>NC_135478.1:216952488-217257321 GCF_052094955.1 Ictidomys tridecemlineatus
TTTAGGTCCTCTCTTTTAAAAGAAATAAGGAAGATAAACAACAGAAGTAGAATCATTGTTTGTTTTTTGCCCAGGTGGCATGGGGACAGAAGCTGGTCTGAGCTCAAGGCAAAGTTCCCTTCATTGGGCTGTCACCACCATATGGCCTGCAGAACTTTCTTAGATCTGTGGGTTGGACTTTGCTCTGTAATCACTTGTTCTCAATAGCTCCAGGTATTTCCAAATCCTATCTCAATGGTGGAATTCATTTGCCAGTCAGTCTTTCAGGCTAGTGCTGAGAATGGGGTGGGAGACACGTCTTACAGAAGGCTAGCCAATTGAGATATACAACAAGGAAAGAATTATTCCAAGAAACCAAGATATCTGAGTTTCCCTGGCAGATCCAGTGACAGAAAAGCTCACCGGCCCCAGATCTTGGCAGGAGATAGGAAGTGGTATGTGTACCAACAAGGGGAGCTATGCCCAATTAGGAGGGGAAACAGAATCTGAAAAGTCCTAAGATCGTAAACATGGACATTCGCTTCCCTGCTCTGCTCTTCTACATTCCAGAGGATCCCGGAGGCTCCAACAGACACCCTCGTACTGACACACTGGTGGAAGGCTGGGAGACTGACACTGGACGGAGGTGGGTGGGGCTGACCTGTAATATTTGCCATTTATTCTATGGTATAAATACTGTCACCATGACTGATTTCAAGCCACCAATGATTTAAACACAAGCTTGAAAATTTCTGATTATTTAACATCCAGCTCCCGCAGGCTGGTACAAACCAGTTCCTACACAAGCTGAGTGACACTTATATACTGGAACCCTGATTGGCTGCACTAATCTCAATGCCAGGGTCCCTTCTACAGGTCTCTTATGGCTGTTCCTAAACCTGTTTACCTCCATGGATGAGCTGCTCACTGAGTCAAAATCTGCAGTTTAGAAGTCTCTAATCTACTCATCTATGGTGCCTTCAATATGACAGCCTCTACCTACTGAAGAGAGATGTCAGGAACCTGGAGGTCTTCTCCTTTATTCTCTGTGTAGACAAAGGTTCCCCTAGATTCTTCAACCACATCAAAGTATGACTGCCCCCACAATCCAGTGAACAAATGCTCCCTGGGTCATGTGACTGGGGACAATAGACTATTCCCTCCCTTGCTCTAAATATATTTATGCACAGCCAAGAGATGTTTTGGCAATGATGAACTGCAGACATAATGGAGGTTCCCTAAGATTATGTTACCCAATGGTGTCCTAGCCCTCTTAGTTTGTATAAGGACACTCTATGATGTCCACACAAAGACAAAAATCATTAAGGACATGTTTTCCAGAAAGTGTCCTTGCCGTTAAGTGACATATAACTATACTGTTTGTCTTACTCTGTCCTTAGACTGTATCAAGCCTTTTGACAGTCATCTGACACTGACCATTCATGCTTCCAGAACTATCCCCCAAAGCCTTTTCCACATTCCAAAGTCTTTTAATATGATTCACAGATAATTCAGGGTTTTTCCCATTAATGCAAAGACCATGCGGTTCTCACCAAATGCTGTATGGTTAGCTTGGCTCATGCTTCTGTTCCATGGAGATCTTTTTCAATCTTGGCTCTATCTTACCCTTCGAAGGTTGTGTAACCCACGAATTTGACAAACAAGTCTTTTATGTCTTTGGCCAATCCACTCACACAGACAAGATCCTGCAGTGAGCCACAAGGAACCTGGCTCCAGACCTAACGATTCTTCAATGCATGCTCTTTAAGTTAGGTTTTCAACTAAAATCCACCCCACTGGACTGTTCTCCAGTCCACATTTCTCCATCTTGCTCACAGAATTTCAAGCACTCATGGGTGCCTTATTGAAATGTAGGAATGTACTTTGAGCAGGCAAGCACCATAGAAAGGTAAGGATTTGCCTATTATTTCCCTGACAGATTGGTTTCTCCAAGAATGTTAAGAAAATAAGCAGGATTCAGTGAGGCCAGGTAGGCACCTGTGATCTTTCTGTGGTTGCTATTGTAAGTTACCAAATAATCCTGTTTAGAATCTCCCTGGAGATTAATGGCACAGTCACCACTCAGGTCCTTACACCCTGTCAATACAAGTCTTTCCCTAGCTCTCTCCTGTATGCTACTGTCAGACTGTTTCCCAAAATGCCATTTTCTCTAAGCTGTCCTACTATTCCATCATTCTTGGCATCCTATCCCTGCCCCTGACTTTAGGAATCTATTATTAGACCCCTTTCCTCCTGGCCCTCTTAGCTATTGGCTGTCCAAGCAGCCCCCTTTCTCTCTCCTAGTAGTTAAAGCAATTCCTGGGCATGCCTCTCCCAGACTATATAAACTTGCTTTCTGCCTAATTACCCTCTGATCCTTCAAGGTGTACCCTAAGTCCCCTCCTCCATGAAGTTTTACCTTTCCATTCTGGTCCTAATTGACCTCTGCTCTCTTTGCACATTTTTTCAATGACATGTTTACAGTCATTGCTCATAGAACAACAGCCTTAACTACTGGGACGACTGGACTGAAGATCATCAAGTTCTGCTGTCCTTAGCTGTGGAGGGAGTTTACACCCAGGAGGCTACAGCACAGTGTAACCAGAGAGCCATGAGACCTGGGTCTGAATGATAGTTCTGCCACTTATTGGCTAGGTGACCCCACGGGCAGCTCACTTGACTTGAATTTCAGATACGAGATCATACTGAAAATTATTTAAAATAAATAATGGAAGAGGGCCAGGCAGCTGTTGGCTTCTGTGCTATTACTGGTATCTCTAAGCTAAAGGATGAGAACCGCAAAGTTAGAGGGGTGGAGAAGGGCTTCAGGTGGGCTAGCCGTATGCATTAGGACTAATCAATCTAACAAAATACGACAGCTTTGGGGGTAAAACTGGGTCTTTGAGACACGGGAAACAAACAAAATGTGTAAGTTCTATCTGATTAGATTCTGGGGTAAAACTGAACCTCGAGTGGTTTGCCCTTCCCACCCTGCTCAACTCCGGAGCCTAGAGATGCCCAGAAGCTTCCTAAAGCCCACCTCCTACTCCCCCTGGCCCACCCCTCATCCCTGCCCAGAGTGTTCCTTCAGGAGCTCTTCAAAGCCTGTTCTCTCTGGGCCTTCTGCTAAGCCGACGTCCACACCCTGGCCGCTGTGGGAGTGAGCCAGCAGGTGCCTGGACCCTGCAGCCCTCTTTCCAGAGGACCCTCCTCCACTGGCCACCTTGCCTCAGTGCTGGCCTGACGCACGCCTGGGCGGATCCGATCTCACCCACACTGAAGTCCTCACTTCACCTCATGCAGCGTTCCTCTCCCCTCTCCCCCAGAGAGCTGCACCTTCTCTCTCAACTGCTCCAATTAGCATTTCTTCCACAAATCACCAAGCTCTGTTCCTACACTATGGCTTCCATCCTTACAGCTGTTAGAACACCCCTTTTAGAGGCACCAAGGCCACCTCTGCTGGTCTCTGCTCCCAGGGAGAGTGGGGCTGGGCTGTACTGTGGCCCCAAGTTTCTCTGCCGACTCTCCCTCTCTCTACCATTAACCTAGGGTCACCTTAATTTTTGATCATTTGTTTTCTTCATTCAAACATTGAGAAATCTAGCCTCTGATCTCACTTTAACCCTATACAGACATCCTGCTGATACAGAATACAGCCACGAAAACAAGCAGCTCACACTCCCTCCTCTGACCTTACCTTAGGTATTCTGTCCCCAGCCTGTCCTTAATACCACCACAACAAGTCTCCAAAGGCTTACAGTTCCTTCTGCCTCTCTCCCTCTACCTCATCTTACATTCAACACTTTAAAAAATGAAACCCAAGCAGATTCCCTTTATGAAAATATCTGGGATTTGCTGTGTTTCCCCCCATTTTCTCAGCCAATGCCTCAGCTATGCATGCACCAATCCACCTATCTGTCTGTCCGTCCGTCCGTCCATCCATCCATCGGTCCCACTATCCATATACCCCTTAGTTGCAATTTTTATTTCATTACCCACTTACCAGAAATTTGCAAGTATTTAACAACCTACCCCTTTAAATAAATACCCAGCACTTAAATTTCTCCTCTAGGTGTGCTCACCTACCTGGGCGGCACCCTATGCACCTGCTTAGCTAATCTGACCCCCAACATTCAGATCAGTGCCAACATCTATAATGCGACTTGTTCACCTGGAGCTTTGAGAACATTCTTCAGTTACTTCAAGTCTTTGGTTTCCAACTAGACTGTAAGCTCTTCAAAATCAATAAGGAGGTTTACTCTTTTTTTTTTTTTTTTAAACACAGAGCCATCCAGATGGTGCTTTCAATAATAGCAATTATGCAATAAGCCCTGCCGGTGGGCAGTGACAGTTGGTAGCCAGAGCCAATTTCTATAAGGGCTAGTGATTACACACAATCAAAAATACACCAGAAGAAAGGATAGAGACGATATGGTAAGCACGTTCTGGAGACTGCCTTTTCAAAATAATTTACTGGCACACATGAAGAGCAGGGCTTTATCTGTTTTGGCCCTCCCTCCTCAAAAAAAAGGTTGAAAAGAGCACACGCTAAAAAAAATCAACTGTCAAAATGGGGTAGGAATGCCAAGCTATTCCTTACCTTCCCACCAGCCACCAGGAGTTGAGACTTCTGAGACTTGAAGAGGCAGGTCTGGTCACAGCACAGCCCCCGAGACAGAGGCTGTTGCTATGATGACACGGGAAGCCAGAGGCTCTGTGGGACCCTCGAGGGTCCTCTGGCTATTCTTTAAAGTCAAAGGTCAGGTGGCAAA
The DNA here is from genome assembly GCF_052094955.1 of Ictidomys tridecemlineatus. Taxonomy (NCBI): domain Eukaryota; kingdom Metazoa; phylum Chordata; class Mammalia; order Rodentia; family Sciuridae; genus Ictidomys; species Ictidomys tridecemlineatus. The sequence continues at coordinate 216,957,240 of NC_135478.1, forward strand.
ATGTCAGCTTATGTCCTGGCAAAAGCCACCTTCTTCCTTGAGGTTTTAACCAAACAGAATAAGATACCCCAGGAAGAACTGTCCCAGTGAATAAAAGACTCCCTGGGAGTAGGTAAGGGACTCTTAAAAAGCAATTAATCTTCTAGGATGCCAACAGACACGGTCATTTTGAAATGGCATCAAAACACCATGAGATCATGAGACACATGTCATTATTGACTGATCCCTCTTATTCCTCCTTAAATAACAAAAACATGTTATAAAATGTGTTAAACCACCTATAATATAAAAACTAAAAATAAAAAACCATATTCCAACTCTGATACAATAGTTTGTCCCTTGAATGTGTAAGTATATAGTTGTAATTATAATGCATGTACATTTTTTAAAGTCTTTTTAATTTTTTTTTACTTTTGTTTTTAACCTTTGTTTACTTGTTTTTATGTGGTGCTGAGGATCACACCCAACACCTCACATGTGCTAGGAGAGTGCTGTGTCACTGAGCCACAACCCCAGCCCCTAATGCATGTACAATTTTGTGATTTTTTTTGTCACTTTATAGTCTATAATTATTCTTGCTGGTCTTTATACTTATGATCCATAGCACATCAGTTATTAATACAATTTTCCTAACTTCTATTCATCATTGCTCATTTGCTGAGTTTTTCTTAACATTCAATTTTTAGGAACAATAGTTGATAACCATATATAACCATGAAGTTGTAAAAAAGTAATTATAATGTTAAGAAAAGGGACAACCAGGTGAAAGGATATAAAACTATTTATGGTTCCTGGCATGATCGTTAAATTGACTCTTAGAAGAATTGTAGTTTTAAATTTGACTCTTTATCCTCTTTTGTGACAACTAGTGACATTGCAGAGTATTGATGAACTAGTGCTGAGGCCTGGCTGCGGGGCCCTGCAGCATCGATGGTGACTGCTTCAGAAATGACACCGACTCAGTGGCTTTTAGAATCAGAACACAACAAAGAATGAGTTGCTTAAAAGAAAAAAAAGAAAAAAAAAGCCAGATTCCCGGGAAAATAGCTGTATATTTGCACCATTTGTATCTTTTACATAATTTACAAACATATTGGTTAATTTCCTTACACATTAGAACTATCTGGTTTCATACATTACAGGTAGTGAATATATCCTGTTTTATTTTGGATCACCTTTTAGGTGAGAGTAAAGAGATATACACCAGTTAAAATCGACAGTATCGTATGCAATAATAGTCAGAAAACTTCAATATTAACCAAATAAGTCTGATTAATGTGCAGTGCTATAGAAAACAGACATGATTTACTTTTCATTTAATTACGTGTCTGGTGAGACATCTTTCACCTGATGCACTGTTAAGTAGCTTACCATTGATTAGAAGAAATTAACAAATGAAATAAATTCTGCTGGAGTTTGACACCATTCAGTTCATAATTAAAAGTTACAAATGCTATTCAAAACTTCAGGAACTGACTGGTCAATGTTAAAACTGTACATTAAACCAGACATTAGCTGTTCTATGTAGCTGAGAAAAAAATCTAGTTTTGAATCCAAATGGTTAAAAATGGTGACGTAAAACAAATAAATAAATAAATTAAAAAGCCTGGTGACTGTATTTTATTCCTTTAAATGCAGTCATTTACATGATTGGCCTTTGTCTATGTGCCTTTCAAATGTTAAGATATTTTGAAAATAGTCAAATAACCATGGAAGAATTCAAGTGGCAGGATCACTTTAACCTGTGCCTTGTATAATGTAGTTGATTTACCGAAGGGCCAATTCAGTTTTCATATCAAAAACGACAAAAGCAATGACGTGGTCTTAAAATCTATTCCTTTGAGTTAATCCCTTTAGCTAACAACTACAATTGTTAAAAATTGAGGGTTTATCACTCTGTGTAGGGAGTGACCTTTTCCTGAAGGATCGCTGAGCCCTTCTTCCATCCGGGAGACCGTGCTCAATCCTCTTGGCCAGAGAGGGCTACTGTGAAGGGCCTGCTTTTAAGCCATTTCAAAGGTTGACAATACACAGAAGCCACAATTTCTGGCAGGGAAGCTAACACCCATGAAAGAAGTTGACCGTTGCGATTGCACATAATTAAAAACAGGTGACATTAACAAGCTCATACTTCTTTTGTAGATGAGACAGAGCTTTAAAACACTGTCTTCTTAAGTTTAGCCTTTCAAGACTCATTTGTGAATGAGAAAGTGACATGAAACAAATTCCCCCAAAATGATCTGTAGAGTGTGGTTCTTACGTGGATGAGATCAGGTAAACAGAGAGACCACGAGGCCACACAAAGGCAGTGGGAAATTCCTGGGTCTCACTGAATTGTTTCATTTGCAGTAATATTGCCACAGTCAGGGAAAATAATTAAGTGATGAAATTAAAAGTACTAAAGCCTGGGATAACCAAATAGGTCATATCTCGCGCACACACAGACACAAACCGCTGCGACAATGCTAAGCTCTGTCAATTACAATGGAAAGAGAAGTCTGCACACATCATAAATGTGCTGGAGGAATTGATTAAATATGAAGAGCCATTGACGGCAGTCCTACAGCACCGAGGTTTACAAGAAAGCCAGGCACCAGCGCACCGCGGCTGAGTTCTAAACCGGAACAATTGGGTTTTATTTCCTTCCCGTGCCACCAATCATTTTAACCTCTTATTTACTGAGATGCCAAGACAGAATAAAACGAAGCACGATCAACAGGTTAAATTTATTTTTTACTAGGTGTACTAAAAGATTTGGTTAAAATTACTCTCAAGTTGCTTTCAGACATTTGGCAAGTGAGAACTGACACGACGAAGGCTAAATATTTCTGACTCTCCCTATTGGTCTGAGAGGCCAGCCTGAGAAGGCTCATGTTCTGCAAGAGGCTTTGCAAGGCTGGTGGAGGGTAGCCGAGTTTTAAGGGGCTCCCCAGATCTGCTCTCTGATGAAGATTCTGGATGCCCCTCCCCAGCTCTTTATGTGGCAAAAGAAACATTCATTATGCAACTGTAGATCATTTCTGTTGACTGCAGTGAAAAATGAGGGTCTGGCTGCCACCTTTGCGTTCCTGATATTCAAAACAGATTTGTTCACACCAAGTTTAAATATCTTCTAATATGATATTTTAAAACTGACACTTTTAAAACCCACAATTTGAAACAATGAACCAAAGAGTGATTTGCTAAAGAAAGAACATTAAGATATTTTTATGAGACTTGAAAACAAAATATTTCAATGAGAATTCAGTGAATGGAAATTGGCATGTCAAGCAATAATAGAAGATTATCAAGGCAACAAGTAGAAAAATTAAAAGAAATAGTAATTATACCAAAGACAGGTTTATAGAAAATATCTCTGGTGAACTCTGGGTCTGTAGACTTACTTAAAAAGAACTCCTAACATGACAATTTCTTTAACATTGTGACCCTGTGCTGTTCTTTATGCCAATCTCTGTAAACACTGATGAATGCAGATCAGAAAACTAAAGCCAATTAAGAACTATTTATATGATCTGTGTGCCTGAATGGACTAGCCTCTCTTGTACTACTTTGGTCAAGAATAAAGTTTTAATGAATTGGCTTCAGGGCATTTATTGAACACAGGCATTGCCAAAATCAAGGCATTGAATACTAGAGTTCAGATGGGCAACACAAAGAATTTTTAATTACTCCCACTTATTCACTGTTTATATAGTTCTGGTTTGAGAGGATACCCTAGAAGTATATAATACACCATTCTGGATTTTTGTTAATTTCTTCCATCCATATTTCATTCATTCATTCATTCACTGGCTCTATAGCAATACAATGTGCCAGGCATCTGTTGAGATGCTGGAGATAACAGAATAAGACAGCCACACTCCCCCCGCACACTCTCCTGCCCTCATGGAATCTCTATTCTACTTCACAACACTTGAACATTAATAGAACTGATTACTGACTTTATGATTTAAAAAATCAAATGCTACATTTGTTTTAGTTGACATGAAATTATAAAATTATCTATGATAAGAAAGACCAGTTAAGATTATAAAAACTGGGGAAGTCCTAAATACATCATATCAACCACCAACTAGCTACTGTAAAAAAAAAGCCAGTTTAAGTTGACTTCAGAAAAGGAGGACTTAAAAAAATAATTGAAAGTAACTCTGGTGATTAATTAAGATCATTGAACCAGAATCACAATTTATTTAACCACTGTGGGTTGTTATCTGTATGACTAGCCATCCTTAACGCCGATTATGTTTATGAAGAATTTATACTTTTACTGTTCTTGGTCATGATATGATTACTGTTCTATAACTTATTCAGTATCCTCCTTGCAAAAGCGAATGCAAGCTGGAACAAAGCCAACAAGGCAAAATTTACCATTAGCAACAATTAAAACAAATATTTTAATAGCAATAAGTTTGTGTAGAACAGAAAGTCCCAGGGGTTAAAACAGTGGTGACTTAAGATGCAGCCATTACAAACACTCTAATATGAACGGGGAGAAGGAGAAGGAGATGGCTGCTCTGTTATGGGTGAAATGCACCTGAACTGGGGCCATAGAGAGGATCAATTGTGGAACCAATCTAGATGCCCTTCAATAGATGAATGAATAGGGAAACTGTGGTACATATATACAATGGAACCTTACTCCACATTAAAGGAGAATAAAATCATGGCATTTGCAGGTAAGTGGATGAAGTTGGAGAATACCATGCTAAATGAAGCAAGCCAATCTCCCAAAACCAAAGGCTGAATGTTTTCTTTGATATGAGGATGCAGAGGTGGGGTGGGGGGCGGGGGGCAGGGGAGGAATGGAGGAACTTTGGATGGGGCAGGGGGGAGGGAGGGGAAAGGAGGGGGCCAGGGGGTAGGAAGGAATGAGTTAGTTAGACAGCATTACCCTAAGTACACGTACAAGACATGGAAGGTGTGAAAATACTTTGTGTACAATCAGTGTCTTGAAAAAATGTGCTCTTGTATGTGCAACATGAAAAGAACTGCATTCTGCCATCATGTTTAACAAATCAGAAGAAATTAAAAAAAAGAAGAAGAAGAAGAAGAAAGCAGAAGGTAGGAAGCTGAAGTCAACTCAAGGGGGCAGTGGGTGGGCAACACACGAGCTCTGAGGCTCTTAATGGCAGGCTGCTGACCTTGACCGTGATTCTGTCGGTTCTCTCCCACGTGGGAGGAAGCAGGCTTTCTGGGAAGTCAGTTGGCCATCAGTGCCCCTGGCACACTGCCAAGTCCCCCGGCCCCTCTGGGCACAGCGGTTGTCATCTGCTTCTTTTTATGAGACTAAGTGGAGGAAGATGAGGGCTGGGGAAGCCCCTGGAGGCTGAGGTCTGGCACAGGCCATCTGGGAGAGGGTCCCTGGGTTTCACCCGTTACATGGAAGTCTCTCAGTATTTCACGTGGGGTCCTCCCTGGCCCTCCAGCTCCAGTGGTGGCAGGGAGCTTGAGAAGTCTGACTTTTTATTTTTTAATTTCCAGCAAATTGTCTAGCACAGGGCAAAGCCCATTCATAAAAGATGTTTAAAAATTTCTTGTTTTTTTTTTTTTGTTTGCAGATCTTAAATATTAATGTAGTTGAGAAGCCAAGAATAAAATCTCTAAAAATAATGCTGATAATAATGACAACAATAACCACAATTTGTGTGGTACTGCGTACTCCCTAGGATCCTCAGAGCTCTGTTGGAGGGGTCCTCGTCACATTTCATGAGGGCAGAGCTTTATTTTTTAATCTTCTCATTCTTGTCCATTATCCCACACATGAGGTAGCAAGAAAAATCAAATACTTACCTGTGTGACACTGAGGAGGTAAACTAGTGACTTAAAGAAAGAAGAGGTCCACAGGACGGGGATAGCCTGAGTCCAGGGACAGGGGAGCCTGAGGAGCAGGGAAGAAAGGGAAAGAGCTGAAGACGGCCTTCCACTGTGGCCAAAGAGCAACCGCACAGGGAAGGGAAGCCTACGAGCCACCAACGAGCCACCAACAAGCCACCAACAAGCCAGCCAGGGTCGAAGGAAATGGATTCCAGGCAGACGGTTCTAGACCAGCCCCAAATAGCACCCGGCACGGACCAAATATTGGCTCCTTTCCATGAAAGGAAGAAAAATGAACACAGTGATCATATTAATCAATTAGTCTTCTGTTTTCAACATCAATTCCCAGAGCTAATTAATTACTTCATTAAGTAGGGGATTCTCTCTTGATTTGGGTCATTAATGAATATTACTAAATAAAACCTGATTGGTATTTCCAAAACCCTTAATAGGGCTCAGGGTAGAGACGAGACTGAGGTCCAGACATGGCCTTGAGGGCCCAGCTGCAGCCCTCGACTTCCAGCCACCCTCTCCGGCTTTCCTCTGGGACAGCTGTCTACTGAGCCAACCTTAGACTCTGGGTCCAGCATGTCTTCTACCAGTCTTGAGACTCACGTCGGGATAATGCTCTCATCTTGTATTTATGCTGTGTCTAATTTTAGTTTTATTGTACCAAAATGACTGACATGGGTTTAATTGCTTTCTCTGATAGATGTCGGAACGTCAGACCGACAGATGCTTGCTCTTACCGTTATTAGCCTCATGTATTCTGACTGAGTTATGGAATGAGATGGGGTGTGTTTTCTCCTAACCACCCGTGCTCAGGGACTGCATCAACACCAAACATTCAGAAAGGACAAGTTAGGTCAAAAATATTGTAACATCCACTGAGAACACAGAGGTGTGGATGAAGGCCCCATGCTTCAGGGCGTGGACGGAGAAAGGGCACACATCTGCACACAGACGACTCGTGAAAAAGAGTGGGCAAGGGGCTTAGCCACTGTGTGCTTGGAACCCAGAGGTCAGACTGCTCCTGTGCTCTGCTCTTCCTTGAGTACTTCTCTGGGTTCCTTTATATGTATAGAGACTGGACAGATCACTAGGGGCAGGCGCGTGCAGAGGTGGGGGATAAACAAAGAGGCACACATTTTCTGACCTCAAGGAGCCTGAAATTTATAGTGGAGAAAGAAGAAATGAGCTCAAAAGAGCTAACAAAGTTGAAGTCAGCAAGAACCAACCAACACGCTGGGAGTTAGGTTTGTGCAGGGACGGCTCAAGGAGGAAGGAAGGGTGCGCCTGGCTGGGAGGAGCCTTGAGGTCCACCCCCCATGCTGTTGACACCAACTGGGAGGAGTGCAAGGGCTTCTGCCCCAGGGGACAGCAGGTGCCAAGCCAACTCTCAGATAAGACTCCAGGTGATGCTCTCCTTCAACCACCCTGAACAGATGGCTGTCGCGCCCTCCTAACCGGTTTCCTGTACCTAAGCCTGCCCCGCAGCACCACCCCATTGAACTGCTCCCATATTAACTTTCCTAAACCAAACGAGCCTCTGATCAGGTCAGTTCCTGATCAGTACAGAACCCAGTGCACATGAACACACGAGAAGGTGGCCCTAAGGTAACCCAACATCTTGGCTCTATAGCACAGTCCAGCACTCCTTTGTAAAGGGCAGACGGTCAACAATTTTGGCTTGGCTGGTTGTGTATTGCATCTCCTCACTTCTGCTGTCAGGGCACAAAAGTTCCCCAGATTATAGGTAAAGGATGGTTGGCCCAAGGGCCATAGGCGACTGCAGTAGGGAATCCCCAAGCTCAGCCCTGCCAACTCCTGGCTGCTCTCCTCCGGTCTTCCAGCCTGCGGGCCGTCTCTACCAGGAGCACCCACAGGCCTTGTTGACTTTCAGGTCCCCCAGCACCTGCTCACCCAACTGGCTCTGCAGCCCAGGAGGGTGACCAGACACGCAGAAGACCTGCAGTATGGTTCAGCAGACCAAAGCCACATCCTAACTCCTTCCTATGACCTGCCATAGCACCTTTCCTCTAAAAAGACTCCAGGAGTCCAGGCCTGGGAGGTGACTTGACATCTTTGTTCTACAGCAGAGTCCATCCCTCCTTTTCACTTGGGAAGCAGGCGAAGTGCTACAAAGTAGCTCCCACAGCTCCTTTCACTTAAAGGCATGTGCTAAATTGAATTAAATTTAAATTAATAGTGCATTATTAATTGACACACAAATACAAGTTTGAGAACCTTATATGTCTCAGTGTGGAAAATACTATACAAAGGTGCAAGGACAGACTGCTAAAAGACCACGACCATAAAAGAAAACTGGGGATAAACAGTAGGAGCTAGGGGCTCACATTCCTCTGTATGTACCTATGCATCTACCAACATGCACACTCATAGTAAACAATGTCTGTACACACACAGAGTGAATGATATTAAAATGATAATCCTGTGATTGTCCTTCTGGCCTGGTGAGCCAACTTTTATTTAGTGGACAAGCAGTTTTGAAGATGAGGCTACTCCAAGTAGACAGTCAAGTGCAAATGGGGCCAAAGAATTGTGTTAGGAACGTCTCGTGCTTGGAGGTGGCAATCTTCCAATGAAGCAACCTATCAAGCTACCTTCACGGCGTGCTGCTGGTTATGAACGTGCTGCACCTGATTGGAGAAAATTCCATGAGAGCATATAAAAGCTTGCTAGAAGCACTAAAAATTCCTAGTCATTTCATTATTTGTCATTCAGCAAATGTTAATATTTCTTTTTGTATTCCCACTGAAGCTTGAAATTAACATGGCTTTTTGTTTATTTCTTCATTTCTGCACCCTTGTCAGCTCATCTCAGGAATGCAGTTTGTTAGCGGGCTGCTGCAGAGCCAAAGGAAAAAAGCCTCAAGAAGCTCAAAAATTGACTAGTAAAAGGCTCTGCATGAAAATAACATTTGTGTTTTAACCTCTCAGAAGTAGAACAGTTAGCTTAAAATAAATATTTAACATCTAGGGTGCTTTTATCAAGAATCATTTTGACATGGACATTAGTCTTTCTCCATCCCCGATGTCAGAACCCCCGGGAGCAGAGTTTGCTGCAAATGTATATGCAAAGGCAGGAAAGCCAGGATGAATCCAGAATATTCTAAGGTAAAACAAACTCCATAAATGTCTTTTCCCTTCCCCTGTCCAAAGAATCATTCATGGGAATCAAGCATTAGTTAAGCATTTTCAAATCACTCAAAGATGCAGGTCCCAGGCAAGGCTCCTTCTGCCTGGGTTGTGGCTGGATTCCAGCCTGGCTGCTTCCCACAATGGTCCCAATTTACACCCCGGGCACGACTGTGCCCACATAACGCAATGGAGCACGGGGCCTGGGAGGGAGAGCCCTGCTCTGGGCGGCAGGCACTCAGCGGGGCAGCCAGCACCAAGAGGTCTGGGTGACCCTGGGTAGGCACCAAATATTCGACTCCTGTTGCTGACTTCCGATCCCTCCTCACAAGCTGCCTGGGCTTTTGAGGGGCTGCTGTTGTATGAGGGCTTTTATGGGGATCGGGGAGGTTTTGAAAACTGAAGAGCTTGATAGACACGGGTACTCAATGTCCCCTAGGGACTGAGTATTCAGGGGTTGTGTCCGCGATGGCTACTGAGTCTGGGAAACAAAGAGCACTGAGTTACTAGACACTGGCCCAGTGCTCGGAGCAATGGGCAGAAGCACCCCGCCTGCTCTCAGGGAATACTGATTCTTGAGGGGGACGCTGTAGTCACACACATTCTTGGCTGTCCTGCCACCCAAGGGACCCAAAGGCGGGGGCAGGCACAGAGCGGGTGACTAGGGGAACTTGCACAGGAGGTGGTGCCCAGTCGGGGCCAGGGGAGGCAGAAGTGATATCTCTGGTGTCTGCTGTTCCATTCTAATGTGAGCTGCTTGAGCTGGACGTGGGTTTTAGTTAGTGTCACTGGGGCCTAGCACAGTGCTGGACTCGGTGCAGGGCCTCGTTGCGTGTTTTATGAGAGTGGATGAGCGTGAGGGAGGGAGGGGGAAAGGCGCGTGGCAGATGAGGAGCCTGCAGAGGTCTGGACTCTAAGGCTTTGCTCACACTGAGTGCCGAGCTCGTGACAGGAAAGGGGCTTTTCCTTCTAGGAGTGGAAGCAGTGGGGTCTCAACTCTGCACCGAATAAAGGACAGCAGCCTCATGGTGCCTGATCCCGAGCCCAGCCAGGGCAGGCCAGCGCGTGGTCCAGGACATGTGGATGTTTACACGTGATTTTTTTGCATTCCCAACCAGGACGCAAAAGTAGACGCAAACCCGCCCCCCACGCCATCTCTCTTCTGTGGCATCTCATTTGGGAACACAGTCAACTGTGTTCTGGGGCTCTGCAGGATGCCTTGTGTGTGCTGTTTTAATCCCACTTCTATGGTGTCACCAGCTGGGGCCACTGCGTCACACAGCACTCCCTCCCTTAGTTTTGTGGCCTGTGAGTCCCAGGGATGGCACCCTCGTGCTGGTTCATCTTTCTCTTTGGGAACACTGACTCACGGTGGGGTGAAGGGGCACTGAGTCACTGTGTGACACAGCCACTCCCCCATCTCTATTCTGGGTACACTTCACACTTGCTGAGCTGGGGGCACACCTTTCCTGATATAAATGCAGCTCTCTGGAGTTTCAATTGGGTCAATGCTGCCCTGTCACCAGACCACTTGAAAACTTGATTTAATTTTTCAAAGTTTTTTCTGTTTAAGTCTCCTCTGGGCCTGTTCTGATAACAGGAGAGTGCAGCCATCCCAGATTAGGACCAGGGACAGGCTGGAGGTGTTGGGGAGGAGGGGGAAGTGGCCTGCTTTGCATGTCCTTCTCAGTGGTCTTGACTGATTTTGAAATTTCATGGTGACTTTTCTGAACACCAGGCACCCCCACATTTAAATTGAAACAGATCCACTCCCAAAGCCAAAAGATTTCTAGATCCCTCGCTGTTTAAATCAAGAGCCCCGATATTGCACCGCCAGCTCCTCCCCATCAGCGACCAAGGCTGGCTGTGAAGGATGTCTCTGCTGGCTGCTGAACGCCACCCAAGAAAGGCTCTTGCTTCCTGGGCACCACAGCAAGCTTGCTGGCTTCACTTGAAAATTAAGGATCCATAGCTTCCCTCGGGTAGGCAGAAGATCCTCAGGAGGGAAGCCCTGCACCCTAGGGGAGCCTCCTCTTCAAGGAGGAGGCAGCTGGACTTCGTACTGGGCTGGGTCCCCGCCTCAAGGTCTGATCCTGGGAGCAGGAGGCCCAGTTCCCTAAGCAGCATCCTCCCAGGTCTCACTCTCCAGTGCTGGGGCTGCAGCTGAGCAAACCGTGTGGCCTGGCCTGGCTGGGCTCATCCTTCCCAGCCTTGCTTAGCAGCAGGAACCAGCCCTTCTGGGGGGACAGCTGGAGACTGTGTCCTTGGTTCCACAAACTCGCCATGCACTGAAGAGGTCACTCACCGGTTAGGGAACAAGCCTTGGTGTCAGGGCAGCCTGTACCATTATCCAAAAGGCCTGGCTTTCAAACTCAGCCTGGACTTTGACCATGTGCGCTCACCTGTGCGACACGCATGTGCCACGTGTGTGAGGGTGAGCCTCCTGCAGGATCCTGGGTGGGCTAGCTATTGCTGTGTAACAAATGACCACAAAACCGAGAGGCCTTTAATCCTGGTGATGGCAGTCACACCACCCTCACTGTGCTTGGCTATTTCCTTTCTAGAATGAAACAGATGGATGATAGACAGTTCAAAATTATCCTGTATTACAAATATACTAACAGATATCTGTGGTTTTGAAGGGCTGCCAGAGCTTTAGAAAATAGTTGTAAATAGTTAATGGGTTCAGAATTTTGAGAGGGCTACACAAACACACACCTCAATTTTTCTTATTATGGAAAAATATACATAACATAAAATTTTCCATTTTTAAGTGTACAGATCAGTGGATTAAATACATTCACACAATGGCACGACCATCTCCACTGTCGTCTCCAGAACTCTTTTCTTACAAAACTGAAACTCAAAAACTATTAGACAAGAAGTCCTCATTCTCCTCTACTCCTGGCCCCTGGCAACTACAGTCCTGTCACCTCTATGAAGTCAACTGGTCTAGGGACCTCATGGTACAATCCTGTGCTATTTGTCCTTTCAGCCTGGCTTACTTCACTTAGCATAGTGTCCTCAAGGTCTATCCAGGCTGCAGCACGCGTCAAGATTTCCTTCTTTTTTATAGTTGAATAATATTCCTCATATGCAAATGCCACATGCTGTTTCTTCATCTGAGGATGAACAGCTGGCTTGTTTCAACCTTTTAGCTATTGTAGTAAGGCTGCTATGAGCATGGAAATGCTATTTCTTCCTTCCTTCCTTCCTTCCTTCCTTCCTTCCTTCCTTCCTTCCCTCCCTCCCTCCCTCCCTCCCTTCCTTCGAGATCTGGTCTCCCTAGGCTGGTCTTAAAATCCTGGGCTCAAGTGATCCTCCTGTGTCTGTATCCTCAGTGCTGGGACTAGAGCCGAGAACCACCACTCTTACAAATATTTTTACATGTGTTAAATATGTAGGCATTTTAAACACATTAAACATGTTTAAAACATTTCGACAACTCATGTTGCAGATATGCATCATGTCAGCTCTTTGCTGGCAACATCCTGCTTTGAGATTCTGCCAAGGTCGGAGGGTTTAAGGCTGGACACCTTCTCCACCCTGCTGGGCCCCGAGTGCCACCTGGTTCAGGTTTGGCATGGCAGCTCAGTGAGGGTCAAGAATGGCTATGAAGAAAGGCAGTTTCAATGTTATTGTGTTTTGTTATTGTGTTATTGTGTTTCTGGTCCAAACCTTTAAAAAATAAGGCTCTATAGTAAAATACACGTGTTCTTTCACAATCCAAACAAACAGCCCTATTGAGACAAGTGTAGGACAGATCTTGAGTTAGAGTCACCACGAGGGAAATGCTTGTAACCAAACACTGGCTCTTAAAGAATCCACTGATGATTCTAAACTGAGCTGAGAAGTTCAAAGTTAGACAAGGTGCAAGTGCTTTCTTTCTTTTCAGTCGGGGGGGGGGGCACAGGTACCACCCAGCCTGTGCGCTCTTCCCACCAACGCAAGGCTGTGGCTCCCTGTCACTGAGCTGAGCCACTCAACCTCAACCAGAGGTGGAGGGGCCACCATCCCAAAGAGCTCCTGCCACCAAGCCATCCCAGCCCTGGGCCAGGCCGCGGGAGAGGTAGGCAGCTGACCCAGAAGCATCCATCCACGAGGAACAAATCAAGTTGTGGATGACAGTTGATAAAGGTAAGTGAAAAGGGCAAGAAATAGATATGTTTTTCACGATTCTAAATGCCTACCATTGTGTGAATTAATTTATCACATTCAATAAAACATTTATTGGACATTTATGATATGCTAGACATTATTAAAACCTCAGACACAGGATACATTAGCAAAGAAAACAGATAGATACACTAAACACAGAACATCTGATGTTGCTGAAGAATTTGGGTTTTAATTTTATCAAAGGGCAGGGTGCACACTGCCCCCGCCTGCTGCAATCTACCCCAACAGTGCCTAAAGTCTCCAGCTGCCTCCCTCTCCAGATCAACATGGCCAGCGCCTGGCAGGGGTACTGTTGCCTCAACTGCTAAGTGTGCAAGCCTCAAGCAGTAGAGTGCAAGTCTGGTAATCAGCCCTCCTGGCCAAGCTAAGTGGGATTCCAGCTCAAACAGTTTAGATTTGTGCTTACTTATAGTCTGAGAAATGATGGAGGCTGCTGGATGGATGGGTAGGTGGGAGAATTCCAACATGAGATGAAATGAAGTTTCCCAAGGCAAAGATCCCTGGGAAGAACCAGATTTTAGGATCATGCTTAGTCAAGCTCTGCAAAGCTGTGAAGTCCAGCTCATGCAGGGAGAAATTCACTCCTGTTCTCAAGAACCATGGATTCCTGTCACCTCCAACCCACCCAGAGATGCTGCTGAGGTCAGCAAACACACATAGCACTGGGCCTGGAGGGACGGCCCGCTGGGCCATCACACCACGCATTCTGCCCCTCTTACTGGCCCCGAGGCCTGGTCAGGTCCAGCTGGGTGAACTCCTGCTCCTCCCTGACTGTGTGGGTCTGGAGTTGGTGACTGGTTCATCACAGACCCTCCTGAAGGCATCCTCTCCTCGCATCTCTACAGTTAGTATCCTTTCCAGCCCTCTCCTTCTGCTACTCCAGTTAACTTGACCTCTGAGGAGCAGAAGCAGTGGAGGGCAGCCAGAGACAGGAAGACAGGGGGAGGGCTGAAGAACTGGCTTCTCATTCCTCACCTGTAGAGTCTGGGTCAAGATCCACGCCAGAAGGTAGGAGCTGGCTGCTGCCGGCCTCCCTTCCAGGGGCGATGCATCCCAGCTAAAGGGATGTCTGCGAGGGTTAGCTCCTTTCTGTTTTCATTCACAGCCTGTAATTTAGCCCCAAATATTTCCCTGAATAATGTGGACAGTATGTAGGTATCGTGGATAGTATTTATGCAGCAATCATATGCCGCCACTGTTTTAACACCAGAGTTGAGTTCCTGAGCAAAATCACTTTCCCTCTTTCCACCTCTTACCCAAACAACATCCAGGCAGCAAACTTTAAAGTTTTAATGCTCATTATAAAGAGAATTATCCTACCGATTTATTTAACATCATCAGGATAGAACCTGGAAATGTTAGTTGAGGTGACCATCAACTAAAAGACTTTTGTGGCATTTAGAAGCTTATGCATTTTAGAAAAATATAGACCATAATTTTATTTCCAGTGTTATCAAGAGTTTGTGCCTCCCAAGTCAAGCCCCAATATTAATAAGGCAACGAAGAGAAACTCTCAGAAAGCAACTTTCCTAATTGCCAATTGGTGGATCTACAGCAAATGCTACAGATTGATCTGTTACGGCCTGAAGATGCCAGTGAGTGTCCATTTGGCTGGGGTGTAAATGCAGCCACGGATCCCACTACATCCCCCCAAGAGCTGAGAAGATGGACTTCAAGCAGGGGGGCTGCCCTGCTGTTGGGAGGGCTTGTATAAGTTGGGACATGCAAAGGTGGTCACATTTTGTTGGTGTGAATGGGGCCGCCTAACTCGGTCACCATAAGGAGGTCCATGAACCAAAGAGAATCTGGAAGTGCTGGAGATCTAGCCGTAGGCAGTGCAAGCATGTCGACTTGAAGTTATTTGTTGTATGCTGTTATGAGGAAAAACGGCTTGATGTCCAATTCAGGATGAAAATAATGATTTCTTATGCGATAGCCCCAAATTATTTTCACACATTATTTATCTATATTAGCTAATGGCGAGTTCCATAGAAGGAGTTTCTGTCCCATTCGCCGTGTGTTTGGTGATATGCCATGTGTTTAGTCTGCTGCCAGGGAAGGGGACATGGTTCTCACCCACGAGTCCCGACTGAACCTCTCCCTATCCAAACTTGCCTTTGCACAACACCCCAGTGGTTCAGAGGTAATGTGTGACCTCACGTGTAACCATGCAGCTCACGTGCAAGCCAAAGTTATGGCCTGCCTTTGTCTAGAGAAGGTCTGGGGATAATTGGGGCCTAGAGATTTCCAACTCTGAAATTAGAAAAAAACAGAGAGGAACAAAAAAGCTGGAGGAAGGAGTAATTAAACTTCACACAGCTTCCATCACGGGGGACAGGGACAGGCAGCCTCCCAAGCTGGGCAGGGTGTCCTTGGTCAACACCCAAGGCCAGCGCTCACATAAGTGGCACAGGGAGGGCACTGTGGTGCACACTTGGGGCCCAGAGCCTCAGCCATGGGCACAGGGAGCAGCCGACACCACAGGTTTAAAGAATCAGCAGGGAAAGCGTTTGGGAATGAGGTGCACCCAGAGAGCGCTGAGCTCGCAGACCACTTGACTGCCAGGCTGCAGGTCAAGGCAGTCGCTGCGGCCACACAGCCTGCCTGCCAGGGTGCCTGCCTCTCTTTAGTGCAGGAGCACTGGACATGGGGTCAGGGGAGGCAAGGGCCAAGAGCAGGGACACACAGCAGGCCCTTGACAACGCTGGTGCCCCACCAGCCTGGTGTCTGACGAAGCCAGTCTGCCTCACTGGCCTGCAAACTGCTCACCTTCAGCCCCTGGCCGAGCACCCTCAGCCCTCAGCCCTCAGCCTAGGGTGGATTCCATGTTAACTGGCTGAACGGGAATCTGTAGTAAAGGAAGGGGGTTAGATAACTGCCCAGATAACTTTGGGGGCTAGGATTCTGCAGAAACCCCTTCTCTTCAGTCAAAAGACAAGCTCCCTTCCTTACTTGAACGCCTGGTGTTGGTCGCGCGTGGTTAGTGGCAGAGCCAGTTTATACGTCCCATATTTCCAGAGTTCCATCGTGCAAACATCTGGCACTGTCGCTGACAAAACTGAACATCGACTAACATGGCAGTTGCTGTAATTTAGCACTCTGATGAGCCCTCATCATTATCATTAATAAAGTTCAGTGCTCATATCTACAGAGAGAGTGACAACAAAGTTCTGCTCTCTTTTTACAAACCGAGATGACGGTACCAGACAGGCTATGTGACCAAGGCTTGACCTTTTGAGCCCCACCCCCTCAGCAGTAACATGTTGCTTGGGACCATTTAAACTGTCTGAGCACCAACGATGGAAACACGGTTCATACTTGAGTCACTGCCTAGACCAAAATGAAAGCCTGACCCTTAACCTCACCAACTCTCACCGACCCTGTGGGACAGTGTGGGATCCTGGGCTCCCACCAGCGGTGGGACAAAAAAGGCCAAGGCTGTAAGGCTCTGTATTGGGGCCTCTGCCTGGGGCTGGGGATGGGCTGGATCAACTCCTTCCTGCTGTGGGTCCTGGGACAAGCTGGGTTCTCAATTGCCACCTCTTTAAGTGGGATGAACCAGAACTGCTCCAATGATTAAATGAAATAGTACACATCACGGGGCTCTGTCAGGCACAAATTGTATTTATACTTTAAAAACAAGTAATGAATGAAAGATTGTGTCATAAGAAAAAAAAACAGATTTTTTTGGGGGGGACTAGAAATGTATTATTTAGTATATAAATTTCTCCCTTCAAGGAAGGCATTAAATTTATCAAAACCAGGATATGTAAAAAGAGTGGTTTTTAAAAAAATTATATATTTAAAAATAAAATTTAAGAAAGGTGAAGTTTTTAATATAATCACATGCATTTCTGCATGCAGACAGCATACTGGCAGATTTTACTTTTTAAATAAGTTAGTGCTGGGGCTGGGGATGTGGCTCAAGCGGTAGCGCGCTCGCCTGGCATGCGTGCGGCCCGGGTTCGATCCTCAGCACCACATACCAACAAAGATGTTGTGTCCGCCGAGAACTAAAAAATAAATATTAAAAAAAAAATTCTCTCTCTCTCTCTCTCTCCCCTCTCTCTCACTCTCTCTTTAAAAAAACAAACAAAAAAATAAATAAATAAATAAATAAATAAGTTAGTGCTTAAAGAAAATGACCAACCTGGCACAATTTCTTATGACATACCTAGAATAGAATTTTCTTTTTTGAAGAAATTACACATTATATATATATATATATATATATATATATATATATATCACATTAATATGTATATTAATAACATTTGGTGCCAGTGATAGCCCAGAGCAAAAAGGCCTTTGACCAATAAAAAATAAATAAATAAATAAATAAATAAAAATACTGAGGGGAGCGTGGCTCCCAACACAAAGGGGGAGAGGCAGTGGGATTTACATACAGTGAGGATGCTTGAGGCTTTCATTATCTTCCACTGAGAAACAAGAAATGCCAAAAGGCCCCAGCAGTCAAGAATGCTTTCCAACATATTAATCATAGTAGCAGCTACATGCCTCAGAAACAGCCATGTGCGTGTGTTCAGCATGGCTTGCCTATTCAGAACGGGGACAGAGCATGTTCAGATCCTTACACATTTGTGGTAAAGGCCCTGCCCCACAGGAAAGGAAGGAGGGGCCAAAGGGCTGATAGCTCTAAGTTCCAGAAGCCAAGGACACCCCCAAGGTCACATGCCTAGCTTGAGGCTAGAACCCAGGCTCCTACAGGCTCCTCCTCACCCGCAAGCTTGGTGGCTTGGTTCTACAGTCAGGAAGAGATGAGGACATGATGCTGAAAGGGGAGTGGCACTATGACAACAGTGAGCAGGGACACCTGAACCCTGCAGAGCAGAGGCCAACCTCCCGGAGACCTTATCCCTAAGAGGTGGGAAGGCCTGGCTCTGTCACTTAGGAAGTTTATGGGGTGGTGGGCAATTTAGTTAACCTCTTTGGGCTTATGTCCTCACCTATAAAACGAGGATGCCACCTCCCTTCAAGAGTTTCAAGGAGCAGAGATGATGCACGTGGGGCTCCTGGCACATAGTCGCCACTTACTAATGGCAATTTTGGTTAGACTTTTAGGCACTCAATGAATACAGATGCCAGGAGCCTTTTAGTTCTGGAGCATAGAGAATCAGACATCTCAGCAGAACACATAGGTGTGCTCTCTGTGTTGAACTATTTCCTTACATGCATAACACAGCCCTGAGGATCAGGAAGAGATTCAGCCAGAGGGGAGCCCACTTAGCAGGAGGAGCACACATATCTGCTTCAAGCCTGGTGGCACTGCCTATGATCCTCACGGCACTTGGCCACTACTTTTCTGAGGCTCAATTTTTTCATCTACTAAGTGGGGATACTAATGGCTGTCTAGAGGAATAGGTGAGGCCTCCGGCCATTAGCAGGTGTGTATGATCAAGGCCATTCCCCTCAGTCCTCTTCTCTGAAGGAGAAGGTTCATATCACGTTGTTTAATTTCTGTCCAGCCAGGCGCAGTGGAGCATGCCTGTAATCCCAGTGGCTCAGGAGGCTAAGGCAGGAGGATCAAAGCCAGCCTTAGTAAAAACAAGGCACTAGGCAACTCAGTGAGACCTATCTCTAAATAAAATACAAAACAGGGCTGGGGATGTGCCCGGTACCCTCCCCCCTCCAAAGAAAATTTCTATCCAGAAAAATGAAAACATTTTTAGTATGGCACCGAAACAGATAAGTTTCAGTCACTTGGAAAATGTGTCCACATGGAATATATTTGTTCTCAAACAGTGTGTGACTCATGTAAGCACATGTAAGTACACCATTGACCAGAGGACAAAAGGACAGTATTCCGCACACAGTAGGCACTCAAGAAAGGCTTGCTGCAAACTGAATACACAAAAGGAGTGATCATCCAACTCTAAAACAATATACTTCTGTGCATTACGAATGCCATCTTTTCTTGAAATAATCAATTCTAAACTTAGAAAAATCCTGGACCTGAAAAAGCAGAAAAATACTTTATCAATAGAGTCGTGAATGTTTAGGTCTGTGAGGGCTGCGTCACTCAGTACTGACGGGTTCTCATTTGACCTGGCTGAAATAGGCACATTTAGAGATTGCAAAAATTCATTTGATCTTCGTGAAACAGACATAATCAAACCCCACCCCAGCCCACTCCCCACAACTCTCACACAATGTCTTTCTCTGCTGTGCCAGAGTCATACATGCATGTCCTCATGTGTTCCACGAGACACCAAGTGTGCAGTGTGAGAGAGGTTCTGTCGCCCAGCACAGGGAGGGACACCTCCCACTACCCACAAAGATGACACAGACTCATCACGATGCATCCCAGCAAAAGGGGCTCAGAGCCCCCACAGGGTGTCCTCTCTGAAGGCAGGACAGAGGTACAGGGCACTCCCACGCTGAGGGTCCTTTCTGCCCCAGTCCAGCATCACCCTGGTCCCGGAACTACCTAGCAACTCCATGCTGGCCTACTTGGGTTTCAAAGTGTCCTTGCCCCATGCCAGGGCACAGTGATTTGAACAAGTCTATCACTTGACGATGGCCCTATCATTCCTGTATGCCTAGTAGTGTCTGTGGTCACACAAAAATAGAGATGGACAACATCATGTGACAGAAGGGACAAGGAGTGTCTGTTTGGTTTGGTGGAAAGATGCGGGGTGAGCAGGGGAATGAGGAGGAAGGGAGCTGGAGCGAGGAGGAGTGGAGAGGAGGGCCAGGCCACCGCATCCCCGGTTAGGGCAGCCTAACTGTCGCACCCTGACGCTAACGTAAGAAAGGAACTGTCACACAGGGAACATCCTATAAAACTGCTGAGACCACGGTATGTGTCTGCCTCAGACAGCAATGAAAATGTAAGCTCCCAGGCGAGCCGTTTTATACGGCCTGCCGGCGCTCATCAGCATTTCTCCTGCGGGCTGCTCCTAATCATGCCCTTGCCTCTGACTGTGAGGTTTGCCATTTTGTCAAGAAAACAAAACGCCCGTCAATAGCTCAGTGCATGGACTTCACTCACAAACACCATCTCCATGAAAACCTAATGAAAAAGTAATAAAAGTGAAATATAGTTTATTAATATTCATACTGTCTCCCACCGCCAGCAGCCATATGTGTTCTATCATTAGATGGGGAGACTGTTTGCAGCCCGGGCCTCAGGAGCCACAGTCCTCGTCATCAAAGTGACCGTCCCAGCGGGCAGTTCAGTGGAGGGAAGGCCTAAGTCAAACTGCCCCAGCCACCTTTCATCACCAGCTAGCGGCCAGCCTTCAGGGGGCTCACCAAGCCGCCCCCCGGAGCCCCCACGGTGCAGCGGGCTGAGCATGCCCGGCACCTGGCCCGCGCCACGGGAAGGGACATCTGAACTCACCACCCGGAACACAACGCTGCAAGCCTAGGGTGCGGCAAAGGCTCTCCAGAGGCCGGGGGAAGCTGGGAATCAGAACAAATAAAGGATGTTCTGGAATGACAGGACGGACGTGTGACAACACCAATCCTTCAGGAGAAGGGATGTCCACCGAGAGGAGAACACAGGGCGGGGAGGTTTACAGACGGCCACAAAACGCACCCTGCCAACAATGTTTTAGACAAATCACCCCAAATTATGGAAGAGGTATGTCTGGGGAATAAAATGGCCACAACAACATGGTTTAATGAAATTGCGTTCCACTCAGCCCAGCTCAGCTCTGATCACAGCGATTTCTCATTTTCCCTCCTGGACGCTCCCACAGGGAGTGCCTCGTTCCAATTCATCGTGGCTCATGGCCTTGTTTATAACGTGTCCAAAAAATGCTTCCTAGATGATGGGGAAAGAAAAGAGCTAACAACTCAGGACCTGGGAAAGAGCAAGACACATTTGGGGGCTTTGGGGAACAGAAGACATCTTAAGAATATTTTGGCCAAATGGTCTGAGGGACAGCAAGGCAAAAGGAGGCTCCAAGACAGCCCTGGATAGTGCTGGCCTTGGCCGGCTTGCTGAGAGTACAGGAGTGCTGCTGGGGTGCTTCCTCTTCATACGCAGGCCTGTGAGGATGAAATACGATTGTGGCATGCAGGCCTGGGAAGAGAAAAACAGTCTTTTTTGTTTACGGAAAATAGTTGATGCCAAAAACAAATAGAACCCAGGTCCTTTGCACATCTTCTAAGGGCAGAACAAAGGGACAGAGTGAAAGGAGGGTGGAAGGGAAACGGGAAGATCCAACAGACTGAGAGGAGCGCTCGCCTCTCCCAGGAGTCGGCACGGGCAGGCGACACTGGCAGGGCACAGGCCTAATCCCCAGACTTTCCCAAGTTGTGTCATTATCCCTGGTGCGGGGATCGGAGGCCGAGGTGCAGCAAGGTTAAGTACGTGGCAGAAGGGGAATTTTATTTTAGACTTGCCAACTCTAAAACCAACCATATGTGTATTTTAGGGACACGAGAATATCACGCCCCCGTCCTGCCAAGATAGTGAGTGTGACATCAGAGGCGGTGGCCTGGCTCTGGGAATCCCTAACTGGCTGGGCCTCTGCCTCAGGGCAATGCCAGCCTTTGCCCAGGGGGTGGACAGCGCCAGGGGAAGAGGCGCCTTTGCTCCTGGGTCAAGGGAAACCAAAACACTCACCTTAGCCTTCAGCCAGTGCCAGGAAAGGGACAGATTGTCTTTGACAATGTGTTTTGTAAGGTTTAAAATCAGCCCTAAGATACTCACATTCCGACTGGCATTTCAGTAATTCTAGGTCCCATGTTCAAATAAACTCCAAAGCACTTAAATCTCCGTTCCTGGTATAATCTTATCCCATTCCAACTTCTCAGCCTGAAAAATTACTCTTTTCTTTTTCTGTTTAAAGAATAATTTAATGAGGTGAAATCCACATGCCACAAAATTAGCCCTTTGAGGATGGACAGCTCAGGACATTTAGGACAGTCATAATATTGGGCAACCACCACCCCCATCTAGTCACAAACACTTTCATCCCTTGGAAGTAAAACCCCGTACCCGCTAGGAAGTCTCTCTCCTCTCACCCCTCCCCTGAGACCCTGGCAACCACCATTGTGCTCTGTCTCCGGATTCAGCTGTTCTGGACACTTCATACACAGTGTCAAACCACATGACACCTTTTGTGTCTGGCCTCCTGCACTAAGCGGATGGTTTGGAGGTATATCCACGTTGTGACATACATCAGTACATCATTCCTTTTTTGGAAAAATAATATTCCATTGCATGGACCTGCCACAATTTGTTTACGCAATTATCCACAGGTGGACCTCTGGTTGCTTCCAGCTTGGGGGTATTATAAACAGTGTTGCTATCAATGTACATTTTCAAGTATCTGAATATCTGGGTTTAGTTCTTTGGAGTATATACTAAGGAAGGGAATTTGGGAGATCATATGGTAATTCTGTTTAACTTTTTCAAAAAAACTGCCAAACTGTTTTCTAGTGGCTGTGCCATTTTACATTCCCACCAGCAATATGCAGTCTTCCTTAAAAGGTTATTTCAAGGGGCTGGGGTTGTAGCTCAATGGTAGAATGCTTCCCTAGCAAGTGTGAGGCACTGGGTTTGATCCTTTGCACCACATAAATAAATAAAACAAAGATATTTTGTCTACCTACAACTAAGAAAAAAAAAGTTTTTTAAGTTATTTTAAATACAATTTTTGAAAAAGACAATTCCTGAAATTATTTTCATTAATGTTAACCTTGGCAACTCAGGAAAGCCTTAGGGGACTTATTTGAGACTTTTCTTTAACAGGCCGTGTGAAATCTCTAATCTCCACCCCTGCCCCTCATCAAGTACAGAGAATATGATAATCACCAGGATGGAACAGATACCTGGGACATTTAGTCTAGCTGGCTGCCCAGGACCAATGCCCAAGACACAATTGTCAAACAGACTGATTGCAAGTTCTATCAAATGTGAGGAGGTATCCAACTCAGGTTTTAAATGCAGCAAGAATTTCTAGCAGAGAAGGGAGAGACACATGGAGGGTGGAGTGGCTGGAGAAAGAGAACTGAAACCCGAGCAAGGCCTGGGAGAGTGGGTACCTCAAACAGGACACCATGACCCACGCAGAGGGCTAAGCGCCAGGGCTCACCATGATCCCGATGGCCTGCCTTCCCCAGGGCCCTGCTGACGCTCTTCATGCACAAAGCAGGGGTCTGGAGAGGGAGACACCCAGAAGCAGGACCCTCCATCTCCTGCCAGCACAGGGCAGTATCTCATTTCCCAGGACCCGCGGGGAGCATGTCTTCTGCCTAAGAACCACTCTCCTACCAGCTGAAAAGGTAACATGGTCGTGTTTCCTCTGAAACGTTCAATTTTGGTCGCAAGACAAACCCAGCAATTCTCATGCTGTGCAGGGAAAATTGAAAGTATTTAAGCGTGGTGAGTCTTGCTTGCTAGATGAAAGAGGGTTACATGAATATGTACAAGTCCTTCCCTGCTTCCTCTTTAGCACCTGGGGGCCATGACCACACTTGGGCCACATGTGCCCTCCTCCTGAGCCTCAGACAGGGCAACAAGTTAAATTTTGTCCAGAGAAGATCCACCAAAGAGCAGATCGGCAGAAGCTGCTTGGGCTCACCTGCCTTCAGAAGGTGGGGAAGCAGGATTCTGAGCTAGGATGGGCCCTCTGACTCTCCTGTCCCTGAACGACACAGTACGGTACACAGAGCAGAGCACAGCACGACAGCTCTCTGCCTGTTCTGGCAGTCACTTGCACCCGTCCTGTGGACACTCTTAGGGGGCTGCTGATGCCAGGCTGACACGCAGCCGCTCTGGAGTGCACGCAGCAGGCTCCAATGTGTGGAGAAGGCACCCCGGGCTCACTGTGCTGCAGCCTGCCTCAGCCTCTGACAATAGCTAGTGAATTTGGGGGCCTGGTGGGTGGAGGTGCTGCTCTGTCCAGTGGCACCAAGGACCTCATTGTGGTCAGAGACAGAACTGAACAATAGCGCTCAGATCCCACAACACCCTTGCAGAGGATGCCTGTGCTTCCCAACGTGTCAAGAAGACAAATCCTGAGTGGTATTCTCTAGAGGACAGGTGGCCCGTTTGGGCGGGGCAGGGGAGGGGGGAGGAGGCTCCTTAAATGCATCCTGGGGCTTTGGGAGTCAAGGTCATTCTTGAGGGCTAGGGGCTACCATGCTCTGCACCCCACGGCCCAGCATTCCCCAAGACCCTGCCTTCTTCAGAAGCGGGAATCGTCTGGACAGTGTTGCATATGGAGGCTGTGCTCCTGACTTGGTCCCTAGCATGTGGGCGGCCCAGGTCCCTGTGCTGTGCCCTGGGCAGAGGGGACAATAAGGCTGCAAGCACTTCCCTCAAAGTTAGTGCGATGGTAATGGAGTCCTGTTCCTGGAAACACTCAGAAGATGTGAGTCACGCCACAGCCACAGGCCTGGCCAAATACAAACTACGTTCAGTTCCAGCAGAGCTCTGCTCCTGGCTTTGAGACTGGCTGCTTCCAGTGTGCACTTGAACTTTATTCCAGTTAACCTCCCACCTCTGTCTGTCCACCTGTAAATGGCCTTTCTTCTCCTCAATTCCCCTAGTTCCACGGTAGAGGGAGAGAGGCTGACTCAGGCCCTTTCTGGGGTCTGCGTGGTCCTGAAGCTCCTGGTGAATGGGGTGTGCTCAGGAGAGATGCTGTGGCTGAGGCCGCAGGACACCCCCAGCCTGGCACAGCCTTCTCTGTGCCCCCTGGGGCAGAGTGGTGTACATAGTAGGTGTTCCAAATCACCTGCCGAGTAAGACATAGCAAGGAAGTGCAGCAGAACCCCAGGTCCGGACAAGGGATGGAGAGGGAAGAGGCGGGGACAAAGGACACTCAGGCTCCCCGCCTGCTCTGTTTCTGTCAAGCTGTAGCAACCGAATTTGGATCTGCACGACCCCAGATTGAGAGACACCGGGGGAAATTCTTTGCAGGGCAGCCCTGACATGTGACAGTAAAGCAATTAACCCTCAACCTTCTGGAAGCTGAGATTTCTCCCTGCTGTGTTCCTTGGAGTCTGCATCTCACTGGCACATCTGCTGCTGAGGTGTCCCCCTGGGTTAGCTTGGGAGACCCTTGGGAACACAAAGAGGTAGAGGAGAAGAAAAAGGAAAAGCCAGGAGCAGAGCGGCCATGGTCAGGAGGAAGAGATTTGGAGTCTTCATTTTGGGCAAGACGTGGAGGGCAGAGAAGCTAAACGCAGTGCTTCTAACCACAGGTCTTCGCAGCTCTGGGAGCCTCATGGGGAATGTCACCTCTGTCAACCAGTAAGCTACAGAGGCCTGGTGTTGGGGAAGTGGAGACCCATCCCAAGTCACAGCCCCTGGTAGGATGCCAGGACCCAGCTCTCCGTCTCCACCCCTTCCCCAGATGAGTTGCTTACACTCTCTGCACAGTTGGTGGAGACGCTCAACCTTGGCTCCCTCTCAAGGTCCAAAGGCAGAAACTGGCCCAGGACATGCAACAGTGACTTTGGGGATCAAATGGATGGCTGAATGATTAGTGAAGCAAATCCCATGAGATGCCAAGTGTGGAGAGGAGGGAGCAGGCTCTTCTGGCTGTGGAGAATTTGGCACTCGAGTGTCATGCACAGAGTAGGGCAGGGCAGGACGGGCCTGGTGGTGAGGGCAGGGGGGCATCCGATGTCAGGGAGCCTGCAGTGTATGGAGGCATGTGGGCCAAGGAGGGGCTGGCCTGAGGGCCTCCCGATCCCAGGTGGGGAGCTGGGACAGATGACAGAGAGCCACAGAGCAAGCTTCAGGCCACACTCTGGGAGAGGAAGGGAAGCGGGAGCAGGGGAGGGTGACCCCCGCGCTGCTCTGACCAATGTGGGCTGCCCAAGGGCATCAGGCTGCTGTGGGGCTGGCTCTGTCAGCAAGGTGGTGTGGCCAGGAGCCGGCTCCACATGGCAAACACAGGGAGCACTCACTTCAGGAGTGTCACGGGAGGCCAGCATCTTCAACTGGCCAACGTGGGCCACAGAGGACACAGTGGGATGACAGCTGTGTACTGCTGACCCTCGTGTCTCCAAGGAGACAAGTGGAAGCCCCTCAGTGGGGAAGGAAAGGGAGGAGCCTGGCCTTGTGCCCACTGTGGCCGCAGCCACAGCCAGGCACTGGAGTACACGGTCCAGTCGGAGCTGCGGGGGTCACTCTCCAAGCCTGGCACTGAGAGCATGGACAGTCCACCCCCACACCCAAGACGGGAGCAGATGCTTTCTCTGCTGCGGGGACAAAAGCCCTTCCCTGCAGAACTGGCTGCTTCTTGTAGCAAGTACGAAAATCCCCTGATGGAAAAGCTGCGTGGGAAAGCTAGGTTGTGGAAAGCCACCAAAGGGAAAATGACCTCGTCACCACGTAGGGGGCAGGCCCGTCACGGCAGTGTGAAGAACCAAGGGTGGACTGTAGTGCAGCGAGGCGGCCTGGACAGATGCCACTCTCGCGGGGTCTGCTTCTGGACCCCAGAGTCCTGGCGTTTCCGCAGTGAGTCCTTCACCGTGAGGGGACGAGCCTGCGGCCCACACAGTCAGCACGTGAAGACACTCGGGCTATCAGGCTTCCGCCACTGGCAGCTGTTTGTTCCCAGAGTTGTTTTCATGGGTCCCCTGTCCAGCCATTTCCAGAAATGATTGCCGTCTCCTCCTGACCATCCGGTGACAGGATGAGTGAGCTACCTCTTACCAGCACAGCACAGCACACACAGGAAGAGAACGAGGCTCGCGGTTTAAAATTATCAACAGTTTCCTTAGAGGTCTTTAGGGGTAAATCAATTTTAAATTTAAATTTTAAAAATATCCCCATGGCCACTCAGGGAGGAGGCTGGCTCTCACGGTGCAAGTGTCCTCCAACTCTCTGGGTGCCAGATTATTTATATTCTGGGGGTTCACACTTGCTGCCTTTATTTGCCGATGTAAGTCCTAGTTTATAAAAAGAAGAGGACTGGAAATCCTGCACGGGAGGTCAGTGGGTGACCAAGGAGTGGTACCAACAATTTGCACCTCAAGTTCCGGCTGCAGAACTTTATGTTCGTGGCCAGCTCTACCCAGGCAAGGCTGCCTCTGGAGACTTCCTCAGGACAGGGCACAGACGCGGACACGCCATGGACCTGGCTACCTGCTGTTACAAGAGACATACACATCAATATGTGCCACCTCAAAAGCCAACACACACGACACGTGCCAACGCACCAGCACACACGCACACCCCACGTGCCAACACACGAGCACACACGCACACCCCACGTGCCAACACACGAGCACACGAGCACACACGCCCACAGCCTCCAGGGGGCTCTCTGGGCAGGGCTTTGGCATCACTCTGGCCTCAGATCTGACCCTGGGATGTCAGCAGTGCAGGAAGTTCCCGTGTCAGATGAAGTCTAGTGTTCCAGGCTTCCACCACTGTCCCCTGGCCACTGTGTCTGCTCCCAGGCTGTAGGATGTCCAGCGTTTCTGCAGGTGCACCACAGCAGCAGCATGGCGATGTGGCCATACCCTCAAGTTAGGAATGTGCCCACTTCCTCCCATGCCACCCTCCCAGCTCACCCCCTATCCTGTTCCTCGTCGCACTGGACTTCACCCCTTCCCAACACCAGGAGGAAACCCACTATTCACACGAGCTGCTGACATGCAAGCTCCTGTCTGGGGTGCTCCTGAGTGAGGCCTACAGCACTGGGCCTCAGGGGTCCACCAAGACAAAGGGGACACGAGGCACAGCCCCAGCAAGCTCAGGGATGGTGAGGGGCCGGGCTTGAAAAAGGCTCAGGATAATATCAGACAGGGTCCAGGGACGCCGCAGTCCATAGATGCTGTGACCTGGGAAGACTGTGTCCTGCACAAGGCGCTGCCGGGCGTCAGGCACGGCAGAGGGGGCACACTGTGCAGCTGTCTCATTCAGCCCTATGACAACCCAGGAACTACTCTTAGTTTCTCCTCTCAAGTCAACAACAAGCCTCGGGTAACTGGTCTAGTAACCAAGCTATGAAGTGGCAGACCTGGAGTTCAGTCCCAGGTCTGGCTGAGGCACAGGGTGACGACAACAAAAGTATCAACAATGACAACAGCAGAAGCACTGAACGCAACACCAACAGCGGGCAGCTGGCGGTTCATGCCGAGCTTCGTGCCCTCTCTGCTCGTTCAGCTCTTCGGTGTGAAGACAGGCACAGGGCACCGAGCAGTCCGCAAAGCCTCGGAGCCAGAACAGCAGACGAGAGGCCGAGGGGCCAGAGCCTGCGGCCACCTGCAGCCACCTGCCGCTCCCTGGGGGAGACGTCAGGCCTCCCTGCGCTCGGCCTTTCTGTGTGTTGGGTGGTCACTTCTAATTTTTTTTTTTTTGAGAATTTTTAATATTTATTTTTAATTCTCGGCGGACACAACATCTTTGTTGGTATGTGGTGGTGAGGATCGAACCCGGGCCGCACGCACGCCAGACGAGCGCACTACCGCTTGAGCCACATCCCCAGCCCCACTTCTAATTTTTTTTGTAGGTGCCATGGGACAAGACAGGTAGGTGCGGGGGACTGCAGGGAATTGTCTACTAGGAGCTGAGTCAGTTGTCGCCAGGTTTTAAAGTGAAATCTCATGGTGGAGAGACGCCTAGAAACACGTGCTTTAGGCGGCGTGTGTTCTCCCTGGGGCGCTGCTTGTGCCCCTCTGTCGAGGGCTTGGGACGCCGCAGACTCAAGATGTAGTTAACAGTGACCAGTGGGGTGGCAGTGCAAGGTGAGCTGTGAAGCATGTCAAGCCATGGGCTCCTCCGGCCTCTGCTCTTTCTGGCAGGGAGTCGTGGGAGCCGCAGCTACAACGTCCATTAGTCGTGGACAGAGGGAACAGCTAGGGAGAGCGACTGGCCTCTGCCTCTGCTGCTTCTCTGACGCCCAGGGCCCCTCCGAGTGTTCCGTCTCGGAGCCCAGCCTCACCCCGTGCTGGCAGGCAGCTGGCCAGCTAAAGGGACAGGGGACAGGAGGCAAGAGTCATTCTCTTACCTCAGACCCCAGCTCCCCACAAAACAAAATGCAGAGCTCGTCTCTGAATTCTTATCCTACAGTTCTTAAATTCGCCTGCAGAGGCCCTTCCCCTTCATCCACTTTCCACTTACAAGGCCACGCGTGTGACTGTGGGCAGGACAGTGATGCCCAGGCGCGCGGCTGAAGCCCGTGGTGGGCGGGCACTCTCCCTCGGGCTCGGAGGTACAATGGCGTCAGTCCTGAGCTCACACCTGGCGTGGCTCTCCTGACTCAGAGCTGCCCTGGCCCTGCTCAAGGGCACTCAGTCTTCACATAAACTCAGCCGAATAAAGGAAAAGGTGAGTTCCATCCCTCGAGGGCAACCCTTGACCCTGCGCCACAGCTCCAGCCTCCTGCCCTTCCCAAGCCCAGCTCCAGAGGCCTCTGCGGCTCCTAGAGGGGTGGCAGAGGCCCCAATGATGGCATTGCTCTCTTCACTGTCACTCTCCTATCCTTCTCTCCTGCTTCCTGGCATCATCTCCCAAACAGGCTGTTGCACCCAAGACCTTCCCAGACTCTGGGGAAATCCAAACTAACACCACTACTCCATAACCTCACCATCTATCTCCACCTGCCCAGACGAGGACCAAGAGCCCCATGCCCGGCCAGCACTGGCTGCAGGCTCACTTGCCTCAGTTGACCTCCATAAGACCCCACAGGAGCTGGCAGCTGACGGGGCACAGAGGAGAGGGGGCACTCCAGGCTACCCTCGCACCTGCCAGCAGCAGTGGCTCAGAGCCTGGCGAGGGAGGGACGGGCGACCTGGGTGACCTGATCTGCACTGGCTGTGCTGCAGAGACCTGCCCCGGGGGAAGGGCACCAAGGACTTAGAGCACACAGTGGCCCAAAAGCCAGGGAGAACGGACAAAGGGATTCTAGGGTGACGCATGTTCTGCCTGTTCACCAGGGCAGGAAACCTGGCACAGCCAGCCCTGGCTACCGGGGACAGCACATTCCATTTATGGGCTGGGGCAGACCCCGCATAGCTGAGGACACTCCTATCATGTCTTGAAACCTCAGCACAAAACAAAGTATCTAGCACATCTTTGGAATTCAAAAAATTACTTGTGCAACACACAAATGAGAATTGTAGCCCCAAACCAGCTGTGGCTACAGACAAGTTTGGGAGCTGCTTAGCAGCAGGTGCCTGGTCTAGTGTAAATTATGCGAAAGTCCCATACATGACTGTCTCTGAGCATCTGCTTTCTCATTGCCACCCAACTCAGACAGCCTCTTCTGAATCACTCAGCCCTTGCCAGTTTGCCAGACCACGTGACTCTCCCAGCATGCTTACCAACTATTTGTGTATCTCCATTGTCACCACCACTGGGGCCTAAGGGGTTTGACCACAGGTCATCTAACAAATGGACACCTGGAGGGGTTATCAACACGCAGATGAAAGATCAACAGCTCAAGGCCAGGCTGCCACCTGCGAACGGACCCATCCCATCTTGATGAGGAGCGCAGCACACTCGCTGTGACCTCAGACTATACAGCCCTAGCCATCCACCGACAGGATTCCCAGAGGAGGAGGAGGACGACAACGACAATGACGGCAGTAACAGCAGTAATGATCATAAGCAGGGCGGGAGGAAACTTGGATGGTAATGGGCATGTTTATGGCATAGACTGTGGTAACTTCACCGGTACAGACTTACCTTCAAACTTGACAAGTTGTAGATATTGAATGTGAACCATGTTCTGTATATCAATCTCAAGAAAGTGGTTTTAAAAAGAAAAGAATTTGGTTAGGATGGAGGATGTAGGTCAATGGCAGATTGCTTGCCTAGCATCTTTTAGGCCCTGGGTTTTATCCAAAGCACTGCAAGACAGAAAGAGGGGGAGGGAGAGAGAGAGAGAGAGAGAGAGAGAGAGAGAGAGAGAGAGAGAGAGAGAGAGAGAGAGAGAGCACGCACGCATGCTCTAGAGAGGTCCATGTCTGCTCCACCCCCTGGAGCACCTGCCCATCTGTCTGTTTGGCAGTACAGGATTCTCCATTTCTAACAAGTTTCCCAGGTGATTCTGGGGTGGGAGGGTCCATGGAGCCTACATTGAAAATGACTGATTTACATCTTGAGCCCAAGTGGTTCTGGACCTGCTGTCTTCAGGTTCGGAGACATATTTTGGCAGCCTGAGCAAGGCAGAAAGCTGGGGCAGGTTTCTCAGCTGCTGACACTGCCTCTTTGCCTGGACCCTCGGTCTGCAGGAACTCTTGGGAGTTCATGTGACCCGAGCAGGAGCGTGGCAGTCTGCTGTCTTTGACCTCTGCGTGTGTGTCTTGCACGTGTGCATGTGCTTGGGTTCTCAATCTGCCTCCATAAGGTGGGTACCAGTGCGCATCCACCTCTACATGGAGAGTAAAGTGTCAGCTTCTCTGTCACCAAGTTTCTCACAAGCACACCTACGTCTGCATGTCTTGTGTGGCCTTCAACTGTGTTCCCTGAGTGTGTGCTCGTATGTGTGTATGCGTAGGGGCTGTAGCACCTGGCCAGAGATCTACTCAAATACGCACAGAGTTTCCCACTTTAACTATTTCATACTTGTTAATAATTATTAGATAATTATGAACACATAATTATTAAAAGAAAATTTTAGTTTCTAAGTATTTTACTATATAGCTGAAGGTCCCAGAGAAATTAAGGGAAATTTGAAGATAATCTATCAGCCCAGATAACTCACCCATCACTTCTCCATAGAAGAGAGACTGCAACCCTGAAAGTGGTCACGTAGTATACCTGGCCATGAGGGGTCAGTGGGTAAGTGTTTTTCACTTACTGTGGTTAAGGGTGAAAGGTACCTGCTCTTGTTGTTTCTATTTGTAACAGAGACAAATTAATGTCAACAAATGGATGCTCGAGATGCAATTGAAGCTGCTGCCAGAGTTCCTCTTTTCAATCAAACCCACTTCTAGTTGGTCACTTTTTATGTTGTGATCTGCACAAGCTATGCCACCTTTGAAAGGACTTCTGTTTGTGGCTTCATAAAGCTATGCCCCTTACTGCAGTGACTTATATTTTCAGCCCAGAGTATGACATTTTGGAATATGCTCTATTCTCTGTTGGCGGAGAGATCAAGGAAGGTTCCCAGTGTGCTAATGAGACCAAGGTCAACAGGCAGGAGAGAAAACTGCTCCCTGGCCACAGCCTGCACCAATAGCTCTGGCTGACCACCTGGTGAACAGAGGCCTTGGTCACAATGGGATACAGATGGCAGAGTGTGGTCGGCTCACTGCTGACATTCTAGTGATCACGACTCAGCAGGACATTGGCTGGGATGGGCTGGGACAGGAGTTAAGACTTTATTTTTAATATTTATTTATTTATTTATTTGTGGTTCTGGGGGTGGAACCCAGGTGGTGCTCTATCACCGAGCTACATCCCTAACCTTTCTTAAAAATTTTGAGTCAATTGCCCAGGCTGACTTCAAACTTTCAATCCTCCTGCCTCAGCCTCCTGAGTTGCTGGGATTACAGGTGAATGCCCCTGTGCCCAGCTGGAGCTAAGGTCTCAGCCCTCCTTCCAGATTCTGTTACTATCTAGCAGTGGTGGGTTTGAAACCAGGTCCTGGTTAGCCAGAGCTTCAGAACTGTGTCTTAGAGAACAAAGTCATGACACAAAAGAGAAAAACAAGCAAAAGCTACTCCCTGTAAGTTGGTTCTACAATCAAAGTATTAGAAAAGTTTTGTACTAAAAGTGTCCACATCCAGACTACTGGGGCCTGGGGTGGGGGGTTCCCCCTCACAATCCAGGGCCTTTCCTTTATTCCTGAATAATTACAATTCTCTCCCATCCTGGGTCTGGTATGTTTGTTTTGCCATCCCAATAGATTACTCATCATTAGCTTCATCAGGGCACCCTTTGTTCCATAATTTACATTGGCTCCCCGTCATGGCCACTTTGAGTAAACCCAACCCCCCCATGCGTGACTTTAGCTCTGCACTGGGACTGCTCACCCAACCACTGCTTTCCAACAGGGGCCTTCACCTGCCCTCCCCTCCCCATCACTTCTCCCCTCTTTCCCTTTCATTCTAGTCTCCGTGGCCCCCAAACTCCTCCCGCCTTGGCCCCATCTCCCTCCAGAGCTGTGGTTCTGGGACACCTTCCTGCGAACCCATCTGGCCAAGTCTCTCATTAGCTTTGAATTTCTTGAACTGGCTCTGCTCATTACTGTTCCCCTAGTCTGGTGCATAACAGGAAAGCAACAAGATCTTTGAGCGACCAGACACTTGGAGTCTTAGAGCATCAGTTTTCTGGGTGATTTGTTTCTGTTTCTCATCTCCTCAAAGAGACTGCCAACTTCTCAAGATGGGAGGAGAGGCCTCGCCTTCCTTACCCAGGGTACCTCCTGCAGACGCTTGAAGCCACCCAGTGACTGTCCGACAAACTGAACCGCGTCATCATTAGTCTCCACCCTGACCTAAAACCACCACGGGATCAACTAGAAGACCGTCTCTGCACCCATAAGAACCCGAAGAAAAAGGTCAAACTATCTTGAAAACAAGATCACTGGCCATTTTTTATGTCCTGATTTTTATGCCCATTTTTTGGGGAACCAATAATAATTTTCAGTGTCTCAAAAATATTCTGAATAGCCCAGAACAGAAACAAAACTCTAACATTTTAATCATTGATTATCCTTTGCCTCAACGGCATAGTTTTTTGTGATTTTTTTCCTTCTGAGTCTAATACTTGGTCTTGTTTTAGCTTACTAGTCACCCAGAGAGTGGAAATGTCCCAGCACCAACTTATTGCTTGCCCAAAATAAAAATAACAACAAAACCCACAGACTACCAGGCTGGCAAGGGTGGAGGGCTAAACAGGAAAATGGCAGGGAGGCCCAGGTGAGTAGGTTGACAGCATCACCTGCCCTGATTCCTTTGGGTGCTAACCCTGAGAGGTGACCCTCCTCCAAGGGAAGCCCTTCTCTCCTGGAGCAGCTCTTCTCAGGGTCCCAAAGCCCCCTGCAGCGGCTCCTCTCCAGTCCCCAGAGGCCGTTCTCTGGAGTGGAGTCTGGAAACTTAGTGGGGGGCGGGGATCTACCCTGGAGGAGGGTGCTAGCTAGCTCTGGGACAGGCTTCTGGCAGACATATGTTCTTACCAAGCTCTCCAGATGACAATAAAGCTTGAGAACCAGCACAGTTGACATCAATCACAAATGGGCCTTCAAGGTGAAAGCTGGGAGGGGATAACCCTGCCTCAGGCGAAAAACCTGAGAAAGCATCCTGTTTCCTGAAGAGCAGGAGGGCAGGCTGGCCACAGCAAGGACCTAGCAGCTGGGGAAACAGGTGGCTCTCAGGCCACCTCCTCCTTTCCGCAGTCCCAGGCTGAGGACGGGCACCTCTGTGTTAGCAGGTAGGGATGGCCTGATGAGACACTTCATACGTCCCATTTGAAGTGGCAAAGTGGCAGGTAAGTGTTCATCTCTTTAAAAGTGAAACATCCCCAGGCTCAGATACAGGGGACAACTAGGGGAATGGGGCCTTGCAGGACAAAGGTCAATCTGACAAGCCCTGCCAGGAGACCACAGTGGCATGGGACGACACTCCTGTCCTGGGTAGCTCAGATGTGCAGGTGTTCTCTCAGGATGAGCCTGAGAGCTTCCTCCTTCGCAGGTGGGGCTTCAGCCAGAGTGTTTCTTGCTCATTCTCCCCCAGTAAGGGGCAAAGCAATCAGGAAGACCAGCCTGACAGATGTGGCCTAGAGTTGGCTGTCCCACATAGCCAGGACAAGCAGGGACAAAGTGCTAAAGACTGTCCTCAAAAGCTCCTATCGATCCATGTGGCAGCAAACTACTCCAGGGCTCAGACGAAGCCTAGGGGGAGAAACGGGGCATTGTGTCCAATTTGGAAATGAAACATCATTTCAGGCAGAAAAGATGGGCTGCCTTTCACCTTGACTATGCCCTTGACCCACAGGGAGGACCTCAAGGCATCGATGACCATGTGAAGGAAGAGACTGTCCTGCCCAGATTAAAGCTAAACAGGGGTGTGCTATCTCACTCAAAGGGAGAGCAATGGTGCAGAGGCTGGAGCAATGGTGCAGAGGCTGTGCCCATCCTGGAGGGACAAGTGGCCCAGCCCGGCCAGCAAACCAGCCTTCACTCCCCACCAGGGGCGCTGGGAAAAGGCCCATTCGGCCAGAGGCTGGTGAGGGGACACCAGAGGTCCTGGAAGAGGATTCAGACCTCCCCACGGTTCTCACGGCAACTTTGTACTGCCACCCCCGGACTTCCTGAGAGCCGAGTGTGTGTGTGTGTATTAGGGGATGTGGGGGGGGGGAGATAAGGAAGTGAGCAGAAAAGTCTTAAGAACCCCAAATCCAGCTGCCTTGATTCATGAAGTTTTGCTCCAAGGATGCACTGCCTGTTAAATATAGTTCCAAAAGTCTTTTATAAGTTGCATACTCAATTTTTAGCCAAGTTTAGTGAAGCTGGTTTCTGTCCACTAATAGCAACACAGGTTAACTAAATAATAAAACCCCAAGCGGCCCCTGACTTGGCTACAGTTCACCCTAAATTCAGGCCAAGACCTGGGAAGAAATAGCCCTTGATGTGCTGAATTTGCAAGCCTAAATATAAAGTGACAACGGCAGCCTCCTGTTTGTTGCAAGGAGAGCTAGCCCCAGCACCAGTCACCCCTCGGGCGGGCTGGTGACCCAGGACCACACAGAGCCGGCTTTCAAATAAGAGCGGGGCGGGCACTCTCCGGAGAGAATACGTGCCATCTGCGCCTGGTACCTGACCCTCCAGCATAGCCAGACCACCCCCTTCTTCTCTGTTGCCCCTCCTGCAGCCACAAGGAGGGGCCCGTGGTTCTGCCTGCTCCCCAGGCCCCACCTTCCAGGGTGGCTCCAGCACTGGGTGCACTTTTCCCTCTGCACCCAGTTGGCACTGGGAGCAGAGTGCAGGGGAGATGGAGCTGGCAGGAGACTGTCCCTCGTGAGCATGCAGAGGCACATGGAGGCGTCTCCTGACATGGGGGAGCTTCATGTGTAAATTCATGAGAAAGCAATGGCTGGAGAAGGATAGACTGAGGGGGCCAGATGACAGCAGCGGTGACTTGGGGAATCCCTCCTGAGGGAGCAGTGGTGGTGG
The DNA here is from genome assembly GCF_052094955.1 of Ictidomys tridecemlineatus. Classification (NCBI taxonomy): domain Eukaryota; kingdom Metazoa; phylum Chordata; class Mammalia; order Rodentia; family Sciuridae; genus Ictidomys; species Ictidomys tridecemlineatus. The sequence goes on from NC_135478.1 coordinate 216,993,454, forward strand.
GGGGTGGGGGGCAGGTGATTTGGAACAGCCAGGCGGAGCAGCCTCGAGCCCCAACCTTTCTTGAGTCAGGATCAGAATGAGAGGAGACAGGAGGAGGGAGAGGCAGCAGGCTGAGGGGCGGGGCGGGCACAGGGAGCAGGGCGAGGAGACTTGCCGCAGTGCTGTGGGCAGCCAGGCTGGGCCCAGAGGAAGAAGCCGGTCAGTGAACCAGGGAGATCACACAGAGGGGCAGCGGGTGGCCAGCACTAGAACTGGGTTGGGTCAGCTGTGTCACACAGCCCCACCTTCCCTCTGGGGCCTTGAAGGAGGTATGGAGAAAGCACACCCACTGCTGGGTAAGAGTGGAAGGCCTCAGGCAGCATGTGCCCTGGGACTCTGATGTTAGAGCCCACACGTCAGCCTCTTAGGTGCGGCTCAGCCCTACCTCCTCTCCAACTCCCATCTCTGGGACTGTTCAATGTCATTTCTTTTCTTTCTTTTCCTTTTTTTCTTTCTGTTTTGATTGAAGCCAGGGATGCTTAACCACAGAGCCACATCCTCAGCCGTTTTTATCTTTCATTTTGAGACAGGGTCTCACTGAGTTGCTTAGGACCTTGAGGCTGGCTTGGAACTTGTGATCCTCCTGCCTCAGCCTCTCCATTGCTGGGATTACAGGTGTGCTCCACCAAGCCCAACTTATATTCAATGTTATTTCAAGCGCAGCTCCTCACTGCTCCACAAACCTGACTCTTGCTTTCCAGAAACCTCCACCAACTCTTTACTGGTCACCTCCCATAGACTGGCCATCACCTGCAGCACCAGGCTGTTACACTATGCAACGGCACCAAGAAGTCCATGGGGATGGTGATAGGACCCCCGCTTATGGGTCAGAAAATAAAGGTGCACAGAAAGTAAGCAGCTGTCAAAATTGCAGTGCCCAGTGAGCTGACGGGTCAGGTTCAGCCCTGGGTTGCCCTACTCCAAAGCAAGCAGCGCTCTTATGTCTGTTCCACCGGGTGCCGTCCTGTTCTCAGCCCTGATGCACACTGGGGTCCAGAAAAGCTGGGGAAAAGCCCTCATGCGGGGCCCCACCCTAGAGGTGTGGATTCAGTTGGTGGGGACTGGAGCCAAGCTGGGTTGTCTTTAAAAGCTCCTCAGGTGACTAATGTGCAGCCAAGACAGGGAAGCAGCATGCTGGACACTCGGGAATGGCGGGGGCCTCGTCCACATCCTGAAAAGCACTGTGCCTGGCCCATGCTAGAAGTGAAATCTGAGCTTGGATGTCTGAATGTGTGGGTTCCCGTTGGGCTATGAATGGTTCATCTCCCCAGGATTCGTGTGCTGGAAACTTGGTCCTCTGTGTGGCAATGACGGGAAGCAGTGAACCTTTAGGAGGTAGGGCCTAGTGGAAGGTCACTGCTGGTGTTTTCCTTGGAAGGAATTAAGGTTAGGGACCCCTGGAGTAGTTCTCTTGAGAACAAGTTGTTGTAAAAGCCTGACTCTGACCCTGAACCTCTCTCCAGCTTTCAGTCTGTCACGTGGTCTCTCTCCCACATGACTCCCGCCATCGTGATGCATTTGCCACAATGCCTTAACCAGAGTCACGCTGATGCCAGCACTATGCCCTTGCACCTTTAAAACTATAAGCTAAATAAACCTATTTTTTTAACAATATTAGCCAGCCTCAGATTTTTTGTTATAATAATAAAAAGGGGTATATAAAGCTTCCAGCATCTGGAGGTAGTGCCTGAGGTTACCTTGCTACAGGAGGGGCCGACCAGTCCCTCGACTATACTCTCCCCTCCCTCCAGCCACCTTTCTATGTGAAACCTCACTTTCAACCTGTGACCCCTTTATGTTCAGAGTTTCCAAGGCTTGTTCAAGGATTAGAGATAAGCTGCAATTCCTTAGTTTGGCATTTGAGACCCCTCAAGACCTGGTCCCAACTTGTCTTTTCAATCACATCTCTCAATACTCAAAAATCCTCTGATCTGGCCGGGCTGCCTGCCCCCTGCATGAGTCTGGCACACCACTACCAGTGTGCCTCTGAATGGCATGTCCTGCTCTGTCCTCCAGCTGCCTGGGCCCTCCCCATCCATGAGGACAACTCCTCTGCTCTGCTCTTTACTCACTCCCTGGGGTCCTTTTCAACTCTGAACATCGGGACCAAGCATCTTCCTTGGCTCCCTGGCCTACTTGGCTCAGACGGCTTCTCATTCTCATTTCAGTGTGCACATGTCCTAATTTCCCAACCACACTAAGGTCACTTGAGGGCAGCAACTGCTGGAAGATACTTTTGTCTCCCCCACAGAGACTGCCACTGCATACCCTGAATGCCACTGGGCTTTCTGCACCCATCTCGGCGCGGACGGTCTTACCTGTAGTATCGGGACTGCAGGTAGGTGGAGCACACAGCCTTGGACACGTGACTGGCTGAACCGAAGTCGATGACCTTGACTCTGTATGGCTGCCGGGATGGATCCACCAGCATGATGTTCTCTGGCTTGAGGTCAGCATGGATAAGACCTAGGCTTTTGAGTTTCATCAGGGCTGTGGCCACCTGCTGGAGGACCGGGCGAATGTACTTGAGGGGCAAGGGGCTAAACTTGTTCTGCTTCAGAAAGTCATAGAGGTTCTGCTCCAACATCTCAAAGACCAAGCACGTGTGGTTCTTGTGCTGGAAGCACTCGTAGGCCCGCACAAAGTTGTAGTCATCGGCGCTCTCCGTGCTCAGCCGGGCCAGGATGCTCACTTCGATCTGACCCTGCCGGGCATAGGACGGGTGGTTCTTCAGAATCTTGATGGCCACAATTTCATTGGTGCCCCGTTTCCAGCATTTGACCACTTGCCCAAACGTCCCCCGGCCCAGGAACTCTAAGACCTCGTAGGTGTTGGTCATGGAGCACAGCACTTCATGCTGCACCAGCTGATAATCTCCTTCACTGTTGGAGCCACTGTTTTTGGAGGTGGCAGTGGACGTGGTGGCAGTGGCTACAGTGGCCCCGCTGGCATTGTTCTGAATCATGGGTGGATGCTCTTCGATGATCTGCACGCTGCTTGTGTTCTCAATCTCCTCACTCTTGCGCTTGAGTCCACATTTTTGGTAGGTGTCAAGAAGGCTCACAGTGCTTCGACGCATTAGGTTGTGTGGTCCGCCGAGGACTTGCCCCGTGACAGAAGTGCTACTTGCTGATGTTACGACTATGTGCCCGGTGCTTCCTGGGAAGATGATGGTCTGCTCGTAAGGTAGGCTTGGGTTTGGGATCGGCAAGGAGGTGCTGACGGTCGTGGTGGCTGGCTGAGAAGGCGGGATGTTCTTGCTCTGGTTATACACTTTGCTGTGGGAGCCGTACCCAGTCATGTCCCAGGTGGAACTCGGCTCCACTTTCAGTTTCTTCACACTACAGAAGGCACTTGATTGAAGGGTGTGAGGGGAGAAAACTTGCACATGTGAGGCCATACCTACAAGAAGGAAAAGGAAAGCAAATATTTGAGTCTCCCTTGCATGAGTGAACTCAATAGAGTCATCTGGGTTCTGGCTGGAGTCACACAGGATATTGTCCTCCCACTTCCAAACCAGCTTGGAAACGTGAATCTAGGCCACCTGGAAGCACACCCTGGGACCCAGTTTGAGGGATCAAGTGGGTCCAGTGTTCCAGCTGCCACCACTAGGAGACACATCTTGACCCACAGTCAAGATGCAGATACAGAATTAGGATACCAGGACTTAGTTCACCATTTATTTCTTACAAATATTATTCGCGACAGACACTTACTTACCTCTTTCTCCACTCTCACCACGTTGCATACTAGTAAAGCTGAAGACTACATCAAGTGACCCAGGTAACCATCCTGCACCTGGCCCCTGCTCTGACCCTAACAGTCAGATTCACTGCTTTGAGGAAACATGTCCCCACCCAGGCCCCATTGTGGCTCTTCTGGATGAGACATAGTAACCACCTGGCATCTTGGTCAACCTAAATGAATTTTGCAGTACTGCATGGATTGACAGTTGGTTGGGCATCTTCATTGGGCAGAATAAGATGTCCTGTCAGTCTTTTGTGGGGCAGATGGTAGCACGATTCATGGGTTCTATTCACTTACTTTTCCTGCTAAATTCATATATCAATAAATTTATCTACAAAGTACTATGATTTCAAACTAATGTATTCACAATCTGGATAACCTCAGAAATCTTTTAAGACCATTATTCCAGAATAGCTATACAACTTTCAATTATGGTGATATCAGAAAAAAATAAGAATTCATAGGAAATGTATTAAAGAAAAATAATATAGTGGTGAAGAAGGATAAGTTCTTAAAGGTAAAAGTAGAAACAAATACTGCCCATCTTCTAAGTGGTTGTCCATCGACACCTCCTACAGAAGCACAGAAGAGCGGGCATTCTGTCCTGTACCGTTGGAACTGGTCCTGGCCCCTAGCATTACCTAGAGGGGCTGTTCCCTATCTTCCTTTCTGCCCCGCCTCCCGCCCCACTGGTCTGCGATTTCTCAGTAGAGGACCCACCTTCCACTTTGCCCAGAGGCCTGAGGTCAGCCTCACTTCCTCCTTGATTCTCTTGACTTCAGAACATTCCTCAGTCTACATCCATCCTCCATCCTTTCCTTGTCTCCAGTCCCTCGGGAAGACATGTCTCTCCTTTCCGACACTAAAAATGCCCCCCTAGTCTCTCAATCCATATTCTCCCACTTTCACTTGAACTCTGCTTCCTCCCCTGTTCTTTTTCAGCAGTTTTCAATTTTTGCTGTTAATTGGTCCCAAGTCCTTAGCAGGCACTGAACAAAGGTTGGCTAAATGAATCAATAGCTTAATCTTTTCCTTCTCTCCTTCCCGTGTGTGGACACACAGACTGCCAGCTTGGAAGGGGAGAGACTAATGCTGCAGGCTGGCCCCTCACCTCTCCTTCTTACCTGTACGTCAGTGGTGCATGCTCCCTTCTCTCGGAGGCTTGCCTCTTATGCCATCTCCCCCAGCACATGCGTGCAGGACAGGCCTGTGTTCTTAAAGGTGAATGACTTCCTAATTGCCCAACCAATGGCTCTTTTTCAGCCCCTATGCTCCTTAACTTCTCTGCAACATCTGATGCTGCTGACCACAACTTCCTTCTTGATGCTCTTATCTGGACTTACGTGAATCTGTAACCTCCTCCTAATATCTAATTGCACATTGTATAGTGAGTGGCTCCTCTTCCTCTTCCTCCTTTAAAATGCTGGAATGTCCAACATTTTGACTCTCTCTGGAAGATATCGTCCATTCAAACATTTTAAACTGTCATTTCGATGCAGTCAGCGCCCACATGTTTATCACAGGCTGAGCTCCCCCTCCTATATTCCAGTCATATCTGTTCCTGCTACAACATGAAATATGATCTTCCAAAGCTGAATTTTTCCTAAACACCTACCCATCTCATCCTTCATCCTAATATCTCTATTTCTGTTCATCAAATATTCTTCTGGTCACTTAATTTCCAAACTGTGCAATTACCTTTGATGATTTGTCTTTACTTCCACAGACAAGAAGGTGCCAAGTCTTAATTTCCCCTTCCTTCAAAATGTCCCTTGCACCTAAGTCTTTACTTCTGTTCTTGCTGCCATTTCTAAAGTGGAAGTATTTATTGCTTTCGGTAGCACTGAAGCAAATACAGACATCTGATCTACCTGAGCACTCTTTCTCCCCATAAGATTGATCGTAAGAATTAAAATAAATAAATAAATAAAAAGATTGATTCTAAGATTTATCTTCCTAAAGCATCTCTGAACAACAACAAAATCTCTAAGCATGTCACTCTTCTACTCCTCTATCCAAATGACTTTCAATGACTCCTTGCTATCCAGGGGGTAAAGATGAGGACCAACACTTTTATATTTTGATTCCAACTATCTCACTGGCTTCAGTGTCAACTTGAACCTTCCTGAATGCTCAACACTATCAAGGCTGGTCTGCTCGCTCTTTCTAGAATGCCTCCTGTTCTCCCTCTCTTCACATACTTGCATGCATTCACTGCTTCTCTCAGCTTAGCCAAAGACCAGCCAGTTAGATCCCTCCTATTTCCAGAACACCCCAACCCATGGTGGTCACTACCACTCTCTGTTCTTATAGCACTTAACATATGTACCATCCATTTGACCACGAATCGTGTTTCTGCCTTGTAAAATCACTTCCTTTTGTGTTGCTTGTTTACATATTTAGGTCTTATTTCCAAAACCAGACTACATTTGGGTGGTGAGAGCTATAGTTTATACTTCACACTTCTCTGTGTTTCCCCCAGTGTTAAACCAAGCTTGCTGTATGTGGTGGGCACTAGGTGGCTGGAGTAGAGCTCTCCAAATGGCCAGACATCCAGGAGCACTTAGTTCTCTAGCCATAGATGGTCACACCCATCTATGAAACCTGGCCTGGCTCTGAAAATTAGAGAAAAATCTACCAATACTTTCCTACCCAACCCAAGACTTTTAAAATATAAGACAGAGATTAATTAGGTAGTTCCAGTCCCAGAATTGGCAGGGGACTGTTCTGAGTCCACTTTTGATAGATGTGCTCTGACTTCCTCAGGGCAGTTCTGAGCCTCACTTTTACCCTGACCCCACGGATGAGAGGAAGCATTCCCTCTGGTTTGAATTCTGAACTCCACCCCTCACCTGGGTGCTGTGTCTACGCGTCTGCACACATCATTACGCCCAGCAGTTCTGGCTCACCTACCATTCGTACTTGACCTGCTTCTTCCCACGACTCTTCTGATCAAGTCAAGCCCCCCATTCTACAACACAGAAAATGGTTCCGGTCTATTTATCATGTCAACTAGATATCCACACTGTTCTAGATGCTGCATACAATATAGCAATGACAGTTTCTGGGATTTCAGTCACTTGTCCATGGAAAAGGCCAAGCAAAGCCAGCATTTCCTTCTTTCTGTCTCTATCCTTTCCACGTACTCCCTGATTCTTACTGGGGAAGGGGTATCAGAGGAGGCACAGTCAGAAATATGCTAATCATACATAAAAGCCGTGAGGCATGAGGCCCTGTTTCCACTGTTTTATAAAGTTCTTGGTAGAAAGGCCAGGGTGAAGAAGTGGAATTTTACAGAAGGGAAGAGGGTGGCTTCTGACTTATTTGTTATTGGGACAACAGCCAGGGGTCATAAAATTGTGGAAATCATCACTGGCTGCCTCTGGTGATGTATGCCCAGGATCAGAGAGGAGACCTGCGTGGCTGGAAAACCACCCTTCACCCTTCACCCTCCACCATGGCCAGCTGCCTCAGACTCTGGCCTGGGCTCACGTGGTCTCTGTGGGGTCAACAGCTACTATTCCAAGAACTGGAAACAATTCACCACACAGATATATTTTTTTTAACCTCTGTTCTACAGCAGAGATCATCTTTTTCTGAGAAGCAACATGTTCTAAGAAGTTGGAGCTAAAGAGAATCTTCAATAATAATAAGTTTCTAAAATCCCTAAAATATTCTATAAGAAATAAAACACCAATGGTGGTTTTTTAGCTTAATTTTAAAATAATCTTACGGTCAACAATCAGACTTATTTCCAAACAGTTCTCCTTGAGAATCTTTTTCTGGTCAAACCCTTCTTATTAGTGGAACACCCAGTGAGTCAAGCCCACAGCTGGTTACCACTCTGTTCAGGGCCCTCAAGTGAGGGACGGGGAAGGGTGAGGGGTGGACTTCATGTTTTCTGCTCTCAAGGAAGAGCTCCACGTACCCTTCAGGGCCCACTCACCTCCTTATCTGTCCATTTACTTTTCAGAAATGGCAGGGGCTTTATGGATATTTTTGGTTTAATCCTGTGGCAAAATCTCATTTGCTTTTCAAATCATTTCTGTCCTTATTTGGCTCATAGAAGGAAGGTAATTTGCCCCTCTTTGGTGGGGGAACTGGGGAGGCTATTAAGACACAGTCATCAGGATGGGGTTGGGCTCATGGGGAGCCATATGAGGGATCCAGGAAATCACAGTAGAATAAATTTGCAGTAATCACACCTGTTCCCTAGAGGAGTGTGTCAATCCAGATTTCCCCATAAAAGCCTTGGTGGCCTCCCAAGATAACTTGACAAAATGGCCACGTCTCTGTTCAACGTGAAAGTACAGCAAGTTACTAGAACCAAGTTACTAGAACTTACCTAGAACTAAGCTTCTACCAAGTAGCATGCCTATACCATAACTCCCTGTCTCCTAAACAGGCTAAAATCATGAATACTCAATATTGCACATGTATAGAGGCCTGCTACGTGTTTAAATTTTACAGATACAAGTTTACATGGATGCCATAGAAATGATCAGTAAAAAGCATTTAAAAACAAATTTATTATGAGACAACTTATATTTCACAATTGTATGTAATAAATTCTTTATTGCATACGACAAATGAAAAGTAGTGCCTATAAAACTGACATGAAAACATATGCTACAGTTAGTGGAATTAAATTGCTTTGTTTGTAAGAAGCCATTCCCTATTGCCACAGAGATGGCAGACTGTCTCATGCCCCAAACAAATCCAGGTCAGTTAGACTTAGGGTGCATTTTGATAGCTGTGTGTGTAGACAGTGAAAACTCTGACCCCTCTTTGGGCTACGTTATTCAAATGTTCATTTAGCATTTGTAAAAATATACATAAATCTGCATTTCAAAACATATTTTCAAAACATTTTCTTTGTGGCCTCTTTATAGAGGCCACGTATTTCCATAAAATGTCATAACATGTAATGTCAAACCCTGTTCCTCAGGCTTCTCAAAGCACATGTACAATTCTCCAGGTCTTAAATTCCTTAGTACTTGGTACACACCAGACTCTGGGACCAGGTGAACACATGGCCCACTGCCTGGGACAACCCTGATTACCTGTGGAAGCCCATTCCATGAATACAAACACCACCCCACTTTCCATCTCACAAAGGTGTGAGACTGAAGATTAAGAAGTCAAGCAATGGGTTTAGGCTCCCGGGATACATAGCAAAATCAGATCCTGACCCTAAAGTTCAAACCTGGGTAATTCTATGTGCCTCTTTTTTTTTCTTCATCTTAATGGTTGAATGAGAAATTCATTTTTCCAGGGTTATGGGGAATTTTTTCCATCTAATAGAAAGACTATCTAAAAAATTTTATGATCTCAAGGTCTTAACTCAATTTAAAAAAAATGATTCATTGAAGAATTGGCTTTTTTGGTTATTTTTCCTCACTTATTTGCTTAGTTTCTTCATAACTTTATATTTCACAATTAGATGAACTGAAAAGTTGCTTCACATCTGAGTACATTTCCTTTCCATTTCACCATCCCCAAATTATCTACTGGAAGATCAGACTCTGGTGAAACTACAGGGATATGAGGGTTCAACTATGAATTAAAAAAATTAAATTGAGGGCTGGGGCAGTAGCTCAGTGGCAGAGCACTTGCCTTGCATGTGTGAGGCACTGGGTTTGATCTTTAGCACCACATAAAAATGAAACAAATAAAATAAAGGCATTCTGTCTATCTACTACTATAAAAATTTTTTAAAAGATTAAGTTGAATTCGGGGCTAGGGATGTGGCTCAAGCGGTAGCGCGCTCGCCTGGCATGCGTGCGGCCCGGGTTCGATCCTCAGCACCACATACAGACAAAGATGTTGTGTCCGCCGAGAACTAAAAAATAAAATATTAAAAATTCTCTCTCTCTCTCTCTCTCTCTCTCTCTCTCTCTCTCTCTCTCTCTCTCTCTTTCCCTCTCTCCCTCTCTCCCTCTCTCTTTAAAAAAAAAAAAAAAGATTAAGTTGAATTCAATTTCACTGAATTCAAGCAAAACTCAGGAGAAGGAATTATAAGTAAAAACAGGCACCATTTTTGTCAGTATTTAAGGTTCATTTGGGGTTTGGCTGATGTGAAATATATTACCACTCAGAATCTAGTTGTATTATTAAGGAAAATAGAATCCAGATACCTTACATAAGAAGTACCAACTTCCTCACTTACTAAATCTTTTGGATACACATTTTGGCTGAATAATGAGTGTTTGAAGCTACAGATTTGGGGGGGGGGATGGTAATCAGGTATTCAAAGGAAGGATTAATTCCCATGCTTAACAAAATGCCAGATCTGTCTGACATATCATATTTTTAAAAAGATAAAAATTATATACTATGTCAAAGAAAATGTCAAAAATATATGTTAGAAATATGCATCTGAATGCAAAAATTTAAAGATCTAGAAAAGGGTTATTTGATATAATCCTGAAAACACTGTATTATGATTTGATGCCTCAGAGAGTTGAAAAGTACTAAAAAAATTTCTTTGTTGGCAAACTAAACAATATTCATTAAATTTTAATAATTATCCTGCTTTTCAAGTTTGTACTTTACAAGTAGTGGGAAGATAATTTTAGGTTAGCCTATTATTAAAAGGTACATTTCCAGAATAATGTACACTGAATGTGTAAGGGCTTTTATATTGTTTCCAGTCAAAGTGTGTTTGTCTATCAGTTGTTTATGTTAAATATACAGTATAATTCCACCAAAGCACAGTTTAGGATCAACCATAAGCTCTTCAGAATTTGTGTGTCAATAATGACAATAACAATACTGCTGATTGTGGCACTGGGCATTTAAGAAAAATAGGGGGAAAAATCAATAATCAAATTGGCATTAAGGATTTTCTATATTTAAAAACAAAACTGGTGTTGGGCATGACAGGAAACACTAAGACATCACCACTGGCCTAAAATAACTTACAATCTCCTGGCATTACTAAATTCAATGCTAAGTAACAAAGGACAACTGGAAATTCTAGGTGACATAAGCACTTCCAGATTAAACAGTAGTTCAAAAGTAGGACTCACTATGGATTGTGGTCAGGCAGTTTTTATAGCCTGAATATGTGAATTATGAGTCGAAAGATGGGGGTATCATTGCAAGACATAAGTTTGGTTTTCCAGATCCCAATAAATAAATCAGCCCCGTGGGGAGCAACCAGCACTCTGGTGTCTGCCCTCAGGAAGCTCCTGCTTTGCTTAGAGACAAATGCAGCACATGTGCATAGCAGTGTGCATTGACACATGCTAAGGCAGCAAGTGAGCACCAGTATACACTGTGTGCCCCACCACCCATCTGACCAGCACTGTCACCTAACAACCCCAGTTTCCTGGAGTAATCCTGGAGCTGGCTTGAAGGCCTACCGTGAGAGATGCTCACTTTTTCCTTTGGCCTGACTGAAGGTCACCTCTGTAACTCACAGCAAGTTGTACAGATTGTTAGGACACCGTTGGTATATGCCCGACTGTGGATGTCTACTCCCCACAACTTCAGGGGAAAGCAGATTTTCCCATTTTATGGAGCTATGGGAAGTGTCATAATTTGTCCAGAGTCACTTTGCTACTACTAGCAGGACTGGGTTTTGAACTGAGGTTTTGAATTGCCTGACTCCCAAATCCATGTCAAACCAAGCTTCTTCACTATTCAGGTTCTTGGATTAGAAGCACTAAACAAGGAGATGGGCACTGTAACAGCCAAAGGAAAGATGCGAGTCAATAAGGAAGATAAGACAGATCTGAACCAGGGACACGCCTGACTGAGCACCGTCTGCTAACACAACAGACACCACAGCACCCTCCTAGGCATCGACCACGCCTGTCTCCTCAGGTTAGGATGACATGCGAGAAATAAAACCACTAAGATTACTAAAGTAAAATAAATTCACCTCTTTAGAGAGATGCCTATTACTGATCTGGTGCACCATGGCACAGCGGGCAGAGCCCGGGTCTTGAGTGAGAAGGCCTGGCTAAGGCACCTGGGCAGTCAGTGGTCAGAGAGACTGTCACAGCAGTTCTCTGGAGCCAAGAGGATCTGGACCAAGGAATGATCTGAGAAGACAGAAAGGAGGAGCAGGATTATAGACTTTGCAGAGAGGAAGTAGTAATACACAGTGACAGATGGGATACAAGGACAAAGAAGAACCAAATACGTCCGAGGGATCAAAAGAAGTGGGTTCCATTGCAGAGCAGGGAAGGTGAGAAGTGGTGTTGAAGTGTCACTTATCTGGAGGGGAGGAGAAAGGAATCAGTTTTTAACAGGCTGAATGACAAGCACTGACAGTATATCTAAGTTGAAATATCCAATGTTCATCTGTTTCTACTGAAACTCTGAAGCAAGGAATTGCTTAATTTACTAAAGTTACAGAGTCAGGTGCTGCTGGCCTCTGACAACAGCAGCTAGTGCCTATGGGCTGGGTTGGCTCTTAAATGAAGATGTACCATTTTCAAAGAAGAATGGCCCTCAATAGGATGGGCTGAGCCCACATAGGATTAATCAGAAGGGGAAGAGGGCAATGTCACCCAGAGCTCGTTCATGGCTAAGGCCAAAGACGGGGACAAAAACATTGCTGGGGCAGGTCGGTAGGACAGAGTGAAGATATCAGACGGGGAAAGGACTGCAGTGAGAGGCTTAAAGCCCAAGAGACTAAGGTGCCACTGATGGCGACATTGTGGCACAGCCAGAGGGGTCGCGTCGGTAGGCTTCATTTCAGAGTTAGCAATGACAGGAGGAAACGGTCTCTGTGTGTCCCAGGGAAAAATTCAGGCCAGGAGCATGGGCAAAAGGTCACGACTGGAGACACTGACTGTTATCAATGCCTCGCTGAAAAGGGAATCCACGAGAATAAAGCCGTTTCCCAGGAGAAAGGTGCAGAAAGTGGAGCAGATGGCAAATAAAGAAGTCCTTGGGGGCACAGGCTTCGTCAAACGGCATGAGAGGACAGTGTGAGTCACAGGGAAAAGTCAAGGGTACAGCGGTAATAAACACAATTAAGGGACTGATCCAGGAGAACGAAAACAGAGGAGCGTCTGGGCCTGACTGAGGGGCAGCCAACAGCCCTCTCGTCCCTCAGGGGTCAGGAGGAGGGAGGGAAGAAGTGCTCTCCTGGGAAGAGAACCAGCAAGGCCCCTTGCCTTTCCAGGAAACGTGATTCTCTTAAGAACATTCAAAACCCTTTACGTCAGCTGCCTTCAATCTGAAAATCCTACCAAAGCTGTTTCTTCAATTGAGAAAACATCTTTTTCCTGCCATTCGCAAATTCCCCACCCGTCTACCTACCTACTGGTTCACTGTCCAAATCAGCCCTTCTCCGAGTTCAGACCTTCTTCTCTTCCTGAAAGTTCCAACCCTGCCCAGCATACCGAGCCTCTCTCCAGTCACTCCCTGTGGGTCTCCCATATTGCCTTGGACTTGGGGTGGGTCACCACACAGAGTCCATAAGCCATCGCCCCCACGTGTGGGGGCCTCAAACAATCTGAAAATTCCCAGTGCAATCTGACACAGGCAAGATAAAGGCCACCACTGAGAAGACACAAGCTCTTCAGTTTCCCCAGCCAACTGTGGAATCAATGAAAGGGAAACAAGTATGTACACAAACAACTAGGAACAAGAACAAGAGTTGCGTTGACTAAGAATCGTAAGACACAAACCAGCTTCTCTCCATAGGTGCGCTGGTGCGAGGGCTGCCGGACAAGGTACTAGGGACTGGGTGGCTCAACCACAGAGGTCACTGCCCAGCGGTTCTGGAGCCTGGAGCTACCTGGGTCAATTCTGAGAGCCGCGAGGAAGGACAAGTGCCAGGCCTCTTTCGTGGCTGCGAGATGGTGGTCCTCTCCCGGAGGCCCTTCCCGTTGTCTCCCTTCTGTGTGTCTGGGTCCAAGTTTCCCTTTTCATGAGGATACCAGTTGCTTTGGATTAGGGCCCAACCTAATGTTCTCACTTTAACTTGATCACCTCTGTGAAGACCTGTCTCCAGATAAAGCCATAAATCTGAAGCCCTAGGGGTCAGGAATTCCACACACACATTTTCAGTTTAGAGAAACCAAAAGAATTTTACCAAAGTGTAATTTTATCAGGATAAAAAGTCACGATATGCCAAAAGAACTCTGCTTTTCCCTCCACAGACTAAGAAGTTTGTGCTTTCCCTCTATCTTTCCTTAAAGAACCTAGAGTTAGGGGCTGGAGGTGTGGCTCAGTGGTAGAGCTCGCCTGGCACGTGTGAGGCGTTGGGTTCGATCCTCAACACCACATAAAAATTAATAAACAAAGGTGTTGCATCCATCTACAACTAAAAAAAAATTTTTAAACAAAGAAACTACAATCACATTTCAGTCAGTCAGATATTACGTACGGAAAGGAAAAAAAGCAAAGGATTGTTAAATTAAGTTCTGCATGAGTTCATGTCACTGTATTTCTGGAAAAGGCCATACAGGAATACATCTCCACAACATCCAGGAGAAACTGGGGTCACGTGGGTACCAAGGAGAATTGGCAGTGGCACGTTGGTAACGCTGACACTGGGTTCTCAGTCTTGACTCTGGGTGTCAAACGTTGCTTCAAGTAACTCAACAAGACAGCTCAGCTATGGCGTGGAGCAGGCAGGGCTGGAAGGGTCCCTCCTGGGTCGCCACACCTCGTGTGGCCACGTGTGTCTTAACAAGCCTCCAACTGGCCTTTCTAGGAGCCCCCTGATTTTCACCTGTTATTCACATTACCTTTTTTGTCCAAAGTATTTTCAACTCTGCGTATTCTTTCCAATGGAGGATCGCAAGAAGACAACTGTTCAACGAACTTGGTGGGATGAAAGAGTCAAACAGCCATACTCCACAAGCAAAATCAACGACACTTCTGGATTCAACCCAGAAGGGTACCATTTAAGTATGCACTTTTTTCAACCCAAAGATCCAGAAGGCTGTTCACTTTGTTCCTGAAATGTTCTAAATAAGGATGCTCCAGCAGTGCTAGTTTTCAGGTGCTGGAGTCACAATCTTTACAAAAGTGTCCTCCCTGGCTCCTTCAGCCACTCCCTGCCAGTGACTGACGCTGGGTTTTTCTCCATTTGCTGCTGGCTCGCCTGGAGAAAGGAGCTAATCAGACCTCAGCAGGTCAGGAGGACGTAGGTATGTGTCTGGCAATGTGAGGGAGACCCAGATGAACTGTTCTAGCCTTTAGAAATGTCTCAGAGTCCAAATCAAGACTCAAAATCTGGTAGGCAAAATCTTTTGTGCAAAAAACAATTATTCATCTGTAAATGCCTGGTAACATCTTGGTGAAATAAAATGATGTTTTAACTTCTTACCTAAACCTTCCTCGTGCCATGCCCAGTTCACTGCTGAGTCGTCTTTTCAAGCTAACCAGAAACGTCTGACACACAGAGTCAGAGCTGGGAGCCTAGCCTACTCATTCCCACAGTAGTCTGGTTCTTATTTCCATGCCCCTGGGAAGTCATTCATACCAAAAATTTGTGTCAATTCCATTGCTGCGTGTTATTCTATTACTCTATTACTCTAGTGTAAATTCTACCGCTATGTGATCCCCTAAAAAGGTACACTGAACTGCTAACCCCCCCATACCTGTGTCCAAATAATGTTTCCAAACTGCAGATGGGGTCAAGTTAGATGAGGTTTTTAGAGTGGGTCCTTGTCCAACACCACTGGTGTCCTCATGAAAAAGGACAGAGACACAGAGGGAGAATGTCACTCAGCAAGAGGTGGAGACTGCATGAACCACTGCTAGCTGAGGAATGGCGAAGATCGCTGGAACCCACTGGACCCTAGAAGATGAGGGTTACCCAGACTCATGAGTTCAGAGTCTCTGATGACACCTTCTTAGCCTCCAGAACTGTGAAAGAATACCTTCTGTGGTTCTAAGCCACCCAATCTGTGACACTTTGTTACAGTAGCCCTAGGAAACTAGTAGAGCCTGCACGTATTCAGGATGCATTTCACTGACAAAACACGTTGGCAGGCTGGGGATGTGGCTCAAGCGGTAGCGTGCTCGCCTGGCATGTGTGCGGCCCAGGTTCGATCCTCAGCACCACATACCAACAAAGATGTTGTGTCCGCCAGAAACTAAAAAAAAAATAATAAATATTAAAATTCTCTCTCTCTTAAAAAAAAATTTAAAAAAAAAAACACGTTGGCACTCCGGCTCTGATTAAGTATAATAAACACAAAGTCATGGCCAAATGGCTGATGGCCCTCTCGGGCTCACAGCCTGTGTTTGTGGCCTTTGGGGTGAAAAAGTTAGAGGTGTCCAGGGCTTTACTCCCACATTCTAGTTCCCCTTCCTGCAGCAATATTTCTAAGGAAAGCACGTGAAACTTCACTCTGTTCTCACTATGGAGATGAAGCGCTCAGGAGTTGGGGAGGGCACCTCCCCACACTCACCTTTCCTAGGCTCAACCTCTTTCTGTGCTGGACTAAGGGACCAGGACCCAGGACTACCCCTGGCTCGTGCACAGGGCCCCACGCCTGCTTGCTGTTATGTCTTTGACCATTCCTCACACTGTCATTTGGTCGCAAAGGGAACTTTTTGCAAGGCATTTCCCCAAGTCACAGTGATGTCATGATATATCACACCCAGCCTCCGGCGCGGCCACCTCCCAGTTCCCCCTGGGCGGGATTCCTTCCAACCTCCTCAGATGCATCCTCTCCCTTCCTGCTTTACATGGCAAGCATGCTTATTTTTGCGGTGCTGGGGTTCGAACTCAGGCCCTCACACCTGCTAGGTGAGGCTCCGGCTGCTGAGCTACATTCCCAGCCCTGGCACGCAGGTCTGCAGCAGCAGCTCCATGTTACAGCTCTGTGCTCCCTGGAGAACTCTGTCATTCGCCTCCCCTGCTTTTACCTGGCATCTGACTAAACTCAATTAGGGCTCACTTTGGGAAAGCAGAGGAAGCGTCACCTCCACACTGTGATAGAAGGAAGGGCAGGGAGATGCAAAAGGGAGCAAAGTCAGAGGGATGTGGGGAAAGGAGGCAGGGGTGCTGGGGGGAGTGAGGGAGGCACAGAGAAGAGAAACAAAGATGGAGAAAAGGGAGAAGACAGAAACCTCTTGGAATTGTGCTTAGAGCACTCAGAATAATAAGGTAACATGTCAACTGCTTTGGAAACTATCAAACAACAAAAATGCAATGTGCTATTATTTACAGTACTGAAGTGGGTGTTTGTATATGGGTTTGTGCATATGAACGTCAGCTGGTATGGGGAATCCCCTGGCAGTGCAGTCAGTGGTCCATTCTCAGCTGGGAAAAAGGACATTTCACACTGTGAGTCACTGTCACCAAACCTTTCCTGGTGTTGCCATCAGCCAAGGTCTCCACACTGTCGACCACCTGTGGGGTGGAGGAGCCCACTCTGATGACACTGGCTCTTGCCACGGGGCTCCTTCCTCCAGAGCACGGCTGAAATGTCTGATAGCTCTCCTGTGACCCGACATGAATACAGGACAGTATCTGGTGAGACAGGCAGGCTCCAAGTTCACAGTGGTCTGGGTTCAAAGGGCTCAGTTTCAGATTATTTACAAGGTCCCAAAAACTATGTCAGAAATGGTTCTGCATTTATGATCCCTGGAAGTTACTTAACCTTTGTGTCTCCTTGCCTCATGTAGAACAGTACCTCACCAGGGCCTTGGGAGGAGTAAATGAGTATGTATATTTTATGTAATTATATATATAAATAAATATAGATACAACTATATGCACTTGTACATGCACATATATTCCTGAGCACTGTGCCTAGCACATAATAGGCCCTAAATATGTGGTTAGTGAGAAATGAGCAGAGGGGCCCGGCGAGCTTACATGTTAAAGCTAGCACATGACGAGGTCATACACTATTGGCAATGCAAACAGGTGCTCACAGTTCTCAGCACACGTGAGGCATGCGGTGTGCTTTTTGGATGAGTGCATGACGGAAAAAGAGCTCGTATGCTCCTTCTCTCCAGCGCTCTTCCTCAAGGAGAGGCATGTGGTCAGGAGAATTTTGAAGAGGACATCTGGTAAATTCAAGGGCTTCAAAAGAGTCTAGTGTAGAATCTATATTTTACCTAATTCACTTTCAAACACTTTGCACTTCTTTCCCATGTAACATTTTAATCAAAAGCACCATCATTGTTCATAATGGAGACCCAGTTGCTATGTACAATATGCTTACTGCAGATTTGTATCTATTGTACAAACAACGATCTCAACTCTTTTGACTGTGTACTTAGGAAAAAGAAATGAACGCTCACTTCTAATAAATGTGATATTTGTCTCTTATAAATTATATTATGTTCTATGTTACTAACATTTATGTCTACGAAAGACACAGAAATAGAAAATTTCAAAGAATAAGAAAATGTACATCTTGAATATTTTCTCCTGTATCTAATAAATTCTCTTGAGTCTTTCTCTTTGAAAACCCCTGATATCATTCAGATTATCCAAGCTGTGTAGCTCAGAGTTGGGCCCAGACACGTGGTTAGCTTTGGCCAGTAACAAGTGAGCAGGAAGTGTCATTTGTGGGCCAAAGCTATTTCAACCAGTGTGCAGTTCACCAACACAGTCCTCTTTCCATTCGTTAATAAAAGCCACCATCCAGGAAGAAGAAGCCCTTTGGCCTGGGAACTGAATGGTGGTCGTAGCAGAGACACCAATCAATCCAAGACGCAGCATGCCTCTGAAGCCAGCCTTTGTTGTTCCTAGCCCTGAGATATGGAGCTGTTTGTTGATGCAGTGTAACTGAGCCCATCCTAAATAGTCCATAATGTCCTTGATGCTGCCATCCCCACTGAGTTGGAATTAATGAGGTTAGATGTAATCAGATTGTGATGTGCAGTGTGCTTCCCCATCAAAACCAGAGCACATGTTTTTCAGAACAACTTTGAAATTTATAAATAGCTCAATCCCTTTCTTTCACATTTTGGCATGATTTCTGTGCCCATGAAAATGCTTCATGAGATCCTTGTGTCCAACGATCTAGAACAGCTCTGACCATCCCCACTATTAGTGATTTCAAGTGTGCACACTCTGACCGCCTCCTAGGAACTTTCCTGAGCCAGTGGAAGGCACAGGACCAGCAGGCACAAAGGCCTCCAGTTTGGTTTGGAAACTTGAGACAAATCACTTTCTGGTAACTAAAGGGGAAGATGCCCTTCAAACTGACCATGGGAGTTGGTACTACCAAACACAGGCCTGGGTGCTCTGTGGGAGAATCAGTTTTGACCCTGTGCTGGTGTGTTTCATAGTGAAAAAATGAAACTTTCCCACCCTCCTCCAGTTGCACTCTTCAGCTCCATGATGACACAGCCATGTTCTTGGTAAAGAATATTCACGTTCTGACGTCGTCTTGACCATGGGCATTACTCATGGTTAGCTCACAAGCCAGGCAAGGCACATTCTGTACCCTCTTTATCACTGAGGTCAGCAATGGGTTTAAAAATAGCATTGCTTACACACGGGGTACCACTGATTCATTAATGGTTGAACAAACAACTATTCTGGCCACTCCTAATCATATGGCGTTTTAGATGGAGGTTACTAGGCATGAGGCACAGCATTTTCCATGTCCCTAGCTGGGGTATTATGTTGTACTAACTTATAAATAGAAATTTACAGATCTTAAAATAAGGAAGACTCAGGAACTACAGAATTGGGATTCAAGATGCCAGGGGATTTGTGTTTCCAGAATGACCAACTGAAAATGTGATTCATGAGAATATTCCTGAACTTGGGTCTATGGTATGTGGAACATACCAAAATAAAGAGGATGTAATGAAGATAACTGACAGTGGACTTGGTGAAACCTAGAAATAAGAGCCTGTGATTTCTCACTGTTAAGGGAGTAAAATGATACTTAATTTTAGATGTCTCCTTCAGGTTCTTTAAATGTAAATATTCCCAGAGCAGAGAATGTTTTCATAATTTATAAGCACACTAAAATGTATCTAATTCCTTTTGCTTAAGTTTTGTGCTTAATAAACAACATTCTGGTCTGTTAGTGAGATTCCAGAAAAGATCTTCTGACCAAGGAGGAGATGCCCTTGTACCGTGTGCCCAGCCTTGCCGGTGTGAGGATTAGCTCCCACCAAACACACAGTCTTTTACAAGATTAGTCAGTAGGAAGCAGCCCTTCAGAATTCAATAATCCTAGAATTTCTGAAGTCAAATTCCTAAATCTGCTAAGCCGAGGATTCTTGAGGCCAAAGTGAGCATCTAGAAACACCTGTTGATTTCCTGATCTACCAGGAAAAGCGGGAGAGGTCGCCCCTGTTCTTCAGAGACCAAGACGCTGGCAGGATGGGGGGAGACAACTGGCCACGGTGAGGCGGCAAGGCCAGGGCCACCGGAGGCTGAGGAGCGTCCCCACAGCCGATGGAGGAAGAGAGTGGGCTGGGGAGGCGGCCCCTCACGTGGACGTGGACATGGGAGACGTTAAGAGGGAGGGCACACCCTGGTGTTGGCGGCCCACTGTGCGGAACAAGGGCACTCGACCAGCTGCCAGAGGAGCTCCAACCCCCCAGGGTCCAGGTGGCCGAGTGTCCTCCTGGGAACTCAGCGGAACAGAGCCAGCGCTCCCTGGAAGCGCACTCAGCTCTCAGGCCCGTCCTGAGTTAGGATGGTGCCCCAGGGGAGGCTGGGAGGACCCATCGGAGGACACAGGGACCGCGTCCCCAGGCTGGGGACGGGGAGGAAGGGGCCTCCCATCCTGGAGGGAGAACACAGGGTCAGTGAGACTTCAGCCGACCCGGAGCCTGGCCTACGAGGGCGGGGAAGGATGTCTCCTCCAGGGCTCTTTCCTTCTGTGGCTCTCGGAGGCCGTGGCCAGCATCAGGTACGCGCCATCTACTCCTGCGCGAGCTGGGCCGGCCAGGGCTGGGGGTCCTCGCCAGTTCTCACAAGGTGGGGCTGCTGGCCCGGAGGTCCTGACCCGCCCGCCAAAGCCCTGCGTTCTCTTTAGTTGGACAGAAGCGGTGGCTCCATTCCCACTCTGCGTGGATCCACTTCCCTTTTCCGCCACACAGGACCCCCGCTGGGCTCTTCTGGCCTCTTCCCGGCTGATATTTTCTATTCTAAGAATTGCTGAAGCAAAACAAAAGTTTGGGGGAAGGCATGAGAATAGATACCTAAGGGGCAAAAGGGAACACAGGAAAGGGTAAAGGATACCCCTGTCCTGTCTTATTTCTTAGCTTTGACACCCACAAAATCCTAAGGTTTACTAGGAAGTGCCGGTGGCCCCAGGCCCTGCTTCCCGCAGTTACTCCTGCTGTAAAATTCCTCTGCGCAGGAACCCTGCGGACTACTCGAGCCCCGTCACTTTCCCAGGTGCTCACTTCTCGAGCTCTTCCCCCAAACTGTGGTGCAAAGCCTCTGGAGCCCTCTGCCCTGGACTGCAGGAAAGAGCGGATGACCATGGCCAGGTGACGATGGTCAGAGGTCCTGCACGTCCGGCCTCTGCTACATGAGCAGTCTGGGTCAGGAAGCTCCCCCAGCCCCTTTGGTCCTGGGCTGCATGAAATGATTCATGGCTACAGGATCAAGACCTGGCCATAAACAGAAAACCAACGTGGAACAAGACAGGCCCTTTCTTAGTTGCAGGCTAATGGGGGAAAGTTATTAGAAAAGAGAAAAACTGTTGTTACTAAAGAAGGCCAATTTCCTTTCACTCCCAGGAAATCCTTCCTGCTGCTTTAAGAGACCAGGTGTCAGTGAAGGAGGAGGGGCGCTGCAGGCTCTGGACCCCTGGCAAAGATTGAAACAGCCCTAGTGACCCTGCAGACCCCAGACCTCAGCTCTTACATGTGAGGTAGAGAAAGGGTTTGAGTTTGTGGAAAGAAGAGCCAAGGAAAGGAACTCCCTCTACCCGAGACTTGGCAGCCCCTATGCCACACACTTTCCCTGTGAAACTGGGTGGGTTTGCAGTATATCAGCATCACATTCCTTTTCATCGCCAAATAATATTCCACTGAACAGATTCAGCACATTTTGTTCATCCACTGACAACCATGTGGGCTGCTGCTGGCTGTCACACAGAATGCTGCTATGAACCCTTATACAAGCCTATGTGGGCAATGCCTTCATTCCTCTTGGGTGTAAACCTAGGAGTGCCACTGCTGGGTCATGGGGTGCCTCTGTGTTCAGCCTTTTGAGGGACTGCCACCTATTTTCCAAAGTGGCCTCCCCGAGTCCCCAGGAGTCATGCTGCACAGCAGTCCCAGGCAAGCCCACAGAAGGCGATCTCACAGAAACGGCTGCCCTCAGCCCCTCACTAAAATCCCTCAGTCTAAACGCAGAGCAGGAGTCGGGGTCTGTTTGCTTGGGGGTGCGGAAGCAGGAGAAGCTGTGAGCTGCCCGGTGCCAGCAGCGCGCAGCCTCCCAGCGTCCCGGAGAGCCAGCCGGCACCTGGCGTGGCAGACAGGGCTGGCACGACGTGCGGGTGGCCACATGAAGAGCGCTCTGTGCAAGGCACAGCTGCGGCAGGACGCACACTGGCGCACTCATGGTCCCCTCGTCCCGGCCAGGGCCCCGGGGAGGGCCATTTACTGTCCCCCCGACTGCGCTCCTAGCAGTGCCTACTGAGAAAGTGGCAGGGAAAGCTGGGGTGGGGGGGGGGCCCTGAGAAACCAGGAGCAGCCAGACAGACACCAGAGAGACTCGTGCTCAGGGCCCGTCAGTCCCAGTAGATCCCGGGGTGAGGGTAAGCCTGCGCACACATGGCCTGGTGCCCAGGGAAGAGGCCAACTCCCCACCAATGCCACTAGTGATTCAGCGCTGAGCATGTGTCCCCTCCAAGCTGGCGGTGAACAAATGCCCAGGCTTTGTGTTCGGGCACCAGTCTAAATTCCTAAGCAGAAGTACAAATTCCAAAGCTGGACAAGCAGGCTTTGAGCCTGGGGCCCTGCCGCAAGGAGAGGTAAGAAGACTTCTGCAGGAAGAGAGAGCAGGAAGCCCCGGGATGCGGCTCTGTGGGGGCCCATCCTGGAAATGCTCTGTGCCTCAGCCACTGGGCTGCGCTGGGGCCCTTGTCATTCCTGTGCCCTGCACTGCCCTGTTGTCCTGCCGGGTTCCACTTGTCCTTCAACTACCCCCTCAGGGCAAAACTTGTTGGCAGGCCTGGCATTGTTTTGATTTTTATAGGAATTGTATTCTAAAGGCAAAATGCTACCTGTTTAATAAGGAATCCTCGGGCACTTTCACCTGTGGGGGTGAAGGGGGAAGGCAGGTAGCCTGTGATCCTGAGCATGCTGCACTGCACACAGCTGCCCACCTGACCAGCTAATCTCCCGCTCTGGCCTGTCTGCCTGCTTTTCCCTCTAATCCCATGAATATTTAGCAGTTCAGTATCGCTCTGAATTTCCATAGGTAATTACTCCTATCTCATGTGCATTCATTCTTTCGGTCACTATTCAATAAATACCCACTACGATCATCATTATTAGTTTCTTGGTGTTTCTAGAATATGCTCAGCTTTTTAACATCATAGATAACTGAACTGGGACCCTGGTGTAATTAAATAAAAAAAAAATCAGAAGAAACAAAGATAAGAATGCAAGCTTGGTCTTTGTATACACACTCTCATTGCATCCTCACTGCGACCCTGGGAGATGGTTCTCTTCACCATCAAGGTGTGGAAGAATCAGAGAGACTCGCAGGGTTAGCTGCCCCAGGTCACAAGGAGCACAATGACACAACTAGATTCAAATGCATGTCACAGTGACTCTAGAGCCAATGCAGTGGGTTTTGTTTTTTTCATTAACAATGTAAATAAGAAGCATTTTTAAAAAATCACAAACCTTTATTCAAGCATAATATTATAACTGGAATGGACAGTGGAATGGGAATCATATAGTTCGGTTTCAAGCCTGGCTTTGTGCTGATTTGAGCACATCCGTTAGCTTCTGAACACAGGTCTCCGAGTGCCCTGGGAGGTGCTAATACCCACTGTGGAGAAGAAGAACTGACATCAATCCATCTCAAAAATGCTGGGTTAGCTCAAATTAAGCTGTTCTCTCTCACAGACTCCTCAGAGCCTCTCCTAGAAGAGTGCACACTGTCAATCCTCAAGAGGACCCTACAGTATGCTGTGTGGCCCAAATTTATTGATCAAAGGAAAACTTCTTTTCCACACCAAGTATTTAATACTTTTATCAGGATAGGAGTTTGGAAAAATAATGGATTGGATATTCCTCAAGGAATCTTCTAGCTCCAACACACAGTGATCCAAATAAACAGAAACTTTCTGAGGGTAGAATACACTTCTTTATGAAGTCAAGAAAGTGGAGCAGGCAGGTCAGAATGTTCTGAGAAGCCAAAGGAGTCCCGTGGCCTCGGCAGCAGTTGTCCCTGTCCAGGCGGTGCACATCTACAGGTGTCTTCTGCCCCTTAAAACTAAGTAAGCACCATTCAAATGCAGTTGGGCTGGCTCTGTCCTCCAAGGCAGATATCCTGGGCACTAAGGAGATTTCAGCTGTCTTGTCTGGCTGAAGAGGAGTCAGTACCATCTGCCCACGACCCATCAAACCCTCATCAGCAAGGCCAGGTCTTTGGGGCAGCTTCTCAGGTTGGCAGAGATGCTCTCCAGAGAACAGTCCAGATGGGACCCCTTCCCCTGGAGGGCTCACAGAGGTGCCGAGAGGTTCAGAGAAGGGCAGGAGTCCCAGGGGCCTGGCAACCCGGTTGGCTCTGAAGGGGCAGGAAGGGAAGGGCTAGGCTCTTCAGGTGGAAAGAAGGACAAAGGGCGATGGGCACAAATCCAAAGGGGCAGCAAAGCAGAGAGCATGTCCTGGGCCACAGAGTTCAGCTCTCAGAATGATACCCTGGTCTTCGAGCAGTCTCCAGGGTTCCCCATAAAACTCCCTTCTCTTTAAAATAGACACATAATTTTCCTTGGGACATTTTTGTGTCTGACACACAAGTGCCAGACAACTCTAGTAAGATATACTACTCATCTTGGCAGTGACACTGTGGAAAGAAGCCAAAGTCCTCAAATGTACCTCCTCGTAGTCCCCAGCCCCAGAATCTAGGTGCCCACAGGGTGGAGAACCCTGGCATAACCACAGCAAGAAAGCTCATTACCCCTAAGTCCTCCATCTAGAAGAACCAAGATATAGTAGTCCCGGACCCCCAAGCATTCAGCCAGAAGCCATCTAGACCCTAGCTATCATCTGCTGCTGCAAATTCCAGATTTGGGCTCCAGGATCAGATTGGCTTAAGGATTCTGTGCTAAGAAGAGCTCTGGATAAAACATAAGGGGAGGTGTTCAGGCTTCAGATACTGGGGATTCAGTATCTGGGAAATCACTTCTAGAGGTCACCTAAAAGATTATAGACTTTTATGACATTGACTACATGCCTATTGTAAAAGCCACACACAGTATCCAGGATACATAAAGAACTGTTAAAATTCAACAACAATAAGACAAATAGCCAATTTTTTTAAAATGAGAAAAAAACACAAATATACATTTCTACAAAGAAGACATAAATATGGTCACTAACCCCATGCTCAAAATCAGTAGGGAAATGCAAATCAAATACAATGAGATACTAACAAAACTGAAAACACGTCTACACAGAAATGTGTACACAAATGTTCACAATAACATTATTTACAATAGCCCCAAAGTGGAAACGATCCAACTGTCTACCAAGTGATTAATAAATAAATAAACAAATGGTGTAGCCATACACCAAAATATTTGGCAATAAAAAGCAATTAAGTACTGATATATGTTACGACATGAATAAAACTGGAAAATATCATGTTAAGCAAAAGAAGCCAGACACAAAGGTCTGTACGATTGTATGACTCCATTTGCATGAAATGTCCAGGACAGGCAAATCCACAGAGACAGAAAGTAGATTAGTGGTCACAGGGACTCTGAGAAGTAGATGGGAAGTAGCTGATAATGGGGATGAGATTTTATTTCTTTTCTGCTTTTTTTGGAGGGGTGATGAAATATTCTGAAGCTAGATAGTGGTGATTGATACATAATTTTGTGAATAAACAAAAATAAAAAAAACCAGAATTATACATTTCAAAAGTATGGACTTTATGTTATATGAATTAGATCTCAAAAAAGCTATTTAGAATATGGGTGTGAAAGTACAGTAGTCCTTCCTTATTTGCTATTTTTTTGCCATAGTTTCAATTATCTGTGGTGTACCAACATCTGAAAATATTAAATGGAAAATTCCAGAAATAAATAATTCATATAAGTTTTAAATTGCATGCTATTTTGAATAGCATGATATCCTCAAGCCGTCCTGCTCTTTCCCTTTGCTCAGTGTATCCACATTGTATATACTACCTGCACATTAGTCACACGGTAGCCATCTCAGTTATCACAACTATGATAGTATCACAGTGCTTGTGTTTACATAGCCCTTCAGTAGGAGCTTAACATCATATCACGATGCCTCTGTCATCACCCCACTTCATCATAACCTGCGGGCATGCTATCAACCCAGGAAGAAAGAAAAGATATTCTAAGAGAGAGGGGAGAAACCACATGCACATAACTTTTTTTTACAGTATAATTAAGTATAACAGTTATAATTGTTCTACTTATTAACAGTTATTGTTGTTAATCTCTTAACGTGCCTATTATAAATTAAACCTTTTCATAGGTATGTATGTATAGGAAAACCCAATTACATGTAGTGTTTGGTACTGAATGCAACTTCAGGCATGCACTGGGGGTCCTGGAACAGA
The DNA here is from genome assembly GCF_052094955.1 of Ictidomys tridecemlineatus. Classification (NCBI taxonomy): domain Eukaryota; kingdom Metazoa; phylum Chordata; class Mammalia; order Rodentia; family Sciuridae; genus Ictidomys; species Ictidomys tridecemlineatus. The sequence goes on from NC_135478.1 coordinate 217,019,936, forward strand.
TCCCTGTGGGTAAGGGGAAATGACTACAGGTGCCTGATATACAGTCATCTCAAAGAACACGAAATGCACGTCATCCCCCCTTCCCAGGTAAGGACACTAACTGCCAAGGGTGGTGCTAGAGCCATGGGACAGACAGATGGAAGGACTAACAGACAAGAGTGGATTTAAACTAGGTTTGCTGGATCCCAAGGTCACATTCTGTTCACCACACCACACTGCTTCCTGCCAAGATAATAAGCTGGCCAGCAACTGTGGAATAGTCCCTCTGGAAAAAAGATCACTCCTGGGACAAAGGATGGCTGACCAACATACAACTCCAGAGTTGAAGGTCACATCAAAGGGCGTCCCGCCAAAACCTTTCATTTACGGGATGAATAGGCAAGGGCTTCAAGGCACCGGACTGGCCAGCACAACCAAAGCAGTGAGCTGGGGCACACACACCCCTCATCCCACAGAAGACACACAGGGACTCCTCTGCAGCTAATCAGCAGTCCAAAGCAGAGGGACCTCACCAGCTGGGGCTCCCAGGCCAGTGCCATCACCAACCTCCACACAGGCCAGGTGCGTCTCCAGGGCCCGCTGAAAGATCACTCAGGCTGGCGATAGCTCAGTCTTCTGCAGTTACCCTGAAATTCCTCTTCCAACCCCAGGAGTGCTCTGAAAAGTCCCACCAGGGTGCAACTGTTCCAAGGAGCCCTCTGAGCCTTTGAACTACTTAGCAGGGACAGGGAGTTCTGGATTCAGCATTCAAGAGTGAGCATAAAGGCCAGAGACTGAGGAAGACCCCCCCCCCCCCGCCACAGCCTAAGTGACTCCATGGGGAGACATTTGAGGAAAGGAAAGCAAAGCCGAAGTCAATGACTTCACACTGGAAAGCAGGGGCCTTTTTATTGCCTGCTTCAAGACTCCATGGGGATGTCCTGTCCCTAACTTAAAGTGTCCCAAATTGAGCTCCATGCCCCAGCGTCCACCCCACACACCTCTCCTTCTGTTGCTTCCCTTTCTGCCACTACTCCCACCCCCACTCCCCCAGGGACCAGAGCTGAGTGCCTTGGCTCAACTTTCACGCTGGTCCCCCTCGCCCCCGACTTCCAGGCAGTGTCCAAGGCCTCTGGCTCTGAATCGTCATTCCCTTGATGGCTGGAACCTGTTGTTCTGTGGCCACTGCAAGTGTTTCCGAGTATATGTACAGGACTCGAGAGGTAAGCCTTTCCCCACAACTATTTAAACCTAGAAAAAGAGAAGCCGCGATGGATGACCTTGTGCAAACAGGTGACAGAACATATGAAGGTAAAGCTGGAACCCAGGAGGGTGGAGCAGATGGGGTTGGAACTGCTTGTTGCGTGTATCCTGCTGGAACAGAAAGGCTCACTGAGTCACGGGGGCTGCTGCCTGCAGCTGCACGTTATTCATTATTTCCAGGTAGTCCCTCTGAACTCTCCATCTGCTGATGCTACTACAGTCACACTACTACTTCAAGTGAAAAAAACCTGTGACCTGTACCTTGTTCCAGTTATTCCAGGCTGGGCACCCACTGCCCTCCAATCCTGCCCTGCACACCCCTGTTTGGAGTTTTGTGCTTCTCTAAAGGCACAAATACACAATGGTGCTCATTCCGTACACCTGGCAGCATTTGATACTTTCGCTGCTTTGTTTAATCTTGTCTGCAACGATTTGATAGATTCTTGGAGAGGAGCATGTGCTTCAGTGGGTTAATATATGTACATTATTAAGCTTGGAACTGAGCTTGGCACACTGTCAACACAATCCAGATGAGCATTGGCTACCATCAGCCCCTATGGCTTACTGATGTCCCCCAAGTCCCTGAGCACAATGCCACACACCCGGTACAAGCCCCCGCATCTGCTCAAGTGGACAACAGGTTTCCTGCAGCCTCAACCTCCTTTTTTAAAACTAAAACTTTGCCTTCCCAGGCCAAGGTCCTCTCTCAGCATCCCTTCCGCACTACCCCCTCCACTCTTTGGAGTCCAGTCTGCCGGCGGGAGGCAGGGCCCTGGGGGAGGCTGACACCCGTCAGCTCTGCGTGACACCCTTGCTTGTCTCAAGCTTCACAGAAATTACAAGACTTGATGAGCTACTTGCTCCTGTCTGAAATTGGAATGATAACTAAGGAGAGTTGGAAAAAGAAGCGATTTTTAAATCTTACCAGGCACTGAGCCAAGCCAGTGGTGATATAATGACAATACTCATTTGTCCAGGACCGGCCAGAACAGTCACAAGGACTCATTCTTTTTCAGTGTGAAACTGCATCTAATGATACCCAGTTGGGGTTCCATTTTAGATTCTGAAATATCTCCAGAGCACTCTCCCCCAACAGCACCTTCTGGCGCGTCCAGAGGTGTGGGGCAGTGGTGAGCAAGGCTGTGGGGGCTGAGCTCCCGGCCACCAGAGACCACTCTGGCCTCAGAGGCCCAGGGAGCCTGCCCAGCTTTGGAGAGGATAGCCTGAATCTGGACATCTCTGCTTCCCCGACGCGGGGACTGGGGAGCCCCTCAGTGTGTCAGGGGCCAGCACATAAAACCCAAAAAGAAACTTCTCTGCCCACCGACGCCCACAAACCTGGCTTCCTCACCCCCAGCACGCTAATTTCCCGTGTCTCCAGAGTATGAAACCAGCCTAAGACAACCTGGGCTTGGAGAAGCCCAAACACAGCTTCAGTCAAGCATCTCTGTAACAAAGGGTTCAGAAGAGTCTGCTGTGTTACTTCCTTTTTACTGCCACCAGAACCCCGGTAGCCGAGGATGAGCCCACCATGGGGCACTACTGATACCAGGTGGCCCACTGGCCCCAACCTTCCCACGCGAGCTCCTGAGGACCCAGGCACCCTCAGTGTTCTCCATGGCCCACCCCACGGCTGTGGATCCACACCCTCCCAGACAGCAGGGGTCAGCCACAGTGGCTATTTAAATTTAAATTAATTAAAACAAAATAAAACCTTGAGATCCCTGACCCCACTGGCAACATTTTAATGCTTAAGAGTCTCATGGGTCAGGGGCCACTTCATCACGGGCACGGGTCCCGGGCAAGAACATCACCACCGAAAGCTCTGTGAGTTGCTATAGATGGTGACATTTAAACTTATAAGTGACCGATTTTTAAAAAGCTGTCACCATGTGGCCTTGAAGAAAATACATTTCCAATCCTAATGGACAAAAATTGTTTCCCTCAAAACCCTGCTGAGGTCCAAGCCACTTGTCAACGCCCTTCATAGGCACACTCTTCCATTCATTCTTCAAAAGCTGGTCTTCCCGACTGGGTCCAGCTCATCTTTCTACTTCCTGACCCCTCAGCCCTGCATCTGAATGCCCACAATCCAGAGGAAACTTTAATCAGGAACTCCTCTTCTGGGGCCTGTAAGTCACCACTTCTCCACGTCCGGGTGCTGGTGTGCTGGGGCCGCACAATGCCATACACTGCGCAGCTAAACCACAGAAGCCTGCTGTCCTGCAGGCCTGGGCCCCAAGTGCCAGCAGAGGCACCGGCAGGTTGGTTCCTTCGGAGGCTGTGGCGGAGAACCTGTTCCTGCCTCTCTCCATTTCTGGCGGTTGCTGGTGACCTGTGGCATGCTTTGGCTTGGGGACTACTGCCTCACTCTGCCTTCATGCTCATGGGCCATTCTTCCTGTGCCATTTCCCCTTCTTATGCGGACACCAGACACATTGGGCTAGGGCCCACCCTAGTTCAGTGTGACTTCATCTTAACTTCCTTGCATCCCCAACAACCCTGTTTCCAAATAAGGTCACAACCTGAAGTACAAGGAGCCAGGACTTCAACATGGGAGCTGGGGGAGGGGGTACGACTTTCAAAGCCTCAGAGGAAAAGCACTCCCCCTGGCACACCATCTGCCTTTCATTGTCCCATTAATATGAAAAGATCTGTAAGAAGTACTGGCTACTCAGCTTTGTGGGAGCAGGTGGTGACCCCAGGCAGGAGCTTATACTGCATAAGGCTATTTCCATTACACATCAAGTGAACTCAAGCCTATTATACTGGATTTAACAAGGTCCACATACAAAAACAAAAACAGAAAGCTGGATGTGGATGGGAAGGAGAACTGTCACAGTCACAAGAACAGGGCTGCCGAGTTCCTTCGTGATCAAACAGAACGGCCTCATCAGACAGAGACGGCCTCACCAGACAGGGACAGGGACGCACTCCAGGCAGGCAGGGCAAACAGGTGACAAATCCCCGCCTCCCAGACTCCTTACCATGGTGTTCGATTGTCACCAGCACCATGCAAATCATCACCTGAGCTCAGCAAATGAGATCCTGAAGGACAGACAGCCACCTCCAGCACAGGGGCCCCCCGAAACACAGAAAGACCTCCCTGTGGCCATAGTTATAATGGCTAGCATTCACCGGGTGCGGGTGCTGCTGCCATATTCACAACAGCTTGCAAGGTTCTGAGGAGAGGTGTCCCAACAGCACAAGCACTCTGTAAATGCTCCTTCCCTCCCCTCCCCACCTCCACTACTACTCTGGTACTGTCCACACTGCATGACTGTCCACACTGTACTAACACTAGTCATCCCCACAAGGGCAGAAGAAAGAACACCTCTGTGGGGACAAAGCATTATTTCATTTGACGTTTCCCCAAACCCTCTTCCATGGCCACTTTCCACATTCCTCCGAGCTGGAGGCCCCTCCCTGCCCACTCCCCTTGCCCTGCCTGGCCGACTTCCGTCTCCCTGCTCCTTCTCACCCTCACCTGTGAGACAACAGTACAGAACCCAACAGTCTGGCTCTCGACGTTGGCACTCTTTTTAAGTACTCGGCCTTCATAGAGATTGACTGTGGTTGTCTTGGTTATGGCCCATGATTTTAACAGACTTTGTCCCTCAGAGTAGTTAAATAAAGATGGATATTAGCACAGTTTTCCACCCAATTATCCTATTTTCAAAAATAGAACTCTCCTCTGTGAGCGTTTCAAATAGAGGCCTTAATCTTTACAAACGTCAATCTTACCAGGTCGACTCCTGAAGCCTCAATCATGAGCAAGCTCAACAGCATGGTGGGCAACGGAGCGTCACGTCAAACCATCTTCCTGTACGTGTGCACACAGGTACATGCGTAAACGCAGTATTGCAGATGGAAGTGCCCATTCACCCACACTCACTCATACACAGACATGAGGTCATGGAGACCGTGACAGACACATAGACCAGCAATTCCACAGGGTCCTAATGTTGCACTGAACCCCACCAGAGAAAGACTGAGGACAAGGACTTAGACCTGTCATTTTGGTCTTCTGGAGAATTGCATTTGCTGAGCTGCATCTTGATGTTTGGCCTTGAACTTCTAATGAGGATGCTGTGGGCAAGAACTGTAAGAGTCTAGCTTTTCATCTGCCGTGGAGACCCTGGACACCCTATTCACTGTACCACTCAGTGCTTCCTAGATTAAAGTCCATGTGCAAAATTTAGGTGAAAAGAACTAAAAGAATCTTTGCTTTTCTTAAAGACCCAGCATGTCTTCCTTTTGAGAGTTATGGTACTGCAGTGACCACATTTGCCTTGTTTTTTATGCTATGAAATTCAGAGGCAAGGCAAGGCTAAGTATCAATGTCGGGGCCTTCTCAGGCTTATGTCTGTGATTCTTGTCCCTCCTGACTTTGAACTTCTATATTCATTTGTATCTATTCTGACCCCATTCCTAAATTCTTTTCTTGTATCATATTGCTTATTAGAGCACATGTATCTATACTGTGAAACAAATAAAAATCTGTAGAACAAGGTGAGGTATAAATAATTAGTTGAATAGAACTCAATTAAAATAATTACCACAGTGAGCATAGCCAAATTTAGGGCATGCTAGAGCTAAACAGTACACAGAGTAAAGCATTCAAAAATTAGCACATCGAAGAGGCAGACACCAAGCTGCCTTCCCAGCAGCCATTCCCTCTCCCTTTGGCAGAGCCCTGACTTGGTTCTGATGTCACTCTCCCCAGTCCTCTCATCTAGAGGGACGGATCCAGGCTGCGCATGTCACCTGGCTCTGGCCAGAAGAAGGGAAAGAGAACAGGGGCCCTTATTGAGGGACGGCTTGTCTGGCTGCACGGACAGAGGGTGGTGAGGAAGTGCAGGTCTCTGCTGGGCCAGCTGCGCACACTGATCCACAGCATCACCAGGTGCCGGCACAGAACATGCACTGAGAGAGGAAGGAGAGGTGGTGCAGGGCCAGGCAGGAGGGTGCTGTGAAGGCCGTGCTGAGCAGGCACCTGCCAGGAGAAGCAGCTCTCCAGACTCCCTGGAATCCCAGGAGCCGGGCCTGGAAGGTTCATCTCTGATAAACACCCCTAGTGAACAGCACTGGCTCTATCAAAAGAGGCCGGGGGAAAGGGTGGGAGCAAGGGAGGTGGTGAGGGAGGAAGAGAGAGGCTTCCCGCCCCTGGCTTTGTAGGCCTGGGGAAAGTTCCTACAGCAACCCTGTCCAGCAACCCTGTCCAGAAAGTTCCTACAGCAACCCTGTCCTCGCCTTTTCTAACTGGCTGTTCCACTTGCTCTGGCTAGACAGGGGCTGAAGACCAAGTTGCCTGCTGCATCTCCCTGCTGCCGCTCTGCCCTGGGCACTGGGTGTCTCTCTCCTGCAGCCTAGAGGACCCGTCCTCAGATGCCTGTGATGCGCAGAGCCCTCCCACTCTCCCCATCCCACAGTGGAGATGAGACTGTGCTCAGTTACATCCCAGCCACCCGCCCAGGCTCTGCGCATGCCCCGCCTGCCGGCCACGCCTACCTCACCTCGCTCAGTGCTCACGTGTCTGCACCCTCCTCACCCCTCTCTCCTCCGGCACCACGCTGTGTCCTCCTCCCTTCCGCACAGCTGAAGCCCGGACACTCCTGAAACACCCCCGGCTAGCTCCTGGGGACCAAGACCACCCGGCTGTCCTCTCAGTGCTTGTGTCTTCGGCCTCTCCTCTTTTGAGCCGGCTTCTATAAAGCAAATCTTATTTCTGACCAACCTAGATTTTGTGGGCAATGTTTCCTCACAGCAGAAAAAACAAAAACAAACAAACCAAAAAACAATAATCTATGCCCCAGAACATGGAGGAGCAGTCACACCTGCCCGCTGCCAAGGGAGGGGCTTTCCTTCAATGGACTTGCCAGGTTCAAAAGTCCTCAACTTCCCTCCTTAGTCCAGGCCACTGCTACGGGCTGCACTCCTCACATGAGATTTCACCCAAAGGGACTGGGCGACAGACAAGGCAGACAAAAGCACAAGTTGTCTCGGCTACCAACTCCAAAAGCACGTCCCACCAGAGGGCACTCTCTCTCTAGATGGGAGGGCACAGGTGTGCACCTGTCCCAGGGCCCTTCGGAGCCTCTTTAAGCCATTCTGGAGGGCACGGTGTTTTCTACCCCGGTCTCGGCTGAAGCATCTTGTACCGGGCTTCACAAGCAGTGGCCTCCAACGTGGCTCTGAGATCGACTTGTGAATGCGACATGCCGGGAAGCTGCTGCCTCAGTGGAGCAGAGGGCAGCAGAGGTACCAGAAAACCCCTGGAAAAGCCTCTGGGGTAGGCTGAATGGCAGGTGATGAAACCAGGTTCTTAAGGAGCTAGCTCAGCAGGAGGGGCTGGCTCCCCAGCTGAAGGGAGCAACCACAGGAGACTCCCTCCCTGTTGTGCGGTCCTGAGACTAGCACCAACTCTAAGATGACCAACACCATGGCACACACAGGAAGCTGGGCATGGAAGAGGACAAGGCGGGAACAGTGATGTAGCAAGACACCCAAAATCTTGAGTGATAAAGCAGATTCTGACTTGGGACCATATAGACAGAACACCTTTCAGTTTGGTATGTGCATTTCTCCAGTTAGATACAATAAGCTTTGTGCATCGTAGTAGCCCACTTTCTTTTTAAGGGGGAAAAAAAGGATTGAGCCAGGTGAAGTGGCACACATCTGTTATTCCAGCAACTCGGGAGGCTAAGGCAGGAGGATCGTGAGTTCAAAGCCATCCTTAGCAACAGCAAGGTGTAAGCAACTGAGTGAGACTTTGTCTCTAAATAAAATACAAAATAGGGCTGGGGATGTGGCTCAGTGGAGAGCACCTGAGTTCAAACCCTGGTACAAAAAAGGGGGGGGGTTCAATAGGGAATATGCAAAAGTGAAGCTGACAGACACCTAAAGATTCTTAGCACTTCTGAAAGTGAGCACTTTGCGGGGCGGAAGATTGGACACTCATGCATACATGCAGGCACACACATGCGCTGGCTCCCACGGGCACATGGCTACCCCCCCTAATCTAACACAGCACAAGCAGTTAAAAAGGCGAACCTGTCCCTTTAATTATACCGACTGCGAGATGGGGAAGGCGCCAGTGCAGAAGGCAGTTAAAGCAGATTGCCCCATTTAGGAGATAGGATTCTTGGAAACGAGGACTGGCACTCCTCCTAGACTAAAGGTTGCAGTGAATAACCAGAGAGCAGGAGGGCGGCAGCCGGGCCTGCTGGCTTCCACCTGACTTCAAAGGCAGGCGCCACGCAGGAGCCAGACCTGGAAACATAGGGATCAGGAGAAGCTGAAGGCCCGGGGCTGCTCTCTGCTCCCATTCAGGAGAGTCCTGTTTACCTCGGAGTCCATTTTTGCTCAAGCAACAGCCTGAGGTTTGGGGGGGTGCTAAAACCTGGCTAACCCGTCAGCCTAGATATCGTCCGACAGGCCCTCGCCCTTTCACTTCAGACCACGCCGGCAAGGTCTGAAGAATGCTATGGTCTTCAGGAATGCTAACCATTTTACCCAAGTTTCCTAGGATGGAGGAGACCTGATGGTAGACACTCAACAAACGTCTTCTAGCTCTGAGTCAGGGAGCTGCCCAACTCCAGCTCCATTCTGTGGCAGTGGAGAACAGAACGGGGCGTGCCAAGACTGTTTGGGGGAGGCCAGGAGGAAAAGAGCTAGAACTGCCCACTTGAGACACAGTCTCTCACGTCAGGACTGAAACCACCAGTGGGGAGAGGGCTGTGCGTCGAGCAGGAAAGCTGGTGCCCACGGAGGCCAGGCTGGAGCGGAGACGTGCAGATACACACGCACAGGGCGCCAGAGCGTGCGAGCGCAAGAGGGTGCATGTTAACCAAATCCACAGCTGTTCCTCTTACAAAAGCCACTTAAAAGGGCTGGGATGCAGCTCAAGTAGAGCACTGCCTAGCAGGTGTAAGGCCCTAGGTTTGATCCAAAGCCTGGCAAAGAAAAAAAAAATCATCTAGAAGTTTCTAAAAATTAAGTAACAATTGGTTATAAAACAAACAAACTGCCAAGGCCCTGGGACATCACGTGTTCTTTACATAGACCGTAGAGGACTCAGTAAGAAATGCTCTTTGCCACATGGCACAAAGAGAGAGAAGGGCGGAATCCCAACCAGAAGGGCGCCCGATTCTTCTACTACACTGAAGAGGAGACAGTTGACTTGGCTTCTTGACGATCAATGGACAAGTCTGATTCTTTGACCACGGCATGAGTGATGCACATGAATGATACCAGGGACACCTCCATAAACACTGCAAAAGCAATGTATGTCAGGTGATCTTTCAGTTCAGAGAGACGGCTGACCCTGGGGACAAGAGTCTTATTTCCGGCATAGGGGACACACATTCTAATCACTTTGACTCAGCCGGGGTTGAACCCACTCTCCTTGTCCATGGCTCACTCAGGCACTGGCATGTGACACCACCCTGGCCCCAAAGTTGAGAAGGGAGGTCTGCAGCCATCTTCTAGCAAAGGTTTTCTTGCTCTTAAAAAGAGCCAACTGGAAAGAGATGCTCTCCTTTTCCCTTGGACACCGTTGAGTGTGGATGTAATATCTGAAACCGTGGGACTGTATTGCTGCCATGCCTTGGATGGTAAACCAAACAACGAAAGAACCTTGGTTTTTATGACAAACCCCAGAGTTGACAACCTCAGACCTTCTTGCCAGTGAGAAAGTGAGTTTTCTGTTGGTTCAAGCACTGTGAGCTTGGTTTCTGTCCCTTGAAGCTAAAAGCATCCCAAATAATCTAATGACAGTCCATTAAACAAAAAACAATTCGTTTTCTGCCATCCTGTGCTCTCTCAAGAGAAACAGCTCCCTGAGCCAATAAAGGGAATCACCACCTCAACTTTCCCTTCCTTTCTTCCCCTAGTGAAGCCATGACCATCATCATAAGCATGCAGCTCCCTCCCGGAGAAACCATAAAGGACATGTGTCCACCAGCCATTGCACCCACCCAAAGTGTTCACCACGAGTAACTCCAGGATCAGGGCCTCCCACTGAGGGGAAGTTCATCAGGATGCTCCCTTCCACTTGGATGCGATCTGCTTCCCGTGGCTTCAAAACCCTCGTTCACGTTGAACCCACAGCTAACCTTTTTATTCAGCTACTCTTCAGATACTGCTTCCATCTCCTATAGCTCGATTCTCGGTTCCTGTCAGACAAATGTTTTCTCACAGTAAGTGCCGTTATGGTTTGGATGTGGGGTGTCCATCGAAAGCTCACACGTGAGACAGTGCCAAAAGGTTCAGAGAAGAAATGGTTGGGTTATGAGAGCTTTAACACAATCAGCAAAGTAATCCCCTGACGGCTTTCACTGGGTGGTAACTGAAGGCAGGTAGGGTGTGGCTGGAGGACGGGTCATTTGGGGGCGTGCCTTTGGGGTGTACATTTGCATCTGGTCAGCGGAGTCTCTCTGCTGCTCATCTGTGAGCTGCTTCCCTCGGCCACACTCCTCCACCTGACGTTCAGTCTCACCTGGAGCCCCGAGGCAGGGGGCCAGCTGTCTATGGACTAAGACCTCTGAAACCATGGACCCTCAAACAAACGTCTCCTCCTCTACAGTTGTTCTTGTCAGGTCTTTTGGTCACCGCAGTGAAAATGCTGACTAAAACAGTGCCCATTCTTCTGCCATATTCTACCTTCCCCATCTCTCAGGCCCAGACATTTCAGAGACTTCTACCTCTCATCTACCCAATGAATGAATGACCAATTTGTCAATTAAATCACCCTCTCTCCCTCTTATTCTCTCCTCCCTCTCTTTCCTACCCCCAGTGCAAACATGCCTAATAATGAAAGGGTAATAATCAGGTTTGCAGTCACATATGTTGAAGCAATATAAAAATCCAATATGGTCTATCTCTAAACCCTTGTACAGCATCCAGTAGTCTTTGTGAACACACACACACACACACACACACACACACACACACACACACACACACACACACACACACACTGTCTCTCACAGGAGCCATCTGACCTGATTAAAACATCTTTCTTCAAACACTGACATTAGAAAAAAATGTTGTCTTCTTTAACATTATTTTTCTGACATTTAATCATTTCCCTTTTCTTATAAAATATATTTCAGCTATGTTCTCTCCTCAAAAAAAATTATTAGACTTTATTTTTTAGAGCAGTTTTAAGTTCACAGCCAAGCTGAGTGGTACACAGACTCCCCAACATCCCCTGCCCCCCACAGCAGCTGCACTCTCTCATGTGCTCTCTAAGGCCAGCTTGAGACCCAGATCTTAACCAACTCACTGTTCTCTAACGGTAACTGTGACCTATGTCCACACAACAAGCTCACCAAAGACTTGGAACTCAGCCCTTGTTAAACTTAGGGCTTCTTAAACTACATAAGCTCATCAAGCTCATTCAAAACTCCCTATTTCCAACCCAGAACATCTTCACTTAATTTCTCACTTCCCTCTTATGTGTGTTACCAAGCAGTCCCCAGTTTCAATAGAATATTGGGCTAAAAAAAAAAAAATGCTCTCAAAAAGATAATGAGACTCTTAGACATATGTGCCAGCAACTCTCATTCATTTTAATATAAGAAAGAGTAATGTTGATTATCACAAACCATATATCATACAAAATTGCTTTTACCAGGCTGTCAGATGTAACATGTGACTTTCCGGGGAGGGTGGGATGACACCCTTTAATTATGTTTTGCCTAGAGAAAAACAAAAATTAATTTATATGTGCTAAAACACATTTTAACTTTAAAAAGCAGAGGTTGCTTAGAAACACAATAAATCCAGTCATTGGTTCAGAGAGAATTTATTGAATCCTAAATATTGGCCAAGCACCATGGCAGGCACTGAGGACGTAGAATTGAAAGGCAGCTCCTTGCCCCAAGAAGCCTCACAAGTGGGAGGCAAGAGAGTGTTGATACAAAGGAAAATCAGCAAATGAAAGCCACACATGGGGAGGGACCCTGTCACACTAATGGGGATGACCATCCTCAAAAGTCAGACAGGTGCCACGACATGGGCAACCCCAATATTATGCCAAGTTCAAGAAGCCAGCTGCAAAAGATCACATATTCTGATTCCATTTATAGGAAAGTAGACTGGTGGTTTCCAGGCAGTAGGGGAGGATGGAAATGGCAATGACCATTAATGGGTACAGATGTACAGGGGCTTCATTTGGGGTTGATAAGAATGTGGTAAAATTATATAGTAGTAATGTCTGCAAAATTCTGTGCACATCCTAAAAACTTTATACTTTATATACTTTATACTTTAAATAGGTGATCTGTGTGAATACCTCAATAAAAGCTGTCAAAAACACGTGGAAATCAGCCCTTTCCTATATGCAAACAACCATTAGAAGATAATGACAAAAGACCTCACTTATGAGAATTAACTTAAGAAAGGTACCAAACCTACATACAGAAAACTTATAAACACTACTGAAGTGTACAAAACGTGAATGAAAACCATGATGTCAGGAAGACTCAGCCTTATCAAGATGTTGATTGACCCTAGAAATCGACAAATTTAATGCAATCCCAGACCAATGAGGGGACAGAGTTTAGAAGCAGATCTCCCAACCTACAGCAACTTGGTATATGATATAGTAAACATTATGATAGTGTAGGGAAAATACATATTTAACAAATAGTGTTGAGACAAGGAAAAATATAAAGATATACCCAAACCTCAGAACATACCCTCATAAGAAAATCAAATCAACCAACACATAAATGGGGAAAAATTAAGTTATAAAAGTATCCAAAGGAACTTAAAACATGAGATAGGAAAAGTCTTTCTAACTCTGACTCAAAAATACAGAAGTCATTAAAACAAACAACAACAACAACAAAAAAAGATGAATTTGATTACATAAGATTAAAACATTTTTGAGGGGCAAAATACAAGTGAATCAAAACATAATTACAAACTGGAAAATTTCTTTTTGCAATTTATATAAAAATAATATGTAAAGAGCTCTTAGAAATGAAGAAAAAGACAACATCATAGTGGGGAAATGCTTAAGGTTCAAAACACAGTTCATGTAGAAAATACATAAATGGCATTTAAATAAATGAAAAGATATTCAGCCTGACCTATAATAAAAGAAATGTAAATTGAAACTATAATGGAATACTATTCTTACCTACCAGCAAAAATCTGAATGTTTGACAACAAATCATGTGGGCAATGTCCTAGGGAAATAGGTACTTTCATATAATGCTTATATGAGTAAAATATGGTTCAAATCTCTCAGAGGGAATTTAGTCAATATCCTTTTCAAATGAAAGATGTACTTATCCTTTGACCATGCAATCCAACTTCCCGTGTTCCATCCCACAGATGTACCTGCACAAGTCTGAAGTGACACGTGTACAAGTCTGCCCTTGCACCTGGTTTGTAAACAGCAGCGGGTTGGACACAATCCAAGATCATGTTGTTGTTCCATAAACCATGTTACGTCAACAAAATGGGGTACCTTGTGGCCATAAAAAAAAAAAAATACACTAAAGATATTTTCTAAGGACTAATATGAAGAGAATTCCAGAATGTATCAAGAGAAAAGAGTGAAGGCACAGAACAATATATGTGCTATGTTACCTTTTGTATAAGAACACACACACACACAGAGAAACACTTGAATCTGTAAAATGAAAGTCTTCAAATTTTAGCAAGCTACTAATAAAAATGGTCGCCCATGAGGGAACACAGTGAAGAAAGCAAGCCTGCACTAGCACACCTCTCTACGTTGTCTTAGTTTAATCACTTTAGCTTTCCAGCATAAAGAAACGTGGAGAGAATAACTTAACAAATTCCCACATACCTATCATGTGCATTCAACATCTAAATAATTTGGACCTTTTGGTCATGTAAAGATATTTATCTTTAAAAAAGGCTCAATTACAACTTTTCTTAAACTGGAAAGAAACTGGAATAATGTAAACTAAGCATATGTCAAAGTGGTGACAGATTTATTTCTATGGACTTCAGAACACAGTATTTTAAATACATGTCTCTTGTGGGATTCATTTAAAGGTAAAGCAAAAAGTACAATGAACTGTTAAACTTTCCTCTGTAGCTTCATATTTTTCATAAGTATTAGTGTTTTGAAATCATATTCTTATGTTTATAAGTTAAAGAAGAAATAAATATTTTCCACAAAAGATGGAATTGCAATGGTAAAATTAAGGAAAGTCAATACACAACGAAACAACCCAAAAGCAAGCAAGGAATGTTAAAACTAAACTAAACGTCAGCCTGAACGTTCCAACGGCCTGTGCTCCCCGCTCTGTCCACTGAAACACCTTGGAATCGAGTCACCTCTGTGGCGATCCTCCCCCTCGCCCAGACCGTGGTCTCTAAGACCACCACCCTGCACCAAGGGCCCATCCTTCCTCTCCAAGGAGAAGTATAATGTGAGCCTGGGGCATTTTGTGCCATGAAGCAGGAAAGCTTTTCAAGAAGGTTCATAGGACCTAATTGAAGGAGTCTCACTGCCTATAGTTGTGACAAAAGGTTAACAATACATACCAAATCAATAAAAATCCATAAATGTATAATGATTTTTTTAAAAAGATAACCGGAAAAGCTCACTACTTGAAAAGGTACACTTTTTTAAAAAAAACAGAGTGGTATATTACTGTTTTGTAACCTGTTTGTTTGGTTTTTTCCATTAAGAATTTCCAGGGGGCTGGGGTTGTGGCTCAGCGGTAGAGCGCTTCCTTAGCACGGGTGAGGCCCTGAGGTCGATCCTTAGCACCACGTAAAAAGAAAGAAAGGAAAAAAAAAAGAATTTCCAGGGCTGGGGTTGTGGCTCAGTGGTAGACACCTGTCTTGCACACATGAGGCACTGGGTTCAATCCTCAGCACCACATAAAAATAAATAAATACAGATATTGTGTCCATCTACAACTAAAAAAATAAATATTAAAAATAACAGAATTTCCAATTTCAGTATTTCAGTGAAGTTCTTCTCATTTAATGCTTTGCTCATATTCAGATTTTTATAACGGGCCCTCAAATGTGCTCGGAGGCTGGTGCATTAATATCCATATCCAGGGGAGGACCCAGCCTGTGTCTGGCTGTAACTTCCTTTTAGTTTCTTTTCCACCACAGTCTCTTATTGAAAAAAGGGGCCAATTTGAAAAGGTTATTTGAAAAGGTTATTAAACACTATTTGAAAAGGCTATTAAACAACTCCTTAGCTTGAAAATTAATAATTAAAGGAGAGTTTCACCAAAGATCTGCCTTTCCATCAGAACTACACATCAGAGTAGCCAGACAGCCCCCGGTGAGGTGGCCCCGCTGGACTGCAGAGAAAAAGAAGAAAAACCTTTCACAAAGCTGGTGAGAGAGGGGTTCTGACAGCAGTGATCATTCAGCACTAAAACCATTAAGTAAATGCTCTGTGTGCCCAAGTCACGCCACGCAGAGCTCCAAAAAGACTGCTTTCTGGTCTCAGGGGATGTCACTGCCTGACGAGCAGCCCAGCCAGGGTCCACTGCCACCACCAGCAGCAAAGAGCGAAGGGCACAGAACCAGCTCTGATGCACTCCTGCCAAAAACAGTGGACTTGAACCCAGCCCGCCTCAGACACAGGGCACCAGGGGGTGGAGAGTCAAGCTCCAGCCCCAAAGGAGTCACCCCACTCATCCCCCGGCAATCGGTCCTTTTCTTCAATAGGAGACTCTGTTGGACCAAGAAATGAGGAAGTTATGACCAGATACAGGCGAGGCTCCTTGGCTGGACACAGATTTTTTATTTCAAAGGATTTTGAGGGCCCATTATGAAAATCTGAATATGAACAAAGCATAAATGAGATGAACATCACTGAAATACAATATTGGAAATTATTCATGGAAAAAAACCCAGAATACAAAACAGTAATATATCATTTTGCATTTATCCATTCTTTTTCTAAAAAGACCCAAAAGGCTTACCAGTAGCGATATGAAAAGAGGGAAAAGTGTGAGGGAATGTGCACCCCAGCCCGGGGCATGATGGGTGTGGTGTGTTTGCTTATCTTTATTTTTTAGTTTTCTATAATGCATAAATAGTGTTTCTATAATAAATAAATCAAAAAAGTTAAATAAGTCTTTAAATTTTCCAGTAAGCTACAAAAGCCCATGTAAGAAATGATGTGTCATCTTCCTAGAATATTCTGGTGACCTGTCTGTCAATGACAAGGATTCTTGGAATGACTTAGAACAATCTCCAAGTTGGAACATTACTACTTAGACAATTCTCTGACAAACCAAAGGTTGTCCCCCCCCCCCCAGATGGTGGTTAGCTATAGAAATTGAACTGCTACCAACCGAGGTCCAAGAAGTCCTGGGTGATGGTCAGAGAGAAGAAATGAAAGCAAAGGTGGCCCATAAACGGGGTGCTGAAAGGCCTCGAGTACACTGCACCCACCTCCCCGTGTAGAGCACTGCAGTGAAGTTCCCAAAGCTCTAGGAGAAAAGGGAGGTTCACAGCAAGTAAAAGAGCCCTCGGGTCTCAGGGAGAAAACTTCAGCTGCACATAGCTGCTGGCAGGGCACTGTCTCAGAATCACCCTGTCACAATGAAGACACACCTGCACAGCCATTTACAAACTCACTTATCGGGTTGACTTTTGTTTTGAATCATCACTGTCAATTTTAGAAGATATACCATACACTCTGGAGGGTGACAGTTTATCCAGTGCAGCGCCACATAAAAATGTATCTGAACAAAAACTATGTTGTACGATCATTCACCTACTTAGCAAGTTTTAGGAAGTATCTACAACAAATGTGACAGCACTGCCATAGACAGAGACAGCCACGAACACATTTCTCTCTTCTTCGAGGAGCCTGCAGCCCAACAGATGAGCCAGGTGGAAAACAAATATATACCCAAGTCAATGGGCACCTGAAAACTTTAAGTGTTATGAAGGAAAAGAACAGAGTACTCGGAGGTCAGAAAGGATCATCTGATTCACACCAAAGGGTCAGGGAAGGTCTCCCGGAAGAAGTGACATTTCAGGTCTGATTGCAGAACGAGCAGGAGTTGGCCAGGCACCCCAGGCAGGAAAACTCCATACGCAAGGGCACTGGATCAGGAAGCACCGGGGACTGTCACTGAACTGAAAGAGGCCAGGATGCAGCACTGAGAGGGGAAGACTGGCGTCAGGAGACTGGAGAAATAAGCAGGGAATGCGCTTGACCCGTGTGGTTCAGGATTTAGGATCTTCTTGGCAGTGGGTGGAAGAAGTTGGACATCCAAAGTGGGAAAGTGATAAGATCTCATTTACACTTAGTATTGCAATGGGAAATCGGCTAGAATGGCTCCAGAATGGGCGTGGGGAGCCAAGTCAGGAAACCATGCAGATGAGACACTGTGGGGGGCTAACGAGGGTCCACACTACAGCCTGGGTGCTTGATGCAGACCAAAGTCTGTTTCCATAAGGCAAGTTTTACTATAATATAGCCTGGCTGACCATTTACACATTGTCTATGGATGTGTAGAGCTGGGCAGTAGTGACACCGACCATGCAGCCTGCAATGCCTAAGATGCACACCATCTGGACCTCTACAGGGAACATTTGCTAACTCTGGACCAGGGACAGAGTGGAGAGAAATGAACAGGTCTGTGATACACAGTCTGTCTGTATTACCCACCGAGTGTGCATTTGTGAATTCATCTACCACTGAAATTTGTTTGCAACCCCAAATCAGCACTTAGGCGCTCTGAATCATTCCAGCCTGTGCACAGCACAGTGATGACGATGCTCGGCCCGATGTGCACAGCCATCTGGGGCCCAGCAAAGTCATGCTCTGCCTTCCTGTTTCAGCTCCTATATTACGAACAAGTGTCCTTCAGGCAGTGTATTCAGTGTCACATTTTTTGCACTTCTATGTTTTCCATTTTGCTTTTTCGGTACTGGAGATTGAACCCAGTTGTGCTCTACCACTGAGCTGCAACCACAGCCCTGTCATGTTTTTATTTTGAAACATGGTCTTTCAAAGTTGCTGAGGCTATCTATCCTTGAACTTGCGATCCTCCTGCCTCAGCCTCCTGAGTAGCTAGGACTACAGGTATGTGCCACTGAGCCAGGTGTTTCTGTGTTTGGTTTTTTTTTTTTTTTGGTCTGGTGATTTTGCCATTTCAGATGGTCCCAAGCACAGTACTGAAGTGCTTAAAGCTAAACACAGAAGGCTGTGGTGTGTGTGGAGAGCCCTGTTCTGAGTGACTCTGTGATGAACAGAACAGCAGCTTCCAGGCTGTGCCTAACCCTGAATAACTCCATCTTGTAAAGCAGTAGTTTGCCGTGAGTTACTTCATTTTCTATATCAGTGCCACCCTTTGTTACTATAAGTAAACATCCACCATCCACATGGCATAATCATAAGACACAAACTGATAACAAATTAATTATGCTAATAAAAATGACCACCTGTGAATCTACTGAATTAAATCAGAAGCACATGGAGGCATGGGGTTATCGATCCTTTATCAGAAAAATCAGGTCCATGAGCTTATCAAACACACCAGATCACAGAATGAAGCCACCTTCTCACCTATTACAGGAGGAACACTGACACTGCTGGGGCAGCACACACTAACCTGTCATCAGACCATCCGGTAAATGTCACGAGGTCCCCAGGCTTCAGCTCAGCTGGATTTCCCTGCTTGACCTGGCTCACTTCAAAAGTGCACACCATGCAGACCCTGGCCTTCAGCAAATTCTGTGCTCCAACAGAGGCGCACCCTGAACATACTCTCTGGCTGGTTCTTAATCTTATCTGACCACTTGCAATGACTCTTGCATTTGTATCTGCTCTCTGCCTTGCTCTGGGTATAGTCTCCTGAACCCCACTGGACACCTTAACCCTTTCCTAACCTTTATGTAACACACACACACACAGAGATGTGTGTAAGGTGTGATATGGGACTTCAGTGTTACAGATATTAGTAATTCAAATTAGAATATAAGAACCTCAGATGTGCCTGGCACATACAAGGGACTCACAAGTACTTGGTAAACTGCAACTCATAAAAGTGATATAGCTGGCAGATTTATTGTTATTCAATAAATTCTAACACTGTGGAAAGACATCAACGCGTTTGGTCTATGTTAACAGCATAGCTCTCTCGTGACAGCAGGCCTTATGAGAAAATACTCGTGTTAGATAAGCTCATTCAGGCATGAGTTACAGGGCTGCGGCCATGAGCTCAATGTTAATGAGGCAACAACATTTATTAAAATAGGGTTGTCTTCAAACAGAAACACATGCCAAACATCATCATCACACCAGCATACGTGATGTTAGGCCAACACACAATGCCCACCAACACATGACATCACGACTCCAATGTTAGTGACACCATGTGTTGATCAGGTGATGAAAATATGACCAGAGGCTTCCAGACACTTGACCCAGCGCGGCCCCTCGAAGGTTCAGTGGTCACTGATGCAGAGTCCCCGTGACTTTATAGAGCACAACCATGGCAAATAACGAGAATGACTGTGCTGAGGAGGCAAAAATCCAAAAAATTAGGTGACAGATTAAATGTGTAGTAAAACAAAGTCAAGGACAACCCCAGGATTTTGCTGTAGAAGAAGCTGCTGTTTGTGGAACTAAAGACTTCTGGAGCCAGAGTATACTTCAGGGCTTTTTTTTTTTTTTTTTTTTGGATATGAAAAGGTTGAGATGCCTATGAGACATCTAAAGAGATGTCAAGTAGATTGTTGGCTTTGTGACTCTGGAGCTCAAAAAAGAAGCCTAGGTAAGGACAGAATGTAGGGAGTCAGTGACACACAAAGGTGGCACTTAAAGCCCGTAACTGACATGCCACCCCAGGAACGAGAGCAGGGCCCAGGCTTAAGAGCAGCAAGAAACTGTGGTTAACTTAAGTCTTTCTCAAGGTGATTTGACTTATTTAATATAAAAGTACTTTGAGGAAGAAATGGATCTCACAGCATGTATCTAAAACCTAATGAATCTCTTGACCTAGGAAATCTATTTTGGGGAACCTATCTTAAAATTCAGTCAAAACTTAATGTTACATAGGAGAACCTGAGGAATAATTCAAGATGGTAAAACCAGAAATAACCTTAACATTGGGTATGTTTACACTGACAAAACTAATGATATTTTTCTCTGTGATTTCACCTATAGATTCTGATCTTAGGAAATTTCAACTCCTCCAGAGGTTTTAATAAAAATCCACTTCTATTTCCTTCCAGCTTTTTTTAAAAAGTGGATTATTCACCTTTATCTACTACAATGCAAGCTGCTTTGGGACAGAGTTTTATCCTTTCAGTTCATCACTGTACATACAGCACCTACAACAGGCCCGGCACACTGGTGGTGCTCAGTAGATTTCTGTTTCATCTCACATTTTAATCATGCAGGATTTATGGTGGTGTAACGATGTGAGATGATGATACCTGTGGACATTTTTCAAGATGCTAACATCTTGTCCCATTTCATCTGTCTTACCGGCCTTCTTATCCCCACTGCTTCATGGCTCCTCCTCCATCATCTGTTAAAGGCTCTCAGACAACAGAGCCTTACCTTGGGCTCACCTGTTCTGCCCTATGGATGGATCTGTCAAATTCTGTGCTAAATTTGAAGTAGTATGGCTTAACACTGGGTGCACCTAGCCCCTTTGCTATTCTATGCCCAACACCTCTTCCAAGAAAAGCAACAAAAATCAGTGTCTCAAATTTTAAAACACATTTCCAGATTTTGATGGAAACAAAAGCCATTTATATTTGGAGAGAAGCCAACATGTTTACAAACCCCACTTCCTGAGCTGGGAGGAACTGGAAAGACTGTCTAAAAGGTAGCCATCACAGGGGGTGGGTGAAGGGTAACTGCAGGATCCAAATTGCCTACTGGGGGGGGAACCCAGCTCTGCATGTGTGAGCTGCCTGAGCCTCTCCTGCATCCACAGACCTCATGACAGTGGAGTCTACCTTGTGGCACTGCTGCAGGGATGCAAGGAACTCAAACATGCCACGTTATAGAACTGGCAACTGAAAGTGCTGGATTCGATTTGCTGTTAGGATCATCTTTTCAGAGTATTTTCCCCTAGAGGTCTCAGTGAGATTATTCTCAGATTTGGAATCTGTTTTGCTGCTCAAAGAGGGCTCTGGACGTGCTCCTCCACCCCACCTCCCTCCAACGCGACAGCCACTACACTGCATGCTCTGCCCTTACTACCTCATCCACCTCATCCGAGCAGGGCCAGGGCATTGGGACATTCCTATGGGGACACAAACACTCTAGCACTGGCGGTCTCCAGCTTAGTCGCCTCTTCTCTGGGAAGGATCCCAGCCCCTTCATGCTGGGCCCCTTGTATGTCATTCAGACCACTCTGGCTCGCCCGGGAGAAGCAGGGCAGCCTGCCTGTCAAGACAAGAGCGGGCTCTGGCGTCAGGTGGACTCGAATTCAAGCCCTGGCTCTACCAATTACTGGTTAGGAGACCTTGGATACGTTATTTAATATCCCTAAGCCTCAATTTTCTCTTCCGTAAACAGAGAAAATCACAGAGCTGTTAAACGCTGGTTAATAATAATATGCTACTGTGAGAATGACTCCCATTCTGTTCTGGGGCCCCAGGGCCAAACAGCAAGGCCTACAGACTGGCTGGCTCTAGACGACCAAGAGAAAGTAGCTCCTGTACTTACTGACCTGTCCTGCCCGGGAGAAGTTGGGAAGGCAGAGGAGGAGGAGGCTGGGCTGCATCTACAAACTTCGGGAAGCCCGGCTACAAAAGGCTGCAGAGCTGCAGATACGCCACGCCGGCATCGCACTTGTGCCCAGGAAAAGCTTTCATCAAAGCAAACATCATCTGATTTTAAGTATTTACTGAATTTTCATTCCTCCAAAATAACGATTCTCAACCGGAAATGCAAACTATTGGGCCCTACTACAGACCTCACGAGTCAGAAACTCCGGGGGTGGGTCCGGAGAAGCCATCCTGGTGGTTGTGAGGCGGGAGAACCATTTCTCAACATGCCTACATCCACTGAAAGCCCCAGTCCTACCAGCATGACAAGGCACATACGGCCCTGAAGGTGCCCCCACTCAAAAGAATAAGGAGCGAGGGAAAGGGTCTGGCTTGGTGGGCAGATCATAAGCAGGTAGAAGCAGAGAAGAGACGCCATCAAGGATGGAGGGAGCCATGTATGCCAAGGGCCAGAGCGCACACAACAGCGGCCAGACTGACCAGGTTCACTGTGAACATGCTCTCTTAGCTGCAACAGGAAAGTGGCCCATTTCATTACTTAAGCTTCACAAAGCAAGCAGCACTGTGTAGAAAACCCAGGGTAAGGAGGGAAGGAAGGGAGCCCAGCTGAGTGAAGCAACAGCCAGCCATCCTTAGACAAACAGGAAACATTTCGAGTGTCTGTTGCCCAAGTGTTTGAAGCAAGGTGTCCCCTTATCAGCACTGCCCTTAGGCAGAACACAGGGTCCCTGCCATACCCTCCCCAGGGCTCAGGAGTCCCCAGAGTCAAGGTGTGTAACCACTTACAGGTGAGCAGCCGCTCTCTTCCAGACCCTGGGGCTGTGGGGATTCCCTTCCACAAGGGCCATGCCAGCGGCCAGGTCCCTTCCCAGGGCCTGTGGGCATACACATAGGCCTGACAGGCATCCCAGAGTCACCCCTAGGTCCAAGAGGAGGGGGAGGGGGTAGTGCTTGGACACACAAACCAGGAAGGGTCAGTGGCAGGCTGGGCCCGGTGCTGTGCTCTGGTCCCAGGACTCACAAATGTCAAGCTCTAATCAGTGTAAAAATCTGTGTTCAGATACTTTCAAAGGCTGCTTGGAAGAACTGCCATGCTTCTAAGGCAGGTCTGGAGCAGCACCAGGCAGAATGCATACCGAGGATCCCACATGGGATCAGAATGACATGGCTGAAAGCAATGGCAGGTCTCAAGCTGTGGTCACGGTGAAGGGAAAGAAAGACTCTAAATCAGACCTTGGGAATCAGTATTCTTTTAAAAAGGGCTAGGGCTGGGGCTCAGGGGTAGAGCGCTCGCCTAGCACACGTGACGCACTGGGTTCAAACCTCGGCACTACATAAAAATGAAATAAAGATATTGTGTTCACCTACAACTAAAAAATAAACATTTTCAAAAAAGCTGCTTAATGACTTAAAAGTGCTCTGAGGTTCTGTGAAACTCATCATGACTGTACTGGTTCCTCTCCTGTGAGTCTCTGTTGTTGTTGTTAATAAGTAGCTCATGGTGACAAGCTGCGAGCTTCTCAGGGAAACAAGGAACAACTTCCTAACAGGAGACTGTAAACACAGGAGCTGAGGGCACTGTGGCTTTCCTCTCCTTGGGAAAGAAGGAAAGATTCCCTCCAGAATAGGCTCCAGGCAGCACTGCCGACTGCAAGTGGTCCCAGAGGACCGAAACTCAGTAACTACCTCTCTCACAGTCTGGGGACAGAGGTAAGTGGCTCGGATAGCCTCCTAGGAACCATGACATCGGAGCTCCACTTGGAGACGTGGAGCATTCTGGGGTGTTCTGGGGCTTTCGTCACACTGCCCAGGGCAGGGGGTGGACGAGCCTGGATCTGTGTCCCCACGCGCAGACTCCCTGTCCAGTATCAGAGAGGCTCTTCACTGCTCTGGACCTCAGTGTCCTCCGGTGTCAAAAGCTGAGCACTACTTCATGAAGACCTTGCCAGGCATATACTATGACTCAAGAAGGTCCTGGGCAATGTGAGGAGCCTACAGAAAGAAGAGACTCTTAGAAGAACAGAACGATACCATGGTATCGCCAGCTCCAGCAAGCCTTCCCCACCCTAGGTCTCCACCACAAGGTTCAGGGACGAAAGCAAAAAGGAACGAATAATGATTGAACCCTTGGGCCAGGCATGCTGACCAGAGCTATCTGCACGTCCTCCTGGGCGACCCTGAGAGCGGCCCCATCTCCACGGGGCTCACACCTCCCGCTACACTACCCAGCCTCCCCACAGGGCTCACCTCCAGCTGCCTCCTTCCTCCGATTATATCCAGCCTGGTAAAAATTACCTTGTTCAAGTATCATTTTGATTATATCGGTCCCCTTCTCCACACCATAAAATGTCTCTTGAATTAGAACCCCTTTTAAACCTTTCAACAACTGATCCCAAACACTTACCATTCTCATCTGCTGGTCTATTTTGTGCTTACCACTCAAGCCAAGCAAAAATTACTTTGCAAATGAATTCCATTATGCGCTCTGCTTATTCACCTTGTTAAGCCGGCACAAGAGCTTGGACTGTTTCTGTTGTCTCTTTACAGAAAGAAATACCTCATTTATCCGACTTCCTTGGAAATAAGCTGATCCACAAAATTGATCTGCATAAATTAACTTGCCCCTCTACCAGGAACTTAACCCTTGAAGCAGCCTTAAATCCCTTTGGAGTAAGTCCCGGGTAAAATCAAAGGAGAGAGTTTCTCTATTTTCACCATTTTCATTTCTGTAATACATTATAGAACCTCCCAGTCTCAGTTAGCAGAACATAATGAACATCGATTAATCTTTTCCTGATGGTGCAGGTCATACTTAATGAATAACAGTGATCACACTGTGCTGGGCCACAGATGGAAGAGGCTCAGGGGCTGGCGCTGATGGCACATGGGCATTCTCTTGCACACTTTCTCTCTACTTCTCCTTGGCAGAAGCACCCCTGAAATTCACTTTCTACCTGAAGTTCCTGCTAGCAGCATGCATTTGGAGGGGTGGATGCAGTTACACAGAATTTGGGAACTAGAACTGCCCCTTTCTACACAGTTTCAAGAATTTACATTCTGGTTTTTGTCAGAGCCCTAGAAATTCTTTATTAGAAGAAAAAAATTAAGAACCCCTACCCCTCCCCATTTTCACAACCAACAATAAGCCAAAATTCTCCAAATCTTAACATATGATTTTCTGGGGGAGTAGGGTACCAAGGATTGAACCCAGGGGCACTTAACCACTGAGCCACATACCCAGCCGTTTTTATTTTATTTTTGAGGTAGAGTTTCACTAATTGAATTGAAGCCTCGCTAAGTTATTGAGGCTGGCTTTGAACTCATGATCATCCTGCCTCAGCTTACTGAGCCACTGGAATTATAAGTGTGTACCACCACGTCTGGCTTATGTGACTTTTAACAGGACTATAGGCACAAATACCATTAAAATGTGCTTTTGAATGCTCTGAAGCTACAAGTTGTATATAGAACTAGCATGATGGATTGCTTTTATTATAATAATTGGAAAAGTCACTTCATATTTAACTAACAATTCATAGGTTGAATCAACAAGGAAACATTGGTATGGAGGAAAATGGTAAATAGCCTCAAACGTTTTTTCATCAGGATGCAATCTGTAACTGTGTGAACCAAAAATGCTTTTCCATCTAATGTTATAGAAAGTTCCACAGTGATATTTCACTGCAGATGGACAGAACCACCTGGGGGGGAATGCCCTTGTCCGCTCATATATTAGACTGCATTCTTTTGTGACAAAGGTTTTATAAAGTCTGCAGCATTAGCACATGCAGAAGAGTCAATCAATCTTAATTCTGCTTACATGGTGGCATTTAATTAATCAGAACCTACTAGGGCAAAAGTGGTTAGGCAAGAATTGTTAAAAACAGAACAAAATCACTACAAATCAGTTCAATGCCATGTTCAGAAATAAGTGGCTATAAAACCACAGAACTGTTTTGTAGCTTTAAAGTGTGTGTGTGTGTGTGTGTGTGTGTGTGTGTGTGTGTGTGTGTGTGTGCACGCTTGTTTTTTGGAATTTTTTTTTCTTTGCAACTTTTTTCCTAGCTGGCTTTCTAATGGCAAAGTCCCCCATCAGAAAACACCCAGGTGCAATGAGATTGCCCATTATTTCTTTTGCTTTTCCCATTGGCTTTACACCAAAGAGAGGAAGGAATCTCCTCTGAAAGTCTGCCTGGCAACCACTCTCATGAACATCGAGCTGGCCAACTTAGAGGACCTGGTAAAACAGGTATGGCTCTTGCTGACTCAGAATCCATAAAGAATTTGACAAACCGTCCTTCCCAAACCTGGGTGAACTGACATTATACTGAATCATCAAGATTCTTCTGTGTGCTCTCTTTTCTTCATTCAAGTGCAGTGCAAGTTTTTTATACTTTATGTCCTCTGCATTCTGTTGGTCAAATCCACGGGAAATAATTAAGGAAGATTCTAGAGTTGAAAGCACAGAGGAGAAATTCAAAGTGCTCCAGAGTCAAGTAGAAGTGGTGGCCTTGTTGAGGTGAGGGTGAGGACGTCAGACACAAGCATGAGAGAAAGAGGTGAGCGCAGGCTTGATAGGAGCCACCACCCAGGGTTGTTCTGAAGTAAGTCATTACTTAGAGATATTAAAATGCACAGTCAATTCAACAAATATTTACGAAGTGCCTACTAGGTTTAAGAAACTATACAGCTATTGTGGGGGATACAAAGACGAATCAGACATGGTTCTTGCCCTCCAGGGGTTCCCAAAGATGCAAGAACCCTGCAGTCATTTTCCTTGCATATGCTGTACTAATAAGAACATTATGAAGGAACTACATTCAGATTTGATCACCATTTTTTTTTTTTTTAATGAGGAGAAGCTAGAGTTCAGAAAGACAGTAGATGCTCTCAGGAACATAAAGCAGGCTCTGTGAGGAAAAAGCTAAAGAGACCCAGTTCTTATCCTCAAGTACATGAAAGGTTTTGAAGAAAAGAACCAAGGAAAAAGAAAACAAGTTTGAATGACAGCAGGAGCCATTTCTGCCTGGCCCAGGAATGTCTTGACAATCAGGTGAATAGAATACTGGTATTGGTCACTGAGGGAGTTCCTGGTGCCCTTTCTTGGGGAAAAAAAAAAAAAAAAAGTTTTAATGAACTGAAGATTTCAAGTCACAGACATTCACCTTCCTGAAGGCAGAGCATGAATGACATCTCTCTGGAGGTCTGCTCCTGCTCTGGGCTCTATATTCCTGAGGACAGAGCCAGGCTTTTCTTTTTTTATAACACCCAGGATGATCTGCTCCTGGGAAGTGGCACTGAATGTTGCTGCATGACCACCTGATGGATGACCCACCAAGTACCACCGCAGAGCAACCTGGAATACAAGAGCTCAGCAGGACAGCAAAGCAGGCATCAATCTTCCAACAGCCACGTGTGGGTGCCAGAGCCCACTCACAACAGAGCCTGTGACTCTAAATGCAAAACAACAACAACAAAATGTCCCAGTGGTATGTGCATGAGAAATGTGTTTGCATTGACAAAGATACACAATTCAAGTAATGAAAGAGGAAGACTGCAAATGAGAGCTGGCAACATCTAAGACATTTCTAAGAAAATCTGTGAGTATATGTGACACTCCTATATACGTTATTTATTTATTTATTTATTTATTTATTTATTTATTTATTTAGTCCACACAAAGAAAATATTTCAAGAGAAAAATAGGGAAATAGGGTATTCCCTTTATACCTTAAGAAAACATAAGCATGGAAAAAAAGAAAGAAAACATAAGCATGTAAGAACTACCACTAGAAAAAGAAAGAAAAAAGACTGCATATGGGGCCAGACCCCCCAGACCCCCCACAGTGGTCCAAGTTTAACTATTTGGCTTTACTTCCTATTCTCCTATAATCCTCCAGGGTTGGGGCCAAGTCTTTGTCATTTCTCCAGACTAAGAACCTGTCAGGGGTCCAGTACATAGCAGACCCTGAGTAAATGCTTGCTGAGTGAATGCATTAAGGATGTGTCCTGGTCTGCAGAGCAGAAGAACAGGGAGTTCGTGTGGGTAGAGGGTACAGAAAGCGCCCAGCACAAAGCACAGCCTAAGTCATAATTAACATCACCAACTCCAAGTATGTCAGGTTCTTTTAGAGGAAAAATAAAAATCTTATAATCCAGGTTTTCAATTTTATGAATCCCTCCCCCATATGAAATGGAACTATGACAAGTTTGGGCCTTTCAAGTTCACACTCTATCGGGGTTACATAAAGTCTGCTGGTATGATTCTGAATCCCGTCTTTGATGGCAACCCCAAGTGCTCAAATCGTCATCACAAGACTACCAGAGAGCCCTGGAAAATTACATGTTCAGAGAACAATAAAAAAATGCTCACATATCCTACCCTCTTGATCATCACTACTTTGTTCCATGCAAACCTCAAAGGTGGCTTCCCAAGATTGGTCTCTATGGGAGGAAGGAAGAGAAACGAAGGAATATAAAACATAAAATATGAAGAATATGAGCAGCTGTAACTTACATAAAGCACCAAGTTTTCTTTGGTACAAAAGTGATGTCTAATGCATGGTGGAGCAGAACCTGGACCATGGCTGGGTAGGATCCTCCCCTCGAAAGAGGTCCCTAGGAGCCACCTCTGGACCTCCTTGCCCAGCCTGCTGCCTTGTTCAGAAATGTATCCTGGCTAAGGGCAAAGGTCACCTTTCACACTTGGGGATACTTTGCCAGAGGCACAGTTATAGCCCCTGAAACTCTGTCCTAGTATTTGTACATTTTTAAAGTAGCACAGAAAGTGCCACTATAGAAGAGAAATTCTCCACCTGAAACCAGCAGAAGCTCAATGGGAATAAAGGCTCTGGAAAGGTCACAGAGGGGTAAAAAAAAGGTTCTTTCTTCTGTGGCTCTAGGGGGTTTATTGTTGCTGGTGCCCAAACTGCAAAAGGAATAGCAGGAGATTAATAATTGAAATGTTGCTATTATTGGTTTTCTAAACTATTTGTGGGTTATTCTTTCCCTGGAGTGGTCACGCCATAAGCAGCTCAGAAGATAGAGGGATTTAATACATACTGAGAAAATGCCTACTACAGCCAGGGACTTCACTAAACACTAGTTTCTAATGGAGTCTTCACACAATCCAATAAGGCTTTAAAAAAAAAAAAAAAAAAAAAAGCTCCAAGAAGTTAAGAAACATGCCCAAAGTCATATGGCTCGATTCAGACTCTAGATTTTTCTGTTTCTAGTCTCATACCACAGTGTCCAGAATCAAGGATAAAATTACTGAGCTTAGATTCACTACTCAAATGTGATGAGTAGAAAAACAATATTTATACTTACTCTTTTTAAAAATATAAAACATAAACACAGGAAGAGATATTTTAGAACCTGTGTCATCAAAATTTTTTTAAGGGAAGATGATTCAGAATCTCCCTTCTTGGTAGGCATCTTAGTAGACAGGTGCTTTTGGGTCCATCTGATGATGAGTTTCAGCAGGACAGTTTCTGGAACTCTGCAAAGTGTTCCTTGATATAAGCCCCCACTAATCAACACAGCACATCTCAGGTACAGTCAGACATAATGAACTTGGAATTTAGGTTCCTCCAATTCAGGACCCACAGCAATACAGACCTTTGTGGTTGGCCTTTGCACTCATATTGAAAAGGCCTTGCTAAGCAAGTTAATGGAGTAAATACAATCACAAGGCAAATGTTTAACCTTCTAAAGAAAATAAACTTTTTTTAAAAAGAAGTTTAACTTGATCAGTACCAAGCCTCTGAAAGCTAATGTGCTGTTTATAAACCTATCCTTAAAGCAAGTCCTGGAAAACTGATTATACTTTGTTGCCCATTAATTTGTATTATCAAACACACCTTGTTTCAAAAACAGTACTCCTGTCTAAATCTCTGGCAGTTGCGAACGCTTTACTAATGCATTACGGCCTTCACCCAGCATTCTAACTGGGTACAGTTGCATTCCATTTAAGCAATTCCAGCTGAAAGGCCTCATGTGTCATTATACTTTTCCTGAGAAGAATCATATTCAATTTTTAAGAGCTCAAAACCCATTAGAAATCCCTCTTCTTGGAAAATTCCACATGAAAAACACCATTCACTTAAGACATACACAGGGAGTCCGTGTGTTCTGATTAGGATATGGTAAAAATCAAGTTCACTGAATCCAGCAGATGTCACCAAGAGGGAAAAAGGAGGTCACTGGAGTCTTGGAAGCACCCGTCACAGCGAGTAAATGGAGGTCCCAGCAGCATAATTCTCGACTGTGGAGGTCATCGATCTGCTTTAAAGCATGACCAATAGTCTCTTTCAGAAAGACCAGATCTCAGTTTGGAGCTCAAGAGCAGGTGAAGAGGAAGACTACTCAAAAAATTATAAAGAGGCACAGAGAAAATGCCACAAAATACAGGAACAATAAAAGACTACACATACGAGATTGATGGAAACCCAGGATTGAAAGGGGTCACCAGGTAAGTCACCTGGGAAGGGGAAGGAAGACTGGCAAAACTGTGAGCTGAGACCTTAGAGATCCATGATTATTCTGAAGCCATAGCACCTCACACACCTACAATCCTTTATCTGGTGTGATACATTGAAAGAAGGATGCATAAGAACAGGAGCTCCAAGTCTTAGCCCATGGGGGGATGGCCTACATTCCATATGGCTTTAGAATGAAGAGAAGAGGAGAACAGCGTAGTTCCCAAGATGGCTTTGTACAAAGTTGACAAAATACATCTCAACCCACGTACTCAGCCCCCTGTAACAGAGAAAGCAGTCGTCTACTATAGTTTTGAATTCAATGCCAAGTTCCTTCTCTAATTCTCACCACGAGTGTCCAGCAGAGGGAGTCTCAAAGAGGTACTTAATAAAGAGAAAACTGTTTCATTTTAACACTCTAGACAGTGGGAGCTTTGACTGCAGCCCCCTCCGCTAGACACAGATGAACAATGACTGCCCGACATGGGCTCTTATAGGCGTTCACAAATCCACCGGCATGTTTTATTCTGTGTGGTGGAGTGATCAGAAATTTGGTTTTGTTTTGTCGAATGGTTAAATGGACCTTGTGTTCTTCAGAATCAAAGAGGAAAGCCCCTGGAATAACATCTCTCTGTTGCCTTCTAAACAGCCCCTTTGTTTCTAAGAGAGTCTGAAAAAAAAAAATATTTACAGTCGATAGGTTATTTACAGCCTCGTTATCCAAGGCCTGACTGGTAACTTTATTCCATCCAGAAACCTAATTCATTTGGAGCCCTAGAACTAATAACAG
Source organism: Ictidomys tridecemlineatus (assembly GCF_052094955.1). Classification (NCBI taxonomy): domain Eukaryota; kingdom Metazoa; phylum Chordata; class Mammalia; order Rodentia; family Sciuridae; genus Ictidomys; species Ictidomys tridecemlineatus. The sequence continues at coordinate 217,051,178 of NC_135478.1, forward strand.
ATTTTCTTTTCAGATAAGTTTTTTTTTTCTTCCCCAAATCAGCCTCTCCTAACAGAGATAAAACTATTAATGTGATCCCTGTCTACTCACCACAACTGTTCCTGGATTTATAGGATTACAATCTCTTCTTGCCCCTCCTCTCCATTCCATGCAAACCCTCTCCCCTCTCGTTTGCGATTTCATCCAGAGAATATCTGAACAAAACCGAAAGAAAGCCAGATGGACCCTCGCTAAAAGTATGTAAAGGCTGCTATTTCAATGATTTCATGGGAGAAACATTTTCACGATGAAGTGACTGAAAAATCAGACACACTTTGGTTGAAAATCCCTCGTACTACAAGCACACAAAAACACACCGAAGTGTAAAAACTTAGTTGATTCGGGTTTGATTTCTGGCTGGAAGCTGCAGGAACTGACTGAAGAGAAACGAAAGAGTGTGCAAAGCAAATGTAGTGCCTCTGTCTTACCTTCTTTTCTTTCTTCCTGAAGACAGTCAAATCAGAAAAAAAAAAAAAAAGAATCACCCAACGCCAGGTGAAGAAGGTGCACAATACAGATTTCTCAAGACCGATCCAGAGAAACGTCTTCGCCCCCCGCCCCCCGACTTGAAAGCCCAAACTACATTCTCCCTTCCCCACGCTAATGCGGGGAGATTTTACCCTATTTCATTGTTCTGCCTGGGTCTGAAATGGACTTTTCATCTCTTCCCCCCCCCTCACCGCCTGGCCCCAAACGATCCGATCCGACAGCCCCCCAAAATCGGAGGCTCGCGAAGAATAAAGGAGTGTGGGGTGGGAGCGGAGAGGAATGGAAAGGGGAGCAGCGAGGGCAGAGAAGTAGAAAGGGGGTAATCCTAAAGGTAACGTTCTGGGAGGGGGGGAGCTAAACCGCATCACCTTCATTTATCACAAATAAATGAAAAGAACGGTCAGAGGTCCGTCTTCCCCGGCGCCCCCACCCCATTTCTTTTCTTCGGGCAGTAGCCCACCCGGGCACACACCCCCTGCCGCCGCCCCCCCAGCCTCTTTCTCCACCCTGGAAATGAGATCCTGCGAACGCCGGACCCCGGCCGCGTTCTGGCCGGGGAGGGGGCGCGGGGAGGGTCGGGGAGCCCTCTGCAGCCCCGCCGAGGGGGCTGCGGCCGGGGGCTGCCGGCGAGGGGCCGCGGGCAGAACAAAGCTGCGGGGGCCGGGCCGGCGGCGGCGGGCGAGCGGGGTCGGCGGGACCGGCGCCCCTTACCTTCGTACACGGGGGCCATCGGGGCCGGGGTGTCCGCGATTCATGGCCACGGAGAAGGGAAAGCGGCGCGCGAGCTCGGCCCCCCCAGCCTCAGTCGGAATCTGCCATCTTGAGCCTGTGTCTCCGCTCTCGGCGCAGCCGAGGCCGCCAGCGCCCGCATCACCGCCTCACTTGGCCGGCGCCGGGGGAGGGGGCCGGGCGGGCGCGCCGCCGCCGCCGCCGCGGCCCGGGCCCTGCGCGGGGGCTCGGCCGGGCGGGCGGGCGGGCGGGCGCCGAGGCCGAGGGCCGGGCGGCCGCGGCGCCCGAGCGGGTCCGCGGAGGGCGGGAGCGGGGCGGGCAGCGCGGCCAGGGCCCGGCCGGAGCTCAGCTCAGCATGGCTGTGTGTGGGGGCTCCGGCAAAAGTTGCCCGGGAGGAGGCGGAGGCGGGGAGCGCGGCGGAGGAGGGGCGGCGCGGCCGAGCGCGAGCGAGCAGCGAGCGAGCCGGGAAGAGCCACAGGGAGTCCGCGCGCAATCGAGCGCCGATGGCACGGATGCGAGGCGGGGAAGGCCGAGCCCGAGGGCAGAGCCGGGCGCCGGCCGAGGGCACCGCGCGGGGGCGGCGGCGGCGAGCACCGCGGCGGGCCGCGCGGGCGCCGGGCGCGGACGGGCGGGAGCCGAGCGGCGCTCGGGGCCGGGGCCGGCGAGCACGGTCCCCTCCGAAGCCCCGGAGCCGGTCCGCGGCGGGCGCAGCCCGAACTTTGAGTGTGTGCGCGTGTGTGAGCGCGCGTGCCGGGGCGGGCCGGGCCGGCGGGAGGGGAGCCCCGGCCGCCAGAGCGCCGCGCCCCCTCGGCCCGGCCGGCGCCCGCTGGGACCCGCGGGGAGCGGAGGAGCGAGCGGGCGCGCGCCGCCCTGGAGGGGGACCTGGGCCCCGCCGCGCGGGGACGCAGGTTCTGGAGCGCCCGGGGGTCGCCCGACTCCCGCGGGGCCTGGCTCGGCGCCAGCCTGCTCGGCCTCCGCGTCCCTGTCCTGAGCACCTGGACCGGAGCTTCCCACCGCCTGGTTCCCAGGCCTCGGCTTTTCCCAGCTTCACTTACAGCCGCCCCGACTCTCGCCAGCCCCGAGCCCTCTCCAGGTGTGCTCCTCCAGAAGGGCTGGGCAGGATGCCCTGCCATCGCCTCCAACTTGGGACTTGAGTCCTCTAAGGCAGTATTTTGAAAACTGCGGATCATGACACATGACTAGACGGTAAAATAAGTTCGGTGGATGGCAACCAGCTTTTTAAAAGTACGAAATGGAAGCTAGTGGAAAATATTAGAGTCATTGCCCCTAGTAAGGACAATCGTTGTATCATAAAACTTTTGTTTCAGTTACATATATTGGACAAGGGTGCTAGGCCATGTGTACATTGTATTTCCTACTGTGAATCATAAGGCATACAAAGTTTAAAAAGATTTCTAACACTGTGCAACTTTTTTTAAAAAATCCACCATTTTTCTCATTAGTTCTTATCCTTGCTAACCCCCATATTTTATGCCCACTACCAAAAGACAAGTTCTTGCACACACTTACCTGGTTTTGTTAGTGGTATGTCACTCCCCCTTCATCCCAGGATAGTCTTTGATTCTACCATCTTCCTTGCCTCCATATTCAATGCTACATTCCCAAGTGCTTCTCCTCCTTTCTAGCCTAGTGTCATTCATATTTTATTTAGGATTCTAGATTACTGTTGCTAAAAGGACCCTCAAAAAATCTTCCAGGCTGACCATGCCCTTTTAGAGCTAAAGACAAGTCCAGAATAGTAAAGTATATTGCCCAAGGCCACACAGTGTTGAACCTAGTGGCTCCCATGCTGATGCTCTTTGCTTCCCAATGTTCCGTCATCCCTTCCTTTCTATCCTCCTTGCTATCTTAGTTAGTTTGTCCTGAACGCTGCCCATTTCATAAAATGTGGTTCTGACCATGTTGTGCCCCTGCTTGCCACCCTTCAAGGACTCAACGTCTGCGTGGAGGGCTGAGTTGCCTTGCTCTGTGGTTTTTAATCAAGGCAGGCAGGTCCTGACTTACCTCTCCTAGGACAAGAGTGCAGCAAATCACTGCCTCTCTGGCCAGACTGGTTTACTTGTAATCTTCTGCCAGCCTTGCCCATCTGTGCCTTTGCCCAAACTGTCATTTTCCCACCAGGGTTGCTTTCTCCATCTTCTCTCTTTAACTAGCTTCTACCTGTGCCTGGCTCATTTCCTCCGTAAAACCACCTGAGGTAACATGAGAGCAAGAAAGACCTGGGTTCATATCACAAGTTTTCTGTTTAGCAGCCATGTGAATTCGGTCGAATTACTTTACCTCTCTGAGCTTCAATGTAGACATCTTGCTTGTAATGAGAAGAGTAATAATAACAATAGTGTTCTCCCTTTGCACCTGTTAGCCTCTATCCCAGCCTTTACCACACAGGTGTGCCATTGCCTATTGTTTCTCTGCCCCTTTCCACTACCGGCCAATAGAACTTTCTGTAGTAATGGCAGTCCATATCCACTTGTGGCTGTTGTGCGCATGAAGTGCATCCAGTGTAACTGAGGAACTAAATTTTTATTTTGATCGCCATATGTGACTAGTGGCTACCATATTGGACAATACATCTCTAGCATGTAAGTTCAGTAAGGGCAGAAAACACATGTGTCTTGTTTAGCATTGTATTCCCAGAAACTGCATGTTACCTGACACACGGTAGTTAATGCACAAATATTTGTTAAGTGAATGATAGCTGCAATTTATTGCAACCCCACTTGTGTCAAGCACAACACTAGGATCTTGATAGAAGTCATTTTGTGTACTCCTCACCACAGCTCCTGAGATAGATTTGAGAGAGTGTTTGCATAGAGGGCTGATATGTGGTGGATATCCCATAAGAGGTGATTATTATCATCCTGTTGGCCCTCACTTTTTTTTTTTAAATCTGTGCTTTCCCTGGGCTTACAGAATATTTTTTGCCTGTCACCCACAGGGTTGTCTCATTGCATGCCCCTCCTAGCTGGCTGACTCTCCAGTGTAGGTATTCTGTACCCACAACCAGATTGACAGGTCCTTGGGGCAAGATCCATGGCATGCTTGGCTGCCCCTCAATTCAGCACTGGTTAGTGGTTAGTAATTGCCTCTAACTCTATCCCAGATGCTGTCTAATAGTGAGTAATTCTAGGCAGTCTCACTCTCTGGAAGGCCCTCCCCTGACCCAACAAAATGTGCATTAAAATGAAGATTACTTGTGTCAACTGAAAACATTTTGAGGGTGATCTCCTTCCCCGGGGAAGAGAGCCATCCATCTTGGGCAAGGAAATGGAGTCCCATGAAAAGGCATACAAGATAGAGCCATAACCACCTCCTCTTTAGATCTCATTGTCCCCATGGGATGAAAAACTGTTTAAAAAAATGTTGTTGAGCTAGCATACTTGGTATCCTATGGATAGAAAAATATTGTTGGAATGAACTCAGATTTTTCTCTGATAAATTGATGGACTGAGCATAGCTAATTGTCTTCTTTCCCTGGGGTCAAGTGGAAGGTAAAACCCTAACAGGGAAATGCCACTGCAGGAGAGGACAAGAGCAGGGTGGGAAGCCATCTGAGACAGAGCCCCAAGGGGCATCAGTACTTGGGGGGGGGGAGACTCCCCATGGATAAGAGGTCAGAGAAGCAGGTAGACAACCAGAGAGGCAGGGACATCAACATCACAGAGCAAAGAACTTTTTATAAAGAATGGCCAACAGTGCTGCCTTGCCTCTGAGAGGTCACATGTCACATAGGATGAGAGTTAAAGGCACTTGTTGGACTTGGCAACAAGAGTCACATCAGTGCCTTTAATGAGACTAACCTTGGAGACAGGGATGTAGGGTTCTTAAATTCTGCTTGAAAGTCCTAGTGTTTTAAGGAGTGGAGATGGGAGTGGAGTGGGAAGTTCAGGAAGCATCAGAAGAGGGCACTAGAGAGCATTCCTGTAGAGGCCAAGGACATGGGCCTCAGAGGATGATCTGGGTGCAGGAGCTATCCTATTTGGCTAGAAATGCTATGCATTGTCTTTTATTTATTTAACAATCGTAGTAGCACTTAGTGTTCTGAGAAGTTTACAAGCAGTAACTCATTTAATAAATCGGATTTTTGCAGTCTATAGAACTCTAGGTTGCTGAAATAGTTTTAAACTTCAGGGTACTTTGAGAAACAATAATGAAGGCAAGGAAACTGGAAAAGAGTTAGAAGCCATCTCTGCCACTTTTTCCTTCTTAATTGTTTTCTACAAAATGGTGCAAGTCATAGCTTTCTCAGGAGTTAGTAGGAGGAGCATGGGGAGCTTTGACCTCGATTCATGTTTATTTTGTATCTGAGACAGGTAACCAGGTGTCTTTTCTGCATTTATGCCTACAGTTGTGAAAATGCACAACATCACACTATCTTCAAGGCCACAAGATGGAGATGTTACTCTTTGGGGTACATATATTTGGGTGTAGATGTCTTGTTATTATCCTCAGGGTGTTCATAGCACAATGTGTGTGCAGTTTGTATTTTATTCTACGTTGTTGTATTGTTCTTGTTTTCCTAGAAGCTGCCCATTCTGTATCTGAGCCTGTAGTGTGTCTTGAGGATGTGCCTGTGGGACATGTCCCAAGTTCTGTTTCAAAATCATGCCTCTCTTAGTCTCTTGTTCTTCTCTCTTTCTGACATCGTGTCTCTCTCATTTGTGTTTTCTCTGTATCGTTCCATCTTTTCCACACATTCTTTACTTTGTCTTCCTCTACTTTCCTCTCTTATGATTCTGCTTAACAAGTCATAATATAGATCTTAGTTATTCTTAAGAAATTACTTTGTATTTCTTCTTTAAACCTTTGATGGGTTTTAGTGATACATTTTGTAATAGAGTTGATTACAAATGACAGGATTTCTTAACCAAAAGCTTCTGTTACAAGATATTACAGAAAATTTGAAAGAGAAGGTATTGCATTCAAATGAGAAACAATAGGAGCTATGGCTTTAAGGGCAAAGGGTAGAACAAGGCTTGGCAGGGTGAAAGGAATCTGATTGTAGAACAGAAATGGCAGGCTGAGAGAAATTACACTGACAATATCAGAGGAGTAGAAAACATTATTCATTTTCTCCTTCTGCTTCTAAAAGAAAAATGATCAGACACCTGGGCAGGGGTGCAGGTAAAGCAAAGCGATCCTATAACAACACTCAGCAGAAAGGAATGATGGCAAAAAAAAAAAAAAAGAAGAAAAGAAAAAAAGAAATGCAATCATCCTATGGATGAAAAGGAAGCTGTAATGTAGATGCACAGAAGGCAGGGTGATTTAGTCGGAGGTTGTAGGAATGGCAGATTAGGATGGATTTGCACATGAGAAGCAGTTCAGAGAAGCAGCCCAGCCCTGCAGAGCAATTTCTGTGATGATGGGGAGATGTGTAATAGCTTGCTTTGCTTGACATGCAGACCAGGCTGAACTTGGACAAACCAGGCAGAAATGGTGCAGAGAGAAGCTTGCGAGTGGTGTAGGGGGCCAAGGGGAGCTCTTTTAAAAGCCCATAGGTCCTGTTAAAACCAAGTTAAACCTGGCTCAGTTGTTCATCAGAGGGTCTGCGTATCGCTGTGCTGTGTTGGGTTTACATTGTAAGGTTTCCTCCTGCCAACATGAAAGAGCTTGCCCCTATATAGTAACCCCTGGAGAGAAACTGACCCTTATGGCAGAGGGCTGTTGGGACTGATTCTGAGGTTGACAGTGGCCTCTTAGATGCCAATTCCAGTGCCCTTTCTCTGCTACTCCCTTACTTGATCTGTAAGCAAACATTAGACAGTTAATCACTTCATTCTTCTTGAAGCAATTCCCCTCATTTCATATATATATATATATATATTTTTTTTTTTTTAGTTTCCCTTCAACTTTCCTGGCCATTTCTTTTCTTCCCTCCCTCCCAAGAAATCCACTTCATCAGGTGTTCAGTGGCTGCTTACTGTGTGCTAGATTCTACAGCAGGAGCTGGGAATATAAAAGGGAGTAAGCCATAGCCCGGGCTTTCAAGGAGCTCAAGTTCAAAGGAAACCCATCAGTTAAGGAGCACAATAGCGTATGAGTTCTGTAATCAGAGGGATGAGCAGGGTCAGATGGTAGCAGCGAGGGACCAACACAGAAGTGTGTCTCGGGGTGGGGGAGAGGGCGCACCTGTGCCCAGCTCTGTGCATCTGGCAGGAGACAGCACATGGAATAGAAAGTACGTGTTTCCAGGATCTGTAAGAATATTGCTAAACAGGAAAAGTGAGGCCAAGACAGTGGCTGAGAAGGCTGCCAAACAGAGAACTTGCACTGTGTTCTGTATGTGCCAGGTGTGAGGAGAAAACGAGTTCAATTTTGAACATGCCGAGTTTAAGGTTCCTATGAGATTTTCAGATAGGGATGCTCAGGTGCTGGGTGGGTGTTTGACTGGAGCGCAGCCAAGAGTTTTTAATGGAGACAGAGATTGTTTTGAGTCATCAGTGTCTCATGGGTGGCTTATCTGTAGGAGGGGGTGAGATCACACAGGGAGAGGTTATTTTCAAAGTGCAGTCCTTGGGCCATCTCCATTAAAACCCCACAGGAGCTCGAAAGATGCACGGTCCTCAGACCAAAGCCCAAACCTGATTCGGGAATCTCTGGGAGTTGTACTTGGGGATCCGCATTTAAGTTTGCTCCCTGGCAGATCTATTTACACAGAGAACTTCAATAACCGCTGGTGTGGAGGGAGAAGGTAAGAGGCTGAGGGAAGAAACTTTCAAGGTGAAGACCCAGTGATTTAAGGATCTGTCCTTCTGCTCCGGGTCCTTGATGGCTGGCTCTGTCTAAGCTCTTTTTTCTTCCTCTTTGCTTGCTCTCTCTTGGCAAGCTTATCTCTTTGTTGCTGAGACTGATCTTTGAATTGACTGATTGTTTTTTAGCTCTGGTCCCACATTTCCAACTGCATTTTAGAAACACCTACCAACTGGAGCCCGTCTCCTCCCTAAGCTGTGTCTCTTGCAGAGCTGCATTCTTGCCGGGCTTCCCCGGCCACTGCACATCAGTGCCTACACCTCCCAGTGGCTCTCACCATTCTCCCTTCTCCCCACTTCTACTGCCAGCTCCTGGCTCAGCCCCTCCTCAGCTCCTGTGTGGACTGCGGCACTACTCGAACCAGACAACCCTGACTCCAGTCTTTCTCCTTTAATCCAAAAGTCATTTAAAAAAAAAAAAAAGTCTTGCTGAACCATTGTACACCATTGCTCAGAAGTGTTCCATCACAGTATTGCCTGCACAGTAAGCATTAATCCCCTTAACCCAACACTCAAATCCCTTCACCATCTGCCCCAATCTGGGTTCCCACTCTTGCCCCTCCTGTGTATAACACAGCAATGGTTGTACCTTTTGTGTCTGTAAATACCATCCTTTTTGCCCAGTGCCCTGAACTTCTCTATCCTCTCTGACCTTCCAGACCCAGATCATAAGCTAGTTCCTTCAGAAAGCCTTTCTAATTCCCCCATCTGCTTCCCCAGGAGTAAATTACATTTTAGGTCCATTTATTGTGCATATGTCTTTTAATTTCTTTTGTATTAACACATATTAATTGTACATAATAACAGATTCACAGTGGTATTTCCATACAGCATGCATCTATCATATCCATCCACCTTCCCTCCATCCCTCACTCCTGAACCTTGCTCAGTCCCTAGTAATTATTAGTCTACTTCTAGATCTATCTATATATCTATCTTTATCTAAATATCTTTATCTATATCTATCTATCTATATCTATAGATAGATAGATACACACACACACACACTTTCCACATATGAGACAGAACATGTGACACCTGTGTCTGGCTTATTTCACTTAGCACAATGTCCTCCAGTTCATCCATTTGGCTGCAAATGACAGGATTTCATTCTTTCTCATGACTGAATAATACTCCATTATGTGGACATACCATATTTTCTTTATCCATTCATCTATTAACTGGTGCCTAGCCTGATTCCATATCTTAGCCATTGTGAATAGTACCTCAGTAAACATGGACATGCAGGTACCTCTTTTATATGCTCACTTCATTTCCAATGAATGTATGGAGTGAGATAGCTAGATCATATGAAAGTTCTATTTTTATTTTTATTTTTGGAGGGGGACTGGGGATTGAACTCAGGAGTACTCAACTATTGAGCCACATCCCCAGCCCTATTTTGTATTTTTATTTAGAGACAAGGTCTCACTGTGTTGCCTAGCACTTTGTTATTGCTGAGGCTGGCTTTGAACTCATGGTTCTCCTGCCTCAGCCTCCCAAGCCACTGAGATTATAGGCATGTGCCACCATACCTAGCTACTTTTAATTTTCTGAGGAACCTAAATACTATTTTCCATAGAGGCTGCACTGATTTACATTCCCACCAACAGTATCTAAGGTTTCCTCTCTCTCCACAACTTTGCTGGCATTTTAAAAAATAATAGCTATTTTAACAGGGGTGAGATAGTATTTTATTGTAGTTTTGATTTGCATTTCCCTAAAGGCTAATGAATTTTTTCATGTATATATTAGCCACTTGTATGTTTTCTTTGGATAAATTTCTCTTCAGATCACTTGCTCATTTTTAAATTGTTTTGCTTATTTTTTGTTATTAGGTTTCTGAGTTCTTTATGTATCACAGATACTAACTCTGTCAGATTCAGATGAATAGCTAATAAACTGCACACCCGCCCATCTAGTATCGGAGTCCTTGGTTTTGTTTCTTAATGTCTTACCTTTCCCTCTGTTATGGTTTAGATCTTAAATATCCCCCAAAAGCTTCTTTCTTGAAATCTTGGTCTTCAACGCATGGTGCTTTGGGGAAGAGGTGGGAACTCTAGGAGATGGGACCTCGATGGGACCTAGTGGAGGAAGTAGTCACCAGGGTGTGCCTTTGATAGGTGCATTTTATCCCCAGCCCCTGGTTGTTCCCCCCACATCTCTCTGCTTCCTGGCCACCATGGAGACAGCAGCTCTGCTGCACTGTCTGCTCCCCACCATGATGTTCTGCCTCCCCAAAGGCCCAAAGCAATGGAGTCAGTTAACTATGACTGACACCTCTGAAATCATGAAACCAAATAAATCTTTCCTCCTTTAAGTCGATTTTCTTAGTATTCTGTCACAGTGATGGAAAACTGACTCGCACACCCTCTAAGAGTGCAATGGGTAAAGGATGGAACATCAAGAAATTTTGATCCAACTCTTGATTCTATCATTTCTAACCGGATGATAGATGCAATTATTCAGCTTCTCTGCACCTCGGCTCTCTCAAGCTGCAAAGTGGGCTAACCATGTGTACGTTGCCAGTAGAAATTACACCTGAGAAAAGATGGGACATAAAATTCACAACAGCATTTCCAGCAAGGGGAACAATGTAGGGGCAGACATGAAGCATGTACTTAATCCGTCACAGAACTCAGATTTTATGGGCAGCCATGTGCCTGCCCTAGAGGGTGAATTCTGTTTTGTTGTTCTTCTTCTTTTTTAGTTATGCACGACAGTAGAATATATTTTGACATACATACATGGAGTATAACTTCCCATTCTTGTGGCTGAACATGGTGTGGAATTTCACTGGTCGTGTATTCATACATGAACACAGGAAAGTTATGTCCGATTCATTCCACTGTTTCCTATTCCCACCCCCCTCCTTTCCCTTAATTCTCCTTTGTCTAATCCAATGAACTTCTGTTCTCTCCCCCACCCCCACACATTGTGTGTTAGCATCTGCATATCAGAAAGAACATTCAGCCTTTGGATTTGGGGGATTGGCTTATTTCACTTAGCATGATATTCTCCAGTTCCATCCATTTACTGGCAAATGCCATCATTTCGTTTTTCTATATGGCTGAGTTATATTTCATTGTGTATATATGCCACATTTTCTTTATTCATTCAACTGTTGAAGGGCTCCTACAGTGGTCCCATAGCTTAGCTATTGTGAATTGAGCTACTATAAACATTGATGTGGCCATGTCACTGTAGTATACTGATTTTAAGTTCTTTGGGTATATGCCAAGGAGTGGGATAACTGGGTCAAATGGCAGTTCCATTCATTCTAATTTTTCTGAGGAATCTCCATACTGCTTTCTAGAGTGGTTGCACCAATTTGCAGTCCCACCAGCAATGTAGGAGTGTACTCTTTTCCCCAGATCCTCATCAACATTTATTGCTGCTTGCATTCTAGATAACTGCCATTCGGATTAGAGTGAGATGGAATTTCAGGGTAGTTTTGATTTGCATTTCTCTAATTGCTAGAGATGCTGAACATTTTTTCTTATATTTGTTAATCAATTGTATTTCTTCTTCTGTGAAGTGTCTATTCAGTTCCTTAGCCCATTTATTGATTGGGTTTTTGTGGTTTTGTTTGTTTGTTTGTTTGGATGTTAAGTTTTTTGAGTTCTTTTTATATCCTGGAGGTTAATGCTCTATCTGGGGTGCAGGTGTCTAAGACTTTCTCTCATACTGTAGGTTCTCTGTTCACGGTCCAGAAGGTGATTGATTGGTCAAAATCAATTATGGCAAATCAATCATGTTTCCAGTGGCAGCCACGTGGTAATCAGTTCTAGCCAATGAGATAAAAGGTAAAATTGGGGACTTCCTAGAAAGTGCTTCCTTCCTGATAAAGCAAGATTCCAAAGATCTTTTCCAAAATAGTTCACCTGTCTTCCATCTCCTGCTCCATCAGCCATATCCAGGTAGGATGGGATGGACGTTTTGAATTATTTCTGGAGGTCAAGGAAGCCAGAGTATCATCTTGGAGGGGAAAAGGGGAAGCAACCTCAAACCACTAGTCACCAGTCTTAATAAGCAAGAGAAGAGAGCATTCATTAAAACAACTGTCTTAGAACATCTTATTACTTGCAACTAACAGCATCTTAATGAATTTAAGGAAGGATTCAATTTTGTGGTTTCCTGATAGTGTTTTATCATAGTCCATGTGTAGATATTTTTTAAAAAAAAGAAAAAAAGAAGTATATTACTACAACCTTAAAATGTAATTAACAAAGACAACAACAAAAGATCTTTTGTCAAAAATTCTGAGAATTTTTGCTGTGTATATGAACTAAATTTGAATTTTTAAGGAATTTCTTTTGGAATAGGCAATATCTTCAGCTTGCATTTCATTTGCCCTGGGGGATACTCTTAATCAACACCCAGAGGCTGCTAATTTGTTTATGTTTCCTTCAGGAGATGTACACTGTATGGATGAAGGGAGCTGGTTTGTCTGGCTGAGTTGGATGTTACATAGAAGGCAAAGCAACAACAAAAAGTTGTTCTTGAATTTCCTTGTGTTCTTTTGGCCTTATTCTGTCAATTCCAGATTTTTGAACATGAAGTCCTGTGTTAACTAACCTCTCAGGAGTGAGGAGGTGAGCAGCCTTGAGGGGTGAGATTGGCTGCTAAGTTACAGGATGGATCCCCTGGGCACCCGAGTCCGAGCACTGGGAGAAGTCAGGGAAATGACCTGGGGATGACCAGGAGAGCACATGCCAGAAACTTAGGACAGTGGCGTGTTGGGTGTGAGACCTCCCCTGACCACTCTATTTAGTTTTGCAACCTGTCCTCCCACCCTGCCCCCCTCCCCGGTACCCCAAGTCCTTTTACTTGGCTTCCTAATCTTTTTTGTTCTGTGGACTTCTTTGGCCGCTTGAGACCTCTAGGAACCCTTTCTCCAAATAACTGTTTTTCAATTCATTAAATAAAACACAAATTGTTACGAAAAAACTATTGAAATATAGTTACAAAATATGCTTCTCTATTGATACATTAAATAACAGATCTAACCATAGGTAGAATAGCTACAAAGTAGCAATCAGTATAAAAAAATAGTTCAAGAGATCTGCCCCAGGCAGCTCTCAATGAGATACAAAATATCTGATTTCAATTTGTCACAAAGTCACAGGTACTGCTATGATGGCCCTGGTTTGTCCCTGACCATCATATTGGAAGATTTAAGATTAATGAAAATAAAGGTGTCATTCTCTGCCCCATCAGTTTACAGATCTCCTGACTTCTATCTATGAACCCTGCCCATATCCCATTTTGCTAGTCTGGCAGAATATTTGTCTTCTTCTAATACTGTACAGTATTTCCTTATTTTTAATGTTTATTTTTTTATTGCCTTATTCTCTCTACTAGATGCAAATTCCACAACATCTTTGGCTGCTGTGTTCACTGATGAATGCTGACTATCAATAACAGGGCTTGGCGCTTAGTGCAGTCTCTGTAAAAACTGGTCATGTGACCATGGCCAAACTGCACCGGCCTCTGAGAACAGGCAGGAGCAAGGTGTTTTCTTGCCTTCTCTGTTATTTCCCTTTCTCATCTCTTACTTCTGTTTCCTATCCTTTTCTTTTACCTTTATACACTCACTCTCTCCTTTTCTTTCTCTTTTATTATCCTTTCTTAATTTCTCTCTCATTTAAAAGGTTCATTCAACAAGGATTTAATGAGAATGCAGTTGTGACAAGACAGACCAGACCTTGGGCTCCAAGAGCTTGTCACCCACCAGGCACGTGCTCAGGATGTGACCTTTGAGTTAGTCTGACCCAGTTCAGGGTCTGACCATTGGCAAGTTTCTTAACCTCTCTTACTCAAGGTTGGACCCCCACACACACACCCACACACCATTACATCATTAATTCAGTCATTAATTCGTCATTAGGGGACTTGCTGAATGCCTGGTGCTGTTCTCTATATTTGTGGTCTGGTGGGGAAGGAGACATGTAAACACAGTTAAAACACACAGTGATGTGTGTGATGCTCTGATGGACCAAGGAGCTAGTGTAACAGGAAGATAGCTTGATATCTACCCCAAGCCCCACAGGATTCAGTCTTAGCATACTGCCTTCGTCATGAAGGACGATCCACAAACTCCAAGGAGCTTCAAGTAAGTTCTGTTAGTTTTTGCATTTCTGAAACAACACTAAGGGGATCATAGTGTGTGATAAGAATTACAAAATCTCCTTTTATCCCCACCCTTCTCCCCAGGTACCCTGGAGCTTCATAGTGTGTGACTTGACTTCCACTTTCCACCTTACTTTTGAGGGGTGGAGGAAGTGGTCAGGGCAGAAATGTCGGGTTGGTGATGTTAGGCATCTCTTTGGTGAACAGTGGAGAAGAGAGCGGTGTGGCCAACCTCTCCCGCCAATTTTCCCCAGATACAGGAGCAGGATGGGGGGCTTCCTAAAGGAAGGGACATGAAAGCCAAACCCTGGATGGGGAAGGATGGGGAGTGCTCCTAGCACTGTGTAGGTCTGGAGAATGTGATCCTGGCCCCTGCCTGAGGGAATCTCAGTTGGCCAAAGAATCTCACCCCCCCTCTGGTACCTCTGCACAGGTGTGGCTGTATACTGGACCGGTAGTCAATGACGGGTAAGATCCAATTGCAATGGTACCAACCTAAGACAGGAGGCTGACGCCCTGAGGTCAGCTCATCTGATGACGGGTAAGGACCATATGTAGTATTGGACAACCTAAGGCAGGCACGGTCCCTAAGCCACATGCTTGTTGTTTAAACAGAGAGGGGGAGATGTTGAGAGCCACAGCCAAAGGGGCCCCAGCAAACTTCCAGCTGCCAGCAAACTTCCAGCTGCCGGCTGATGATTGGCTCACAGCGGCCCCAGCAACATCTAGCTGATTGGCTCCTCTGCGGTGATGTTCATTGGGCTGTTTCCCTGCCCTTCAGACTGCCAGCTGATGATTGGCTCACAGCGGCCCCAGCAACATCTAGCTGATTGGCTCCTCTGCGGTGATGTTCATTGGGCTGATTCCCTGCCCTTCAGACTGCCAGCTGATGATTGGCTCACAGCGGCCCCAGCAACATCTAGCTGATTGGCTCCTCTGCGGTGATGCTCATTGGGCTGTTTCCCTACCCTTTCAGACCACGGAGCTGCTCATTGGGGGACTTCTTTGGCTCCGCCCACATGACCCAGCCAATCAGCCTCAAGAGCAGGAGGATTGTGGGAGGTGGAGAGGCTGGGGTGGGGGTGAGAGGCTTGTGGGAAGCCAGTGGTGGCAGTTGGGCTCTGAGGGTTTTTTCCTGAGGAGCTGTTTTGTTTGGCATTTGTAGTTCTAAAAATAAAGTTAGTTTCTTTTGACAAGTGGCTCCTGAATTGTGCCCAGCCAGACTGCGGCACTAGAGCACATGGGAATGACTGGCAAGCTGGTGAGAGAGGACGGGGGCAGGTGGAAGGGAGGGAGGTCAGAGAGGTAAGTGGAGCCATGTCAGGCAAGGTCTCCTAAACATCACCCAAGAGTTGGGATTCTCCCTGTGATAATGGGAAATGAGGTGATGAGAACAGATGCAGATGTTCGACAGCCCTTATTGACTATGGCGAGGCCCACGATGATTAGGCGGTCAAGAGTGAGGGAGACCTGGGCCATGGTGACAGTGGCAATGAATAGAGAGTAGAAGTTTCAGGAGACACCGCACAGTTGTAATCGATATGACTTACTGAATGACAATGTGGGGGCAGGAGATCCCCCTTAAATAGACACACTGAAATCCTAACCCCCAGCCTTGGCACATGTGACCTTTTGGAAATAAGATCATTGCAGATGATCTTTTAAGGAGACACCCAGGTGGAGACAGAAACCCTGTGAGCTTGGAAGATCAAGGTGGTACATCTAGAGACCAAGAAATGCCAGAGATCACCAACAACCACCAAAAGCCAGGAAGAGGCTAGGAAGGATTCTGCACGGGGTTCAGAGGTCATATGGCCCTGCAGACACCTTGATTTAGACTTCTAGTTTCCAGATCTGTGAAAGAATAAATTACTGTTGCTTAAATCAAGTTTATGGTGCTTTGTTACAGCAGCCCTAAGAAGCTAGAGCAGTGGAGAGCTTAGCCATATCCATGTGCTAAGCACTCAGGCTCTTAGGAACTTTTACTCTTATAGGCATTATAGAGCTGAAAAATACGAACACAAAATTCAACAGGAAAACAGAAATTGGTGAACAAATGCCTCGGGATCAGTAAGGACTGTTGGAATTCGTGATCCTTACTCCATGGGGTTGGCAGGTGGTTGATGAGGTGACAGGAGTAAGACTGTTTTGTGTAAAGAAGTTTCTCTAGGTATGTTGAAGTTTTGTCTTCATTTTAGTTAAGTAAAAGCATAAGGGCGTATGCTGGAGTTGTTCATTTGAGTAGTTACCACCCACAGAACTGGCTGCAAAGTTTGTGGAACCCAATGCAAAACAAAAACCCAGGGCCCCCTTTTCAGGAAGTATCCACAGGAAATTGGTGCAAAATCCAAGTTTGCATCCCCAGATGCAAAATTCTCAGATCTTCAAGTCCTTTATGTAAAATGGAGTATTTTCATATAACCTGTGCAATACTCCCATATACTTTGTCATCTCTAGATTGCATAAAATACCTAATACAATGTTGTGCTAGGTAAATGATTGTTATACTGTGTTGTTTAGAGAATAAATGGCAAGAAAAAAGGCTAAGTATGATCAGTACAGATGTAACTTTAAAAAAATTTTTTTTTGGATCCATAGATTGTTAAATCCATGGATGTGGAAACTGCAGGCAGAAAGCTTCAAGGACACAGGCACACATTCAAAGACAGTGAATGAGTGCACATTCATATCACCTGTGCCTACCCAAGTGTCCCCAGAGACCAAGGGTGCAGGTGCAGAATCAGTGTTAATGCCCTAGAAACTTGGCCCAGTTTTTTGGCTTGCTATGGAGCTACAAACTACATGTGCCCAAACCTGAGGACAATAGGGTGGAACCACTCCTGGATTTGAGACATAAACCGAATGACAATGTGGGGACAATGTGTCTTCAAAGTAGGGTTCAAGGATCCTCTTGCCCCAGATTGTTCAAGGTGAATTTCAAGGTCATGACAGCAAAACATTAAACCAAGTGTCGTCCTTCTAGATATGGAACCCTTGGCCACTACACTCAGGAAGCCACCCTGCCACTCACTATCGTACTTAGGAGGGAGCTGGACTGCTGTGTGGGGAAGGACCGAACCCTACCCACAGCACCATGAGGATTGGATGTGGGGAGAGGAAGAGGAAAGGCAAGGAGGAAGGGCATAGGGCTGGGAAGGAAGAATGAACCTGTCACCTCAAATGACCACGCCCACAAGATGTGGCCCTGCCCAGACAGTGGACAGATGATTGACAATACGAACACAAAATAGGGTTAGACAATGAGGCTGGTATTCGAAACTGTTTCCGTAAGCTGTGGAGGAGCACTGAATGGGTTTGATCAGGAGTCCAGGTGTGTAAAGACTCAGAACTGGAAAGGAAGTATTGGGAAACAAAAGCTATAAGGTTTTGCATCCAAATACCCACCTTAGAAATCATGATCAAAGCAAAGTATAACCCCTTTCTCTGGTTCTGTGTGTGACCCCACTGACTTGCTAAGCAGGGTCTTTGGTGTGATGGAGTGGCATCCCTCTCTGGCTTAGCACCCACAGACAAACACATTCACCTTCTTGTCCTCTTTGTAATAACCTGAGACATTATAGAAAATACCTATACTTTCAGCACCTTTAATTTCTTTACTAGTGAAATGTTTGACCTAATGGCTGGGATTTGATGGTCTTTTTAGTATGGTCTCAAATTGCTGTATCCTCTAGGCATATTTTTTTCCTAGGGTATTTTTAGGTCTGTACATGGAGTTCTGGGTTAATTCCTCCATCGACCCACACTGAGCCCTAACTGCAGCTCTGTGATCTGAGCAGCATGGTTGGTTAGACCATGGATGAAATGCAAATTCATGGTGCCTATGTACCAATTTTTCTCTGCACCCGATTGCATATGTATCTCCCTACAATGGTTTTACTTACTCTATAGATCTGTTACCACGGGGCGAATATTCTACCCCAAACTGCTGCAACAAGATCTTAGCTTAACTACATTATTTTCCTCAGCCATAAAGTTGATGGAGTTTTAGTTCAAATTATGCTATGTGCATGTATAAATATATCATGATGCATTCCAATTTTATATATAACTGTAATGTACCAATTAAAAAGTAAGTAAATAGGAGGACCAATAGAATAGAGGAAGTAGATAAGGAGGAGAGAGGAGAGGAGGGAAAGGGATGGCGCTGGGGATTGAAATGGAGAAAACTGTCAAATGCATTATGAATACATCAAAATGAACTCCACTATTATGCATGACTATAAAGCATTAAAAATAAAAAAAAACTAAAAATAAACGCATGCAGGGAGCATAAGGATCTTTTGGGCTTCAGGTTTGACTGTTAAAAGTATTATAATGATTTTTGAAACTGGAATAATCCAAGTCCTACTAATTTCTTTTAATTCCCCTTTCTTTCACTTCCCGACTATTTCCCTTTTCTCCTTTACCCTACCTTTAAAGCAAGAAGAGCTGAAATTTTTTAGAAAGTTTCCACTTCCAACCGAACAACAAAACCTGCATAGTTTGAGCCATTAGTTAGGGACAATGGACAAAAGGACAGTGTTCAAAAGAGAACATGGCCAGGTGCGGTGGCATGTGCCTACAATCCAGTAGCTCAGGAGGCTGAGGCAAGAGGATGGTGAGTTCAAGGCCAGCCTCAGCAACTCAGCAAGGTCCTAAGCAACTCAGCAAGACCCAGTCTCTAAATAAAATTCAAAAAAAATGGGCTGGGGGTGTGGCTCAGGGGTTAAATGCCCCCTGGATCAATTCCTGGTACAAAAAAAAAAAAAAAAAAGAACGAAAGAAAAATGGTTCTTAAACTCTTGGCCAAAAGAAATCAAGTTTGCACTGTGGTCAAACTAAATGAAATTACATAGTAAAAAATGAAAATATGAATGTCAGGTGACTTTTTTCTTATTCCCATGTATTCACCCTGATATCTAAGTTAGTTGTCTAGACTCCAAATTAAATTTATATGAATTAATGGATATTAAGGAATTGCGTGACAAACAGCTGCACAATTGGTCACTATACATTCTGGATTTTGTATCTGGTTGTCCATTTAAAAAAAACAAACAAACAAACAAGAAGCATTATTATAGTTTCTGTCTAGAACAGCATAGGCCTTGGCCTCAGTTAAGCAGCCCAAGCAGTAGCCGCAGATCAACGCTAACCATGGCTACCACATGGTTTCTTGTTTTCAGAACAGTCCAGAGTGGGTGTTTGGCAGGTGGCCTTCGGTGCAGTGAGTCCCACTTGTGGGTGAGACCTTGAAGTCCCACCTGTGAGTGGGACCTTGAAGTGGGACCTTCACCTCTAGCTGGCAGATCAGAGGAAGGAATGGAGGCTCCAGTGGGCAGTTTTCATGGGCTGGGTACAGGAGTGGTGTCCTATCTTCTGTCCACACTCCATAGGCAACACTTGCTGATGTGATCTCATCTGACAAAGGGGCTGGGGACTGACCAACTACGATACAACATTGTGTCCAGAGGTCAAGGGAAAGCGTCCATGATGCAATAGTGATTAAGAAGAGTAAGTTTCAGAATAAGGTGCATCATATAATACTTATAAAAGAAACGTGATGATCCCCCATCGAGCTGTGTAATCTTTGTATAATCCTGGTAAAAGGTGCAGAAGGCTTGTGCGCTCCCGGCTCTATCTATTGCCACAAGGAGTGGGAATGGAGATGTAGGCCGATATGACACTATTAACTTTTTCTTTACACTTGTGTTTTAATTTCCAGTCATGATCACTAGCTTATTTTGGAATTTAAAGAATTTAAGTATCATTTTAAAATAGCAAAATGAAGAAGGATTCAGAATGGCACATGTAAATGGGTGATAGATAGTCCCTGTGAAAATTTAAAAAACACAGTGAAGAGAAAGAATGAGTCTGCAATATTTGTTTCTTGGGGAAGCCATTTTTTCAAAGTGGAACAGGGTGTATGTGTCTGTTAGGACGAACGACACCCCATAGAAAATGCACCTCAGGGTGCTATTCCCACACTTTTAGCATGTTAGTTTCTCATTAGAAATTAATCAGTTTCATGTATATCAAAAGGTAAGTAAATGCCCTTCACTTAAACATTTGGTCCCTAAAAAGATACATCTCTTTCCTTAAATTCATACATTACTATACTGATTTGGGAAAAAACCAAATCTAGTCTGTGATTTAGTTTGTGTATCAGTCAGTTTTCTTGCTCACAGCAAAATACATGAGAAAAACAACTTAAAAGAGGAAAGATTTACTTGGGTTCACAGGTTCTGAGGTTTCAGTGTGTCTTGCTCTATCACTATGGAGTGTGGTGAGGAGAGAGTCATGCCAGAGAGGGTATGGTAGGACAGAGAGGCTCACCTCATGGTATCCAGGAATCAGAGAGAAAGGGGCTGGAGGAAGAGATAGAGTTCCCCAGGTATGTCTCCAAAGACTCATTTCCTTTAACTAGGTTTCACCTCTTACAGGGTCTACTACCTTCAAAAACTCCATTCGGCTATGAATTCCTCATGACCCAGTCACTTCCCCGAATCCCCAACTCCAAATATTGCTACATTGGGACAAATCTTCCAATGCATCAGGATTTGGGGGATGTTCTAGATTCAAACCAAAAAGTTAGAATGGATCAGTTCATCAGACCCTGATGACTCATGGGGGAATTGATGTAATAAGCTTACCAGAAGCACAAGACTGAGACTCAGATCCCTGGATCTACAAAGATCCTTCCAAGATCCAACTCTCAGAGGCTGAAAGGGCCAATCAGCCTCAACCACAATCTGTTCAGTGGTTTGTTTTCCAGCCTATGTTATATTACCTGTTTGCTTGTCTATATTCTCTGCAGTCACCAGAAGTTGAAGGCCCTGCATTTTAGTCTAGTTTCCTACAGAAGTTGGCCCGACATCTGAGAATAGTATATAGATGATAAAAACAATCAAAACAGTGATGGGATCCAGATGGTTATTCTCGAGGGCTGTGTCAATCAGAGTCAGGTGAATTGTTAGCCATGCCCCCCTTCAGTAGCCCGGGATGTCCCAGTGACGAAAATCAGATGCTTTTTCTACTTGGACAGCCCCAGGTGCCTGGGTTGGCTCTGAGAGCTTTGGGTCCTTGGTCAACTCTGCCGAGGAGAATGAATGATGGGGGTGGGAAGGATTTAATTTAATTTAATTTAATTTCATCCTATTCTCCAAAAGAGCTGTTGGGGAAGATGCACTTTTTAAGTTGTAAGCATTGAGAACATCAAGGGGAAACAAGAGACAGGCAAAGGTATGAGTCCTCATCCGACCCACGAGTGGAAGGTCATGTGGGCTATTTGTTGACTGGCTACATCTTGCTAACTGGGCAAGATGTTCAGACCAGATCACAAGTTTCTAAATATGCAATTGAATGGCTATTTACTAGGTAAATAGTAAAAATAGTAGAAAATACCAAATAAAACATTGCTTCAGGAATCCTGTCATCCTTCGTGCCATTTTAAAAGTATTTCTTGAGCCTCAGACAGGTCCTTCAGGAGGTGTTGAGAAGAAGGCATTGCTGTCATACAGGGCAGCTCCATATGTGCTATTGCCCCTGTAGACCGTCCAGTGGGGCAGAACGTGGAGACAAAAGACAGTGATACTGACCGTCCTGGGTAGCCCTGTGTTCATGTGTGTTTTATTTATTTTTTAATTACTTTTTAAAGTTATTGATAAACTTTATTTTATTTATTTATATGTGGTACTGAGATTCAAACCCAGGGCCTCATGCATGCTAGGCAAGTGCTCTACCGCTGAGCCACAACCCCAGCCCAGTGTCTTCGTTTTGAACAAAACATTTCAAAGGTGTTCAGTAAATCTAATAGAAAGGAGTTTCTAGAATGAAGACATTAAGAAAGAAAATACTTGGGCTGGGGATGTGGCTCAAGCGGTAGCGCGCCATGCCTGGCATGCGTGCGGCCCGGGTTCGATCCTCAGCACCACATACAAACAAAGATGTTGTGTCCGCCGAGAACTAAAAAATAAATATTAAAAATTCTCTCTCTCTCTCTCTCTCTCCCCTCTCTCACTCTCTCTTTAAAAAAAAAAAAAGAAAGAAAGAAAGAAAATACTTTTGTATCGCTGCCCAATGTTTCTTTCTGAAGCTAAATGTTATCACAAAAGAATTTTAAAAAGTGTATAAAGTAGGGCTGGGGATGTGGCTAAAGCAGTAATGCTCTTGCCTGGCATGCACGGGCGCTGGGTTCAATCCTCAGCACCACATAAAATAAAAGATGTTGTGTCCACCAAAAATGAAAGAATAAATATTAAAAAAATTCTCTCTCTTCTCTCTCTTTTAAAAAAAAGTGTATAAAGTAAAAAAAGTTACAATAAGTCAAGGTCAATCTATTACTGAAGAAATAAAAATACATTATATCAAAGAAGTATTTCTTGAGCACCTACTACATGCAGACAGCATGTTAGTCTGTGGCACACTTCAGTGAACGCCTTTGTCTCACAATCTTGTGGTAAAAGGCAAGACGGAGACCCAGAAAACAAATAAGTGCAGTGTGTGATAACTAGGCCGTATGAAGATTCTTATTATACACTGTATTGACTCTTGGGGGATGGAAAGGGATTTCGGCTTACTGAGATCATGAGGGAAAGCTGCAATTTTTGTCCCAGACATGGACTTGATTTAGAAAAGCACAGAGGAAAAGGAGGCACACCTTGCCTGGTGTGGGGAGCATAATACTAGGGGGCATTTGCACAGGGCTTTGCAGTTTGAAGAGCTTTGTCAACCAGGAAAACAGAGGTGAAAGGAGCCAGGCTTTGCAGAGCCAAGGGCTGAGACCATGTGATGACGGCAGGAAACCATCATCCCTCCTTCTTCTGCCCCTCTCCCGTCTTCTTCTTCATCAGGGCCCGTGGTTTCACATCCATCTGCTAACCCAAAGCCCTTTCATAGGGCAAAGAGAGCCAAGAGGCTGCATGGCTGAAAGAAAATAATCAATTGGTGTGCGGGCGCATGCACATGAACAGTTGGCATAAGACATTTTCTGTCTGGAAGGAACAAGATAATTTGTGGTTTCTAATTCCAGATAAAGTTATCTCCTGGTCTTTGAAGGACTTCCTTTCCTAGCCACCTTACTTCCCATTTCTGCCCCATTCAAAATAAATCCAGTCTCCATCCCTGTTTCACGGCCCGGGGCTGTTTGCTCCTGGGTGTATCACGGGTCCTGCTCCCACCCTTCAGTTCCCAGGCCAGACCCACCCACCTCCCTGAGCTGCCTCCAGCTATAAACTCACCCAGAGCCGTTCTCTCTCCACCTCCAGTGTTTGCTGATGTTCAGAAGAGGAGTGTAAGAGCCCTCTGAGAAGGTGAGGAACCCCCCCTTACACTACTGCCTGGTTTGGGACTATGTGACATTCGGGGAAAGGCCAGACAACGGAGACCTTGAGGTCAGTGGTTGGGGGAAGGGTTGGGGCAGTGCAGAGTGGAAGGAATGAATTGGTGGAGCACAGAGGATTTTCAGGGCAGTGAAACTATTCTGTCTTCTTGTTGTAGTGATACATGTCACTAGGCATCTGTCAAAACTCAGAATGAACGACCCAGTGCGCCCTCATCTAAATCACAGACTTCAGTTAATAACAATGTATCTGGGGCTGGGGATGTGGCTCAATCGGTAGCATGCTCACCTAGTATGCGTGCAGCCCAGGTTCGATCCTCAGCACCACATACAATCAAAGATGTTGTGTCTGCCAAGAACTAAAAAATAAATATTAAAATTCTCTCATTCTCTCTCTCTCTCTCTCTCTCTCTCTTTAAAAAAAAAGAATAACAATGTATCAATATTGGTTCATCTAGCAAATGTACAAGGCTAATGCAGATGTTAATGATCAGAGAAGCTGGAGAGGGGAAGGGGGATGAGGGGGTATGTGGGAACCTTGTTTTCCGTGCATTTTTCCAAAAACCTAAGACTACTCTTAAAAAAAAAAATGTCTAACTTAAAAATAGAGAATTTGGCTATAGGTTCTAATGATCCGGGAGCAGAAAATATGCAACATATTAATGAAATACACATATTTTAGCTTTCTCAAGGTTCTTTCCACTGTTGTTAATCTCAGTGAAACTTGCTACTCAGCATCATATTGACACTATGTCCAGAACTTTAAAATGAACTAACTGAATCAGTAAGATAGACTCAGTCCAATCCTAATGTCAAGGAAAGACTCAACATTTACTTTATGAATTTCAACATGAAAAAAAAATCCATTAAAATATAATTAGTAAAAAGTGAAAGATTTATACAATCTAAAGAAACTGGGGTTGTGGCTCAGTGGTAGAACGCTTGCCTAGCATGTGTGAGGCACTGGGTTCCATTCTCAGCACCACATACAAATAAATAAAATAAAGGTCCATCAACAACTAAAAAACATTTTTAAAAAAGCACTTAAAATATAATTAGCGAGTCTTACCCTAAGTACAAAGAAGGCCTCCCTAGACAGGCTGCCATTTAAAAGAGATTGTTCTTCTTGGCCTGTTTTTTATATTCTTAACCAAACAACTGTTGGGGAAAAGCCATATCTACCTAGAATGAAAGGAATATTGGGAGCCACAGAAAATCAGCTTAGTGAGTAACAGATCCTTTTGTTTTCAACTTTGAAAACAGGGTGACTGATCCAAGGAACCCCTCCCTGTGGTCACACCTGAACTGATTATAGTCAGCAGTCCATGGGGAGATTCAACCTACAGATTCAACCAAAGGAGGATCAAAAATATTCTAAAAATGCTGCATCTGTACTACACACGTGCAGACCTTCTTGGCATAATCCCCTTGGCAATACAGGTAACAAAGATTTGTATAGCATTTGCATTGGTTTAGGTATTATAAGCAATCTAAAGATGATTTAAAATGTATGGGAAGATGTGTTCATGTTCTATGCAAATACGAAGCCATTTTATAAAAGTTACTTGGACATCTGCAGATTTTGGTATCTGTGGGATGCTGGAACGAGTCTCCCGGAATATCAAGGGCAGACTGCTCTGAGGCAGGGATTTGGTCCCACGTAGATCCTTATATAATACTGTCTTTTTGGGTTATTAAAATGACTGAATTCATGGTCAGAGTCATTCCAAAGTCCATTATTCTGTCTAAACTTGACAAGTAAATTAACCATGGAGTGAGCAACCTGGTTGCTAGAAAGTTCTTCATTACGAGGTGAGAAAAAGAATGTTTCCCCCTCCTCTCTGTCAACCTTTCCTATCCCAAACAAACAACTCTCACCAACTCTTTACCTTCGTATGAACTCTAGAGATGGGGTGAGGAGGGAAGATGGAAGTCAGGTGAGGAGTCAATAAACAAAGACTTGTGGGTAGCAAGCATTACCGGTCATTCTGAAGTGTCCACTCACAAAACACAGATCCCAACTGTTGACCTGCCACACAAAGCATTCATTCAATTCCTCCTATTACCTTCTAGAATAATTATAAAGAGAATGTTAACCAAATAAAACAAAGAGATGCTTGCATTCATGATATGCATTCTGAGCACTTAGCCTGGGGGTCACCATTGTGTACACACCAGATAAATCTTCCTTTATCAAGATTCCAAGCAGTTGTGAAGTGAAGCTCGGATGACAAGATTTTTTTTTTTTTTAAACAGACAGAGTCAGGGAGGAGTCATGGCTCAGACAATGAGATCCAAGAAAGGGCTGCTGTGAATCTCTGAGCTCCGCGGCGAGAAGATGGATGGTGCAGGAAGACTGAGAAAGAACACAAGCAAACCAGAGAGAAAGAAAGAAATTGGGGTGTCAAGAAGAATAAAGAAAAAAAAGCATTAAAGGGGAGAGAGATGGGGACTGGAAGCGATGGTGGAGGAGCAGGAGATCTGTACCCAGGGAGGCACCCAGGGGAGCCCTTGTGGGTGGAGCCCGAGGCCTGGATGCAGGAAGCCAGGTGTCTTGCTCCTTTAACCACATTATCAGTCGCCTACCATATGGCTTCTGAAGTGCCCGGGAAGGCAAAAGCAGAAAGCAAAATGCCAACCACGTGGCACTGACCCTGAAAAATCATCATCTCTGTTAAATTCTGAGACACGGGAGAATAGGGACTTTCTCTGCAGGAGATCAGTGACTTTGGACCTTTCATATATCAAAGCTCCAAGTGGGTGTCTGTTTCAAAACCTTAGGAGTCCTGTCTTAGGTGAAGTTCTTTGGCACCAGCAATCATTCCTGTTCCGAGTGGTGACCCTGAAGCCCAACTAAAAACTGAAGGAAAACATCTCAGTTTTCAAGGAAAAAATCTGTTAGGCCGAGGGTGGTTTAAGCTGGAGTTTAGATGTCGAGTGAATAAGACTGTAGTCCTAGTTTTTGAAGATCATGAATCCACATGGAAAAGGTAACCGTGGCTCTCACTTACCAAGGATGTGGGCCATTTGCTGGCCAGGCTGGACGGCAGCTCTTCCTTCTGATTCTGTAAATACCAGTGTGGGCTGGATGCTCCCCTGGGCCCCGGTGGGTGTCATGTTGAGACATTATCAGGACTGGCCTCCTCCCTCCCGCTGCCCGGAGCGTCCATCTTCACCTGCTTCTCTCTTCACCTCCACGTGTTGCCGGATTTTTCTGCAAAATCTCTTTTAGTCCCTTCTAGCTGTCCTTGTAATTAGGCCCGGGTTCTCCTCTGCCCGGCTCCCTCTCCTCGTGCGTCTCAGCAGCACCCGTGCCCTAGAGCAATTGCCTCCACCTGGCTTTCCTGTGGCTCCTGCCCTAGAACCTGTAAGGCCCACCTGTTCCTGGGGTGGCAAACCCGGCCCACCCTACACAACTCCTCCTCCATCCCCATCACTGATTTCCACCAGCCCCCTCCGCACACCCGCCGGTGCTCAGGCAGGGTCATCCTGTATTTTGCTTTCTCCCTTAAACCACCCAGCAGCAGGTCCTGCAGATTGTAACCCCGGATTAACATACCTGCCACTCTTCATCTCCACGGTCACCTGCTCCTTCAAGCCAACTCCGTGCCTTGTGGAGATGGCGACCCTCTGCTCCCTGTCCTCCCCGCCCCCTCCAGTCCATTCTTCATACAGTGGCCCAGAAATAATCCTCAAAAACGCAAACCCAGTCAGGCCATTGCACCAAAGGTTTGTCATGGCGCTTGGGATAAAATCCCCAATCCCTGCCTCAGCCTCCGAGTCCTACGTGGCCTAACCTCAGCCTTCCTCCACCGGACCTCAGCTCAGCTGGCCAGGCTGGGTTCTCCCCTCTGCCAGGCAGGCAGCACCCATCGCCCACCCTCTCCTCTGCTTCTGGGCCAGCAGCCAGTCCTGGCTTCTCTGGTCTTGGCTTCAGTATCTTCAGAAAAGCCTTTCTGGACTTCCTTAAATAATGCCATCCCCGTCTCCCACCATCTTCAACTCCTTCGTGTGTTTTAACCCCATTTGTTATAATTTTATTGTTCCTTGTGACATCTTTCCCCCATGGACCCTCAATGTCAAGGCCAAGTTTATATCGTCTTAACCATCTCTGCTCTGTCCCAGGTCAAGGCTCAGTGCACGTCAGCTGTTGTTCTGGCTGCCTTATCGCGGCTGTCTCTGGACAATTCTAAACTCTGCAGATGCAATGTCCCTCCCTCTAAGGTGTTCGTCTCTTCTCCCATGTCCTCCGGTGCTCCCTCCAGCCGGCAGCCTGTCTGTCCCAATGTTTAGGCCTTCCCTATTGGTTGCTTAATTTATTTTCACTAAAAACAAAAACAAAACCCTATTTGGCTCAGTGCTGTTTTTCTTCCATCACTGATACAAACCAGCCATAAGAGTAAATAATCCCTGCCTCATTGTAATTTTCTCACTCCTGTTTATTTCTTCCCTATATTTGTAATGCCAGATTCACAGGACCCCAATAGACCTCCAGGAGCTGAATCCGATGCGATCACACAAGAGTCTTTACTGCAAGCTCGTGCCTGGACTCACAGCCGAGCGGTCCCGAGGAGGAGTGAGTCCCAGCCCTTAGTTCAGTGAGGATTTATAGGTTTTGGGGGGGCAGATACTCTATGCATCACAACATCACACAGCAAATCATTTCACACCGCGGGAAAATCAAGGAACTCTTAACATTGATCAGCACATTCACTGGTGGGAACAAGTTGGGTAAGGGTGATTGGTGAGTTCAAGTGGTGGATACATTTGAACTGATTGGTTTAGGCCGTGAGGGGTGGCAAGAGTGCACACGATAAACTGCAGGGTGGCCTAATCGTGTTATCAATCACCGAAACTACTGGGAGGGGCACCTGGCATTTCAGATATTTTCCCTGTCTCATGCTGATTGGTGGTTGCTAGGGTTTGCTATGGGTCCTTGCTTAGCAACTGAGTCAGGGACACCTGGATCCCTCCTGTTAAACAGCTGTGGATCTCTCCTGTTAAACAACTCAGCAGGGTGGGTATGTGCCTAGGAGCTTCTGTGGTTTTTTCCAAGGACAAGGGTCGCGCCCCCTCCCTCTGGACAGCCTTAAGGTAGAAGCTGGTTTCTCAAAAATGGAGTCACATCGGTTTCTCATACTCAACTTCTTGTCGATTGTTTTTATTACTCAAATTAACTTCAGAAACAGTTCTAGAAAGTTTTAAAAGAGAATCCCTGTCCCTCTCCTGCTCCCCAGCACACCTTCCCCTTTGTCTCTCAAGCTCCGCCCTCTCACAGCTCCTCTGGCCTCTCCCTGTTCTGCCCATCTGCACATTGATTTCTGCTTTGCTCCGTCCTGTCGCTTCCCCTGTGGGTGCCTCCGGGCTGACCTCACAGGCTCTGAAGCTTCCGCTGCCATCCACACTCCTGGTGCCCGGTGCAGGACCCACCTAGCTTGTCCTGAGGCTGCCTTCAACCACCCAACTGTCTGCAAGGTATTTACACTCAAAGGTCTCCCCCAGCCGACCCCAGGAACTCACCATGTTGAAAGCCACCCGGTTAGAGTTTGCATTTGGAACATACTCCAAAGTCTCAGGTTGAAGGCCTGGTCCCCAGTGCAGCAATGTCCAGATGGGGGAGGACTTGGGGGAAGTGAATGGATCATGAAGGCTCTAACCTCAGAATGGATTAATCCATTGAGAGCCGAATGGAGGAGGTGAAACTGTAGGCAGAGGGGCACGGTTAGAGGAAGCAGGTCACTGTGGGCATTTCTTGTCCCTGGCTCCTTCCTATTTCCTTCCGGCTCCTCCTCCCCTTTCCTAGCTGCCATGATGGGGAAGAGCTCTCCTCTGCCATGCCCTTTCCACCATCATCTGCCATGATGCTTTCCACCTTACCACCAGCCTAAAACAATGCAGCCAGTTCACCATGGACTGACATCTCTGACTTGTGAGCCAAAATTTAAATCTTTCCTCCTTGAAGTAGATTTTCTCCAGTAGTTTGTCACAGTGGCAGAAAGCTGATGAACATACACCCTAGCCGCCTTTTCTCACAGGCCGTGTCTCCTGCATGGTTCGTGAGTTGGGACTCATCTCCCAGATACTCACTTCTCTCTTAAAGTCCTCTGAGCTGCTGGTCCTGGATGGGGACTCAAAAGATCATCAGTGTGGTCTCTCTTGACTTCATCTATCCCTGCTTCCAGATGCACTCTGCTCCTGACTTTCTGCACAGCCTGGGGTCTCCTGTTTTTGTCTTGCAAGGATGGCCTTGTGTCTGTCCACTGCTAAATGATCTTCTGCGATGGGAGAATAATCCCTGATTTGCAGCTTTCGTTGATTTCTTTGGTGTAAATTCTCTCATCATGATCCATCTCAAATACTAACATGACTTCACTGAAGATGGAGTTGGAAGAGATGTGGAGTCGTCACCATTGGATAGTCTTTGTACCATGTAGACAATAGAACTAAAAAATAAATAAAACCTTCAAGGGCAGACATATAGGTAGTGATACATTTTTATTATTTATTACCTCCATTTTTAATAGAATTCATTTAATTATAAAGTTTTAGAATTTAATTTTTAATAAGGACTGCATTTAACAACCAACGGGCAAGATTCCCAAACATTTTAGCAATTGGCCCTCCAGAGGCCATTGAGGCAGCTCCTGTGGGCGGCTCGCCCCCTTCCCAGGGATCCCTCCTCTCCACCAACATCTTGTCAACACTTTCTCTTCCCTTCAATCAGCTCTGCCTGCATGGGGAAGGTGCCCCCTTCCACTCCACCACAGCTCTCACCCACCACAAAGATCTGTGGATGCCCTCTCTTCCTCCTATCCCACAATTTCTTGAGAGCAGAGACCACATCCCATTTTTCTTTGTAATCCCAGTATAGTGCCTGGTACCTCTAGTGGACAGAGAACTACTAAAGGACTGAGCTGCTGAGGTGGCACATGGCTGAGATCCCTGCTGCTCAGGAGGCTGAGGGAGGAAGGTCACAACTTTAAGGCCAACGTGGGCAACTCAACAAGACCCCCGCTCAAAATACAAAGGGATGGGGGTATAGCTTAGTGATAGCATATGTGAGGCACTGGGCTCCATCCCCAGGACTTCGAAAAAGAAAAAAGAATTGAAGATTCCTTTCTGTTGGCACGGTTCTTTTCTCCTCTGTCTCCGTTCCTGATGGCTTTGGGAGATTGGCTGCAGGATGGAACAGGCTCAATAAAAACAAAATGCTTTTTGATTGGACGAACTGACCAAGCAACTAGAGCATTTGCAAGCATGAATAGTTTACTCGTGTTTATTTGGGGTAGGAAAAAATTGTGCCCTCTCAGTTGGTTCCCAGACATGGTGTCTCCATGCCCATGACTATAATGGCTCATGCTGACAGTGTCTATGGAATGCAAATTCATGAATTGTGAGAAAGCGATTAACTTTTCCATTAACAGTTCTATTAGTCAGGGTTCTCCAGAGAGACAGAACCAATAGAATGGGTGGATGGATGGATGAACAGAGAGATGGACGGATGAAGGGGATTTACTAGGGGAATTGGCTCATATAATTATGGAGGCTGAGGAGTCCTATGATAGGCTCTCTGTAACCTGCAGTCCCAGTGGTTTGGCACTATCCAAGTCTGAAAGCCTCAGGACCAGGGAGCGGATATTGTAACTATCGGTGCAAAGCCAGAGGCCTGAGGACCGGGTTGTTGGTGGGGAGGGTCAGGGTCAGCACTGATACAAGTCCTGGAGTCCAAAGGCCAAAGAGCCTGGACTTCTGATGTCCAAGGGCAGGAGGGAAAGGACATCTGAGCTGCAGGAGGGAGAGGATTATTTGCCTTTCCTCCTACCCAGGCCCCCAGCTGATTGGATAGTGGTCCCCACTCACATTTGAAGGAGAATCTTCCTTACTGGGTCCACCAACTTGAATGCCAATCTCCTCTTGTTTTAGTCAGCTCTTTTGCAGCTGTGACTAAATGACCTGACCAGCACAACTGTAGAGGACGAAAAGTGTATATAAGGGCTCATGGTTTCAGAGATCTTAGTCCACAGAAGGCCAGCTCCATTCCTTGGGGCTCAAGGTGAGGCTGAAGATCAGGGCAGAAGAGTGTGGCAGAGGGAAGCAGCTCACATGGTGATCAGGAAGCAGGGAGAGAGACTCCACTCTCCAGATACAAAATATATACCCCAAAGCCACGCCCCCAGTGAACCACTTCCTCCAGCCATACCCGACCTGCCTCCAGTTACCACTCAGTTCATCTTATTAGGGGATTAATTCACTGATTAGGTTAAGGCTATCACCCAATCATTTCTCCTCCAAATCTTTATTATTATTATTGGTACCAGGGATTGAAATTGGGGACTCTTGACCACTGAGCCACATCCCCAGCCCTATTTTGTATTTTACTTAGAGACAAGGTCTCGGCCTCCTCTGGAACCTCTGGGATTACAGGTGTGTGCCACCGCACCCAGCTTCCTCCGAACCTTCTTTCGTTGTCTCACACATGAGCTTTTGGGGGACATCTCACATGCAAACCATAATACCTCTGGAAACACCCACGGAGCCACACCCAGAACTAATGCTTTTACCATTACCTTGCTATCCCTCCATCCAGTCAAGTTGACATCTCAAAAACCATTAACCATCCCAGAAACCATTTAAGGCAAGTTACACATTTGATGCTCTGCGGCATCCTAAGCCCTGGCCTGGACTTTTTTACTGAATGAAAATTAACATTCAAGGTCATCATTCTAAGTGACAGAAAATCAGAGGAGCCCGCGAGGAAGAGTTATCTGTTGGATGGAACAAAACAGTGATTGAACATCCATCGCGTGACAGGTTCTGTATTAGCCACGGGGATGGATCCATGAAAGGAGTGTAAATGTACTGAGGATATTTTTTGAGTTTTTCAACGGGACGCGTGTCATTTTACTGACATAGACTCTAACTTCCAAGCCTTTTTTAGGGTTCCTCACAGTTTTGTAGCCAATTGACTGCACGGGCTGTTGTCTGAGGGTACGGAATTTCCATGCATCTACAGAACTCTAGCTCAAGTCTCACTCGGAGTCGTGGTGCACTCTCTAGAATTATGTTATACTTCACGCGGATGGCTTGTTTATATAACAGAATCGTTTTGTTTTCCAAGAAGATTCAACAGTTCCATTAAGCAACAGCAAAAGTAGTCATCACTACTGCAGAGCAGATTTCAATCTCAGCAAGATTTATATTTCACAAATAAATATTTAAAAGTAAGTCATAACAGAGCGAAAACCAACAATATCACATATCCCCAAACTATGCCAGTGAGTCTGGGTGCATATCTTGTAGAAACTGGGTGTTCCTGAAACCTGAGAGAGATTTCACTCTCTCTCTAAAGAAAAGTTGGGGGCCTTTAAGATTCCATCTACACATACACATCCGTCCGAAAAGAAAAATCCAAAGACTGAGCTCACTGGGTTTTAATTCAAATTTGACTAAGTAGAATTTGAGTAAGTAGACCGGATTCAATCTGGACTGTGTTGAGATTTCTCAAAATCCATTTATTTTTACAGGGAAAAATTATTGCTTGCTTACAACGGGTAGGAGTGTCTTGGTCATAAATCTGAACATGGCTCACTGTGTCACATCTGATAATGGGTCACATTTGTGGTAGGAAGATGTTTCCCAAAGGTCTAAGAGTCCTGAGCCAAGGTGTGGCATAGGACAGAAAGATGAGCTACTGTTGCCAACGTTTCCAAAGACAGCAGCCCCTCACAACCCCCGGAAAGCCCAGTGGCCCCCACTGGAGAAGGACAAGATGGCACCAGCAGGCTCCTTGCCTGTCTTGGAAAAGACAGAGTTCAGGAGAACTGTCTAACTGCACTTAATGGTTCCAGCCTAGAAAGGATTTCATGGCATCATGGGTCTCCTGGGAAAGGACATCGTGGAACTAACTTATGGAATCCAAGTCTAGACGTGGCCTAAGGACTCCACAACACACTTAAAAGAAAAAAACAAACCAAAATAAAAAACCAGAAAGGACTTTTCCCGCTCTGACAGAAACCACATGAGTAGTTAGCTTTAAAGGTGGAAATTGCCAATGACCTTTGGTGGGGGATATTCTCTGGACAACTAAAGCAGGATCTAACTGCTTTATAATGCTTCCAGGGGCGTGGAATGTTCTCTGCAGTGAGTGGGAAACACCCCTTTACACGAGCAAAGTCTGAAGTTGGCCCACAGGACAGTGTCTCTGGTGGCGTGGGATTTTTCAGCCTTGCACTTGCTGGCCTGTACCCTTCGGAGCAATTGCATTTCAATAAATTTCAGGCGTGTGCCTGCAGCAGATGGTCAAGACATAGGGATGGTCATAAATCTGGGCTCGGTGGCTTCCAGCCCCCAAATCCAAGGCTCTCAAAGGCTGACCTTGGCACAACTGGAATTCGTGTTGTAGAATCGTCTTCTACAGGTGGTAATTCAGTATCTTACTTTTTTTTTTTTTTCCTTTTTGCCATCCTTGAAGAGTAGCAAAGTGTAGGAATGTTAAAACAGCTTTCTTTCCCCTGTGTGCTATGAAGGCTAGATGGAAGGTCTTTCCAGAGCAAAGGAAATTAGGCCAAAATGTTCCACACTGTGGTCAAGGCTGCATTCCTATTGAGCAAATATGCACAAATGCAGGGAGATGATATTGACCCCACATGCTCTGTCACTGATGAAGGGAAGAAATACGGCAGTCCATGGTAATCCTCGTATCGGATGCTTGGATCCAAGCCAAAAGATTCTCCAGAACTTTTTTTTTCTATTATAAAAAATAATACATGTTCAATCTAGATTTTAGGAATTTTATTTTTTTTTTATTTTTTATTTTTTTTCAAAGAGAGAGTGAGAGAGGAGAGAGGGGAGAGAGAGAGAATTTTTAATATTTATTTTTTAGTTCTCGGCGGACACAACATCTCTGTTGGTATGTGGTGCTGAGGATCGAACCCGGGCCGCACGCATGCCAGGCGAGCGCGCCACCACCTGAGCCACATCCCCAGCCCAATTTTAGGAATTTTAAATGTAAGGAGGAAATTTATTTTGCTTTCTCTCTTTCTACATGCCAAGGTGCCCTTTGTCCTGTTTTGCATGTGGTGTGCCTCAAAGAAGATAATGTTCTCTTTAGAGACCTGGAAGAGCAGGACGTGTGTCCGAGGGGCACAGTGAGTAGGAGGGACGTGCAAGAAGCAGAGGTGGAGTACGTCCAGTTCTCCACACTCCCATTCCCAGTTCTTTAGGGAAAGCCCCAGTATTTGGGGAGAGAGCCCCAGGATTCTTCCACGAAGAACATGACATCTGGTCAGCTTCCCATGAGAAATGGAGCATTGCTGTCCCCACCTGGACGATGAACCCTGCAGGAACCCACTGGGGTCACTGGATCCATCCCCTGGGGAGGGGCTCATTGAGCCTTTGGAGGGAGGCCGATAGACCTTTCCTACCCAGAGTTAGGTCCACGGAGCTGCCAGCGTTGGGTCACTGAAGTCCTCTCAGGACACTTTTGAATAACCACCCCCAATTATCCTGCATTAATTATCTCAGCTTGGCTAAGTCCTCCTGCGCCGTTGCAGGACCCGCCAGGCCCTGGCTTCGGAAACAGGCTGGAGGTCTAGGGCTGATGAAATTGCAATGTCTGCGGGATTCACAAAGGCTTCCAAAAGGTATCAGAGGTGGAGAGTAAGTCCAGGGCTCCTTAGGCTTGTGCAAAGGTTTATTTTATACCACGATTTTTGGAATGATAACTATAGACTTGAGATTATGATCATCCAGACTGTTCTCAGACCCTCAATTGGGTCCCTGAATCCAGTAATTGCTTTTCTGTAATTTACATCATTGAAGCCACCTTATCTGTGGCTCTAGAACTCAAGAACTCTAGAGCTCAAGGACTAAGAACCTTCCAGTTCTCCTCCTCCTCCTCCTCCTCCTCCTCCTTCTCCTCTTCCTCTTCTTCCTCCTCTTTTTTGTGGTCCTGGGTATTAAACCTGGTGGTGGTCTACCAATGAGCTATGTACCCAGCCATCGCCACCACCCCCTTGAACCCAGGGGTGCTTAACCATTGAACCACATCCCCAGCCCTTTTTGTATTTTATTTTGAGGCAGGGTCTTGCTGAGTTACTTAGGGCCTCACTAAATTGCTGAGGCTGGCTTTGAGCTTGCGATTCTCCTGCCTTAGCCTCCCAAACCACTGGGATTACAGGCATTTGCCACTGCACCCGGCCCCCTTTTTCTTTTTGAGACAGGGTCTCACTAAATTGCCCATTCTGGCTTCAAACTTGTGATTCTCCTGCCTCAGTCTCCCAAGTTGCTGGGATTACAAATGTGCGTCACCACCCCTAGCTCAGATTTTCTTTATAACAGTGTTAAATGCTGACAAACACTAGAATCAGTAATGCAGAAATAGAATCTACACCTTTTTCTGCAAAAAGCAGGTGCAAACCAGAGTTATGACACTTGGGGCCCAGTCTCCAAAGCAGCCAGGATGAATGGGGTGAAGGTTCTACCCCTTCTCTACTGGACAAGTCTTGGCCGCCAGCCTGTCGGTGGCTGGGCTTTCCTCTGGGTGGTTCACGTGGCTCTGATGCCTCCCGTGCCCAGCACCTTCTCTGAGCCTTGTCTTGCCTGGAGGAAGTGCTCAGCTGAGTAGAAAGGAGGAGCTTGGAGTCGCCTCTCTCTCTCTGGGGTGGTGGGGACCTCGGCTCACTTCTGGACTGACTCAACCCAGGGCCTGGGCAGTCGTCGATTCTTCTGCTTAAAATCTGGAGTACATGTTCGACTCTCTCGCCACCCCTCAGGGTTGTTGGGGAGGTTGGCTGGGTGCTGGACCCTCTCCCTGTGGTGGCAGAGAGCGGCATGATGGAAACAGGGTCCGGCCGGAGGTGAGCACCTGGCTTGCAGCCTCTTCCTGGCCTGGATCCACGGACCTGGCCGAGCAGGGGTGAAGTTGCTTAGTCAAGTGGACCGTGGTCAAGGCCTTGCCTGACCCTGGGAATAGTGGTCGCCATCAGTTGAAAGAACAGCTGTAGAAGCCCCAGGAGAAGATGAGAAAATATGGTCCTCCCAGACTCCAGCGAGAGAGTTCTCGGGCCTCACTCACTTTGGGCCCTGGGAAAACATGGCGCAGATCCTGGAACTGAGCACAAAGAGAAAGACTGCTTGACGAGAGGGAGTGAGCTCCCCAGACCCGGAGGAGTGCAACAGAGACCCGGCGATTCAGTGTCAGGGTGCTGCAAGGGAAGAAGGCGACTAATGTCCCAAGTCTCTGGGTGGTAGCCAGACATCTCCAAAGATTCGTGGTTGTTGGCTCTGACCTAGAGTGCTCACGTGGCCTCTGCGTCCTGTGGTCTTGACTTGGGTCTGATATCCTGGTCTTGGTAGCACGCTCCCTGGCACAGGGCACTGGTCCCATCCATCCCTTGGCCTCTGTCCCTGAAACTCTCACCCAGTAGGTCCTCCACAAGGTGTCCTAACTGGGTGAGGGCTCTTCCAACCACGGGCACAAGCCCAGCTCTGTCTCAACTTCAGACTGACTTGGCCAATAGACAAACTTGTTGGAAGGAGAGTCGTCTACGTGACACTGGAGAGGAATATGGCCACCCGGGGATTTTGATGTAAGAGAAAGTGAATTCGAAGCTGACCTCAGCACTGGAGTTTGAGAAAAGATCTCTGGCCTTGGTCTGTAGAAAATATAGGGGGCTGGAGAGACTGGGAAGGGGTAGAGGAGAGAGATGCAGAAAGAGAGGGAGGAGAGGAGAAGGACACTCCGTTCTGCAGAGAGGTCTCCGTGTGGCTCTCAGGCCTCACCTTGGTGATTTTCCTAGTTTCTAGGCAGCCTGGCCAGGCAGACAGAGCAATTTGGTCAATTCCACGGAGAGGCCACCTCTTTTGAAATGTGCTATTCTAATCAGCAGTTTATCCGGCAACACAAGTGCAGTGAGTTAACACAACCCAAACTGATTTTGTTGGTAAACATCACCCAACTGTTTCCTTATTAATTTACCTTGGCAACACCTCTCCATCATGCAATTATGTAGGATTCCAGACCCGTATTTACTCCCATCCCACACACACCTTATGTTACCTCTGCTACCGTGGGGAGGGAGAGGACAGCCTCTCCGCTCCTGCAGATCCTCAGATAATCCCAGCGGGAGATGAGAGAGACACAGACTCTTGGGGAAGGGGGCAGTTTGGGGCAGGGTGAGCCCAGGGCTTGGTAGGAGTCACTTCAGCCCTTATTCAACAGGTGAGCAGGAAGTGGGCCCAACTCACCCACAGGAACCCCAGAATAGATATTTCTGGAATAAGAACTTGGAGAAATAAAGTGAGGGGTGCTTACTGCAAAAAGAACCAAGTTTGAAACAGTTCACATCAATTCTTAGGGAGGGTAGACAATTCTGGACAGTTTAGTTCATGTGTTGGGAAACAATTGGGAAGCCAGGCTCTCTCCTGGAGGGCAGCGGAGTCCTTTAGAGCCAGAGGAGGGAGAAATTCATTCACAGAAACCAAAGAATTTACTCCTCTACTGCAGCTTCTGCAGACTGACCTGAGATGCCCCTCGGGGAGCTGCCTCGAGGCTGAGGTACGGAGAGGAGGGAGTCCTTTAGGGGAGGTTCCTTCACCCAGATGCTGGTTTGTTGGTCTGAGTAGGGCTTGACCTTCAGCATTTTGAAAAATCTCCCCTGGAGCATCTGCAGCCCAGGTAGCCTGGGAAACACCCTGATCTTAGAGTGCACCTAAGCCAGCGGCAGCACCGGGAATTTGCTCGAAATGCAAATTCTCAGGTCCCAGCCCAGATCTACTGAGTCAGACCCTGTGACCAGCTGCCTGTGCTCACGCAGGGTGGGGAAGGCTGCCTCCGAGATAACCCAGATCTCCAGCTGTTTGGGGAGGTGGCTTAAACATCACTGGCCCTCCACCTCCCCCATTCTCTCAAAGACCCCAGTCCTGGAGGCTCACCCAGCCTTGAAAACTTGGAGCCCTCCTTGTGGAGCTACGTAGAGTAGGAGGGGCAGGAATCAGCTCCAAAGCCCTGCTCACTCTGAGCCGAGTGGACACTCCCAGCTGTCAAAGCAGAGTGTGCACCACACGGAGGGCACGCCTTTACCTAATTTGCACAATATCAGCTTTTATCCAACTCGGGCTCCTTCCTGGACTCCCTTCTCCCTCGGACTCCTTCCCACCGCCCAGTTCTATCTCAGGAACTTCCTCTGCATCCGGCAGCTGGTCACCTCCCATTCCAGAGGGTGTCCCCAGCCCTCAGCATGCCTTTCTCAGCCTCACTGGGACCTGCTCCTCCCTCCCTATCCCACCTGCTTCCACCTGGGCTCCAACACCTGCAAGTGCACCTGCCCACACACGTGTGCACACCCGAGAAGCTCACAAAAACCTTCTCCAGTACATCCTGTTGCCTGTAGGGTAAAGTCCACCTGTCCAGAGCCTGCCACCCACCGCACCTCCCCCATCCGGCCTTATCTCTCTCCAGCCTTCTTGCCGAAGCCTGCCTCCGGCAAACCTGGTCCACTGGTAATAACCTTGATAAGATAAGCTAGTCAAATTAGAGACAATGACCCCGGAACAGGTTGGGCAGCCACAAGGGTGTCAGGCTGGGACAGCTGCAGAAATTTCCAGTGCTCAGGGTCTGAATGGATACACTTGGATCCCTGAGTTCCGTGGAATGACGATGATGTTCCTTGGAGAAAGGTATCCACAGCTCAAGGACTCGATGGTGCGTTTTTGGTCATTTCCTTTCTTTGTGGCGTTTCACTAATTATGTCTTCTTAGAAAACCTAGTTTGAGAAATGATTTTGTGGGCACATCAATAAACTGATATATTTTGTAGGAAAATTAACCAGGTGCTCTGATTATGGGACTAAAGCTCAATTTATCACAGGTGTTCTAGAGTGGGCATGGTACCTGCCTTCAGAATCTAAAGAGCGCTGTCGCCATCTGGTGGCAACTACCTAAAATACAGTCAGAAGTGCGTTCATTCATTCATTCAACAAACACTTCCTGAACATTTTCTGATTGACAAGCAGGCATTCTCCTGGCCACTGGGATATGGTGCTGAATCAGGTATTGTTTCTCTTCTCAAAAAGCTTACATCTAGAGTGTGAAGAGAAGCAACCTCAATGGGGTAGGCTTGGGGTGCTATGGCAGGACATGGACAGACAATCCATCGTCTCTCGGATGATTGTCTTGAGGTGACATCTACTCTGAATCCTGAAAGTAGGAGGAAGGACCCTGGTCTGTGACAGGCAGGTGAGGATACAGGATGGCAGAGCCTGTCCTAAATCAGGTGACACAGGTACAAGGCAGTCTGGGACCTCAGTGCAGACAGGGAGGGAGCTAGGCCCTGTAATGAAGACACTTGACCAAATGTTCTTGGCACAGGATGGACTTTCCCAAGCAGAGGACTATTTCTGGTTTGCATTGCTCTTTGGGGTGTGGAGAACCGGGACTTGGTTCAAGTAGACACTATATTCTGGAGGGTCTGTGGGGTGGTTGGAGATGAGCACCAAGTACCCGGACAGCTGCAGGGGCTTCCTGGGGCCGTAGGCAGCCTCCTGCAACCAGACAGAGCAGACGCCCTGCTCGCGGCCTCCCGGGGGACAGTCAGGACGACTGGCCACACGTCAGCCCCTCATCATCGTGGAAGCTGGTCTTTCCTCATCCCTGGTCCTCTGGCTCCTGAACGTTGGCTGAGGAGCTCAGTTGCCACTGTCCACTCTGCTCTGGTGGCTTCTTTCCTAGCCAGGAGCCTGGACTGAGAACACCCTGGATGGGTCCCTGCCTGTGACAGGACTGCTACGTGTTTGCCCACCTGTTTCCTTCCCCCTGTGCCCACTCCATTCCCAGCCGCCCTTGCCATGAGGTGTGGCCAAAGCAAAGAAGGTGGGGACGTTTCCAGGGCTGACCTGTAGGTCCCCTCTCCACGTCACCCTCTTCGCTCTTCCCCGATTGCCAGCTGGTTTCAGACGCTCCTAGCGGATGCTGAGGTCACAGAAGGGAGGATCCTGAATTCCCGAGTCGCTGTGTGGAATCTACCCACGGAGCGCCCACCTCTGAGCTTTCGATGAGGAACACGCCTCCGTGAGAGGAGGCCCTGAAGACCCTGGAGCTCCTGCCAGAGCGCTCCTCCCCTCCATCCCTCCCCCAGGCTCAACCCCTGCTCCACGTCGCCACGCCTGGAGGGGGTGGGGCGTCCCTCTACCCGGTGCTGAATTCCTTAGCTGCAGATGTCGCCCAAACTTCTAGTTGACAGCCAATCTCCTGCTTTATGATCCTTGTTGGTGGCCCCCGACACACAGGTCACAGTGCTCTTTTTCCTCTGTGGTGGGACATTCTGGTGCTGACAACTGGAGGAATAACACTCGTGCTCTCCTGCTCTCAGACTGTGGACGCTGAATTCTGTGATCGGGGCGTGCGGTCTGTCCCCTCGGTGCCCAGCCAACCCGGTGTAAAGTGACTGTCCCAGGCGGTGGGGGTTGCTGAAAGCTCCCAGACTTGTCTCAAGGCCACCAAGCCAGCAGCGACTCCATGCTCACCCAGGGAACCACGTCCCGCACCTCAACACCGACATGTGACCACATTCAGCCTTGAGGAGTGCCAGGAGAGATTCGATGACAATTTAGAGAGTGTCAACATCTGACAAGCTGAGATCACGGGTGACACACACTGAGAGAGAGGGGCTGCAATGTGAAGCAGATAGGATGGGCTCCCGTAGCATCAAGAACCGGCTACAGTCCACAACACTGTCTCCGCCTGCTGACAACACCTACGGTCCAGGTCCGAAGGGTAGTATCCCTGCAGCTTGCCCGGCATGTGACGAGGGCACCCAGGTGAGGTTGATGGGCAGGTGTCAGCTGATCGTCCGATGAGCTCCATCTTCATTTTAATAATGAAGCCAGATGGGATCCACTTGGCCTAAATAGCATCACATCACTCGCCTGCTTAAAGTCCTTCAGTGGTCGCCTTTCCCACTTTGGAGGGCAGTCGCAGGTTCTCACACAGCGCACCAGATCTCCCATGTTCCCACCGCTGCCCAGCTCTCCCATCGTCCTGCCCCATCGTGCCCCCTGCCAATGCCTCCCAGCCGGTCCGTCTCTTCCACTTTCTTCAGGTGCACCCAGCACCCAGTACCCTCTCAATAAATAAACGCTGAATGAATGAGGCTGGGACGCCCCGTAGGGCCCCGCCATCCTGAGAGAGAGGGTGGAGCTGCGGTTGGTGCTGGGTGAGTGGACGCCTCTCTAGATGCAGGCTCTGTGAGGTCAGGAGCCCTGCGCCTTTGCTGCCCCTGTGCGTCCTCCGTTCCCGGGACAGAGCCAGTGCTGGGGAGCCCCAGGGCACTGGTTGAACCAATAGAACGAACGGCAGTGAATGGGCCCAGGGAGTCCTGGCCAGAAGAGACCCAGGAGGCCGAACCAGCAGGGCTCGGCGACTCCGTGAATGTGGGGGTGAGGCTGGGGATGAGAAAGAAGGGAGAGTCCAGAATGAGCCCGAGTTTCCAGCCTGGGGCTGAGTGGAGGCAGGTACCATTTAGAAAGATCAAGAACACGGGCTGAGGCTAATGCAGGAAGGAGGCCGCGGTGAGGAGCCTGGTTTTAGAGATTTCCATTCTGTAGGATTTGCGGGGCGCTGGTCAGAGGAGGCCAGTGGGCAGCTGGGTATCTTGGTTGGAAGCTCGGGG
Source organism: Ictidomys tridecemlineatus (assembly GCF_052094955.1). Classification (NCBI taxonomy): domain Eukaryota; kingdom Metazoa; phylum Chordata; class Mammalia; order Rodentia; family Sciuridae; genus Ictidomys; species Ictidomys tridecemlineatus. The sequence continues at coordinate 217,093,344 of NC_135478.1, forward strand.
ATGGGAACTGGGCTGGAGAGAGAGGGATGGGGAGCCATCGGCCTGCAGATGTTAATGAGGACCAGGCAAGAAGAAGAGATTGCAAGGCGACAGGCGGTGTGGTGGTACAGTGATGTATGAAATATGGTCCCTGCCCTCACCACCAATACAAATCAAGATTTGACATAGACCTCAGAGCTGTTTATGCACCCATCCACGTCTCCATAGCAACCACAAAGGGAAGAGAGAGCTCTGCCCTTATCACAGGCAGGGGATGCACACAGATGGCTGCTGCCTCTCCCAAGTCCCCCATGCAAGGGGCCTTCTCACTTCACGGGGGATCTACAAACGGCAGCACCTGGAAATGCCGTTGCTCCCGCCAGCCCAAGCCTGTACCTTCTCCCATGCCTCAATCATGGCACCCAAAGGTGGGGGTGCATCAGCCCCTTCTAAAGCCCCTTTTCTCTAGTCCCCTCTCTCCACACACACCTCTCTCAGAGCCATCCTGGGGGTGGCTGTAATGACCAACTTGCCTAATCCAGACACTTCCGAGGCCACCTCATTTGGTCTTCCTGGAACATTCAACGTCCCCGGGCACTTCCTGGTTTTGCCACTGTCCTCGGGTAGCCTCGGTGACAATAATCATAGCCCACATGCAGTAAGAGCTTACTGTGAGCCAGAGCCGTAGGACGCCTACGGGGGGGGGGGGGTGGTACCTCAGTTTCCCCAGGATTCAGTGTGACAGAATGAGGTTTGAGGAGGTGGTGGTGCGGCTTTCTGAGACCATCTGAACTACGGAGGCAGCAGGTTTGAACTTGGGTCACTGCAGAACAAAAAGCCTCACCCTGAAGCACTAACAGAGCGCCCCGCTGTTGGCTTTCCTGCTCCGGGGTCTTCCCCGCTCCGTCCTGCCCAGGCTGCCCTTCCCTTCTGAGCGTCCTTTCCCTGGTCCGCTGCCCGACACCGTGTTCTCTGGGGGCAGTTTTATCTCGCACTTTTGCCCCATCTGTATGCACTGGTTCTCAAGAACAAATGGCTCCCCCCATCAGATTTTTCTCCTGCCCTCGGTGGGTCTGGCTACCTCCTGAGCATCTTCCCCTGGGGCTCAGCATGCAAATGCTAAAGCCACTGTTATTTCCCACACATGACCCTTCTCCGAATCCTCGCTGTGCTCTGTGACACCACCAAGGGCTCTCAATGCCACCAGAAATTTAGATATTATCCTCCACTTCTCTCTTCTCCACCCGACACTCAATCAGCGACCAAGTACCGTCATTCTGCCTTCCGTGATGGCAAGGGCCAGCCCTCCTCCCCGTTTCCACGTCCCCTGCCTTGTTGAGGCCATCGTCTCCCCCCACGTGATCTGCAGCCTCCCGGCTCGGCTCTGCACCTCGGGTGTGGACCTCCTGAGGATATTTCTGGAAGCAAAGCTGACCCCATTGCCGCCAACTTCAGCTCCTGTTCTGAGTTCCCTCTGACCCTGGAATAAATGTGAACTCTCTGGCACAGCCCACAGTGTCCTGCATGATCTGTCCTGGGGGCTGTCCCCGTCTCCCCCGTCTCCCTAGCTTCCAGGGCCTTGGGGCAAGCGTCAGCTGTGCCAACCTCGTCTATTCTGCTCTGTCTGTGGCTGAATTCATCCGTCTAGTCTAAGCTCAGGTGTCATTTACTCCAAACCTTTTACCCATCTCCCGGTCTCCGATTTTGTCCTCTCTGAGCCCCGTGCATTTCTGTGCCGTCACAGCTATGGCAGAGGGCCCTCAGGTGTTTTCCTGTCCATTTCCCTGTGCTGGAAGCTGAGCCCCTTGTTGGTGAGACCTGAGTCTTATGCGCCAGGATTCTACTGCCAGTGCCCAGAACCTCATTCAGGGTTTATTGGCTACGGGAATGAAGGGACAGGGGAGTCCTCCTGACCTGATCTTACATTCCCCCAAACCGGACAGAGTTCCTAAGACACTCGGCGACCCTGAGGACAGTGGGGGCAGCTGAGGTTTTCTGCCTTCCAAGGGGGGCCCTGGATAACTGCCAGGGAGTGAAGCAGACCGAGGACACACGCCAACCTCTGTTGTCCTTGGTGTGCTGTTCCGCAGCCTGGGGCAGCGGGCATCAGTAAACTGTGTCACAACCATGGACTGGCGAGGTGACCTGTAGGTATTCAAAGCTGAGGTGTGACTTGAGAGTTATTGGGAAAAAACACTCGGTTTAAAGGGGGAAGATGGGGCTTGAGTCTGGCTTCCAGAAAGTACTGAGTGTCTGATAACAGGCAGTGTGGCACGTCCCCCAATGTCACCAGACCTCCCATTTCTTGGAACCCAGGAATGAAACAGCTGCTAGGCTCCTCCCGGGGGTGCTCTGAGGCGGAAATGAGGTGACGTGTCCAAGTTGTTTGTCCCCGTGGGTGCCCAGGACACACTGTTATCTCTGCCCAGGGCCCTGCGCGGCCTCTTTCAGCCTCTGCCTCTCCCCGTCAGAGACGTCAAGCTCAGAGCCGAGCAGCTGGGAACCTTCCACTGGGGAGGGAGGAGGCCCCGCGTCGACATCTGCACAGGCGGTTTTTAAACACAGGGAACATGGAGGAAATACCATGGAGTTTATGGAGTGAAAGCCTTAAAAAGAAACACAAGACTCAAGTCAAAACAGTTGACTCAACTCTGGGGAGATGTCTGCCTGGAGGTAGGAGGAGAAACGGATAGACTCAGAGTGGGCGGAGATGGAAGGGAACAGCTCTGTGGGGCGGCCCCTCTATGGGGTCAGTGGGCCCTGCACACACTCAGGGAGGGACAGTCATACTGCCCGTGTGCAAGGTAGAACACACCAGCATTCTTCTTTTTTTTTTCCTTTTGTAACATTGGGGATGGAACCCAGGGATAATCTACCACCGAGCCACATCCCCAGCCCTTCCTATTTTTTATTTTGACACAAGTTCTCACTTCAGTCTCTTAGGACCTCCCTAAGTTGCTTAGGACCTCTTTAAGTTGCTCAGGCTGGCCTCAAACTTGTGATCCTCCTACCTCAGCCTCCCGAGTCGTTGGGATTATGAGCATGCACTACCACGCCTGGCCTATCAGAATTTTTGAAACACATGACTTTGGGTCCAGCCATTCCACTTCTAAGATTTCATTGGAAGTTGGGGAAATGTGGGCACATCTCAAGTGCCACTCGACAGAGGATCCACTAAGTGAATTATAACACGTCTGTCGATTGGAGTCCTAGGTAATAAATGATATATTTCTCTAGGTATGGTCATGGCCAGATGTTCATGGTACAGTAAGTTAAAAAGATGAGCTGCATATTTGCATGAACATGATGATCTTTTTTCCACAAAAACCAAAAAGATACATATTTGTACTTGCAGGGAAAAAGACCCAGTGTGTGTATACTGATTTGTTAATGGGGGTTGTTTGTAGGAGTGGGGAATCATAGGATATTTACCACACAGTTCTGTTGAGTTGATTGGTTTTTTAAATATTTATTTAGTTGTCAATAGATCTTTTATTTTATTTATTTATTTATTTATATGTGGTGTTGAGAATCAAACCCATTGCCTCACACATGCTAGGCAAGTGCTCTACTACTGAGCTACAACCCCAGCCCTTGAGTTGATTGTTTTTGATACACATATTGTTAAAATAAAAATGTGCATAAAGTAGTTAAAGTTCAAATGTTTAATGATGGTGAATATCATGGCGATTGTCTGCCCTTTGTCCCAGAAAGATCCCACCCAGACTGTCCCTGCACCACACTGCAGATATTAAAATTGCAATGCGTCCTTATCCATGTGACTTTCCTGACGAAAATGCCTCAGATTTCTCATTTCTGACCCTTGCACTTCACCTGGGTTAATTTACGGTCCACGATTCTGAGCATTATCTCTACTCTGCAGCAGGCACAGAAAGGGTGTGGAAACCCCTCCACCATGTTCACAGTCTCTGCAAATCACGAGTCACCTAGAGGGGCTCCAGGCGTGTTAGTCAGAGGATGGCAGAGAGCTGGCAGCTCAAGAAAGCTGGACATCTCTGGGCCAGCCACCAGCAGGCCAAGCCATCTCCATAAACAGGAGGGACCGAGGCCAGGTGGGCAGGAGCATACCCACAGGGAGACGTGAGGGGCGTGGTCTAGATGAAGAGCCCGAGAAGGGGACTGGAGACCTGGCTCCTATCACTGGACAGGGACAGAACCTCATACCAGCCACTCCCATTATGGGGGGTTCCTACTCCTTGGTCAACATTTCTCAAACATGTGCCTGACAGCTACATCAGGGGTATGTGAATAAGGGTCCCTGCAGGCGGATTCTGTGGTCAGATGCACTTGGGCAACGCTGGTCTCCACGGCCGGCTGTTGGATGTCCCCTGTGCCCATGAGCAGGTTCAAGTGTCTGAGAGGTCGCACAGTAAATAAACTTCTTGAAGCTCACACCACCCGCCTTTTTCATGTTTATTTCACCTCGGAACCCTTTATTTTTATTTTTCCTGCGTGTCTGATACATGCACAGAATGAAGTCACACCCAAGGTCACTTCTCCCAGGCTGAACTCGTGGCCATGATGACCTTGCGGCTGTCCCATGGCACTCGCTGCCACCCTGCACAGCGGCTCCTTGGACTGCGGATGGAGGGCCAGCCCCTGTGGAGCGCTGGCCCTGCCCTGGGAGACAGAACACCTGGTCCTTTGTGTTGGTCGGATGGGACAGAGGGGAGGGGAATCCAAGAGGGCTGGGCTGCAGCCGAGGACACTGTCCAGATGGGGTGCTGCAGCTGGGGGCACGGAGCCAGCAAACAAAACAGAGGGGCAGGGCAGCCGGGGAGCCAGGAAGGCGCTGGGTGCCTGGGTGGGTCACCGTCCTCTTTATGGCTGAAACTCAGCGGTCCCTCTGGGTATAAACACCACAGTGACAGCGAGGACGTCCAGGCTTAAATGTTTCTTTGAGGAAGTCACGGCCTTGGAGTCACAGCCCAGGCCTCTGTTTCTTCTTCTGTAAGATGGGGCTTAAAGGCGTGTTCATAAGGATTCAGTGAACACACGAAAGCTCAGAGAAGAGCCACTAGCACACGGGTGGCACTCCATAAATGGGGTCACAATGACTGATGATGGCTATTATTTATGTTTTGGGCTCAGATTCCACTTGGACTTGACAGCCCCACTCCGGCCTCTCCCAGGCACCTCAAGGATCAGGACAGAATTTGTGATTTTCCCAACCCTCCACCTCCCCAGTCTTCATCAATGGACCTCCACACCTAGAGCTCAAGTCAGGAGTCTGGAAGTCAGACGCGGTCTCTCCTTCCACTTCCCTTTCACATGGCTCCACCATGAATTCCGTGGGGTCCACCCCCACGCGCCTTACCCCCACCTCATCCTTCCCACCTCCCCTGGCCACCGTGGTCAAGCCTCCTTATGTCTGGACGAGGCACTAGACGCCTAGAAGGGCTCTGCTTTTGTCTCCCAGTGAATTCTCTGTCCAGCCCACGTGCCCTGGAACCAGGGTAAATGTGGCCACACGACACCCCGAGGGACTCGGAAAACGAAGCCCAAGCTTCTGACAGTGACCCCAGTGGCTATCTGGCCTCTGGGGACCTCAGCTCTTCTTCCCAGCCACCGCTGGCCCCAGCCGGTTCTCTGGACTCCGATGGCACCGGCCTCTCTGCAGTGCCAACGACATGTGGGTTTCCCCACCTAGGACCCTCATGCATGTCCCCTGAGGCTCTGCTGATGGCTCTTCAGCCACGGACAGGGACACGACTGGGCTGGAAGCTTTCCTCTGGAGACACACACCCACCCCGGGCCACGCCCTGCAGTGGGTCATCCCCACGCCCCATCACGGCCACGTGCTCAGGACCTTGGCAGCCCTTTTCTCCACCTGCAATTCACCTTCTCTGTCTCCCCGTTTTGTCGTCCACCTCCTTCTGGGGTCTAGTACTGGGCCTGTGAGAGCTGGTTGTGACCTGCCACCTACCTCTCTGATCGGCCCTTCCCGTTCCCACAGGTGGACTACGCTGACTAATCCCAGGTGATTCTGTCCCGGCAGCCAGGTGGCTCAGAGCTGAGCACACACAGCCCGTGGGCGTGCTTTCCACATTCCGGGAACCTCCCGACTCACCACTGGCCGGAGCCAAGGTCTGTGCTCTGCTCCGCCAGCCAGAACCCCGGGACCCTCCCAGCCAAGAGGGCTCACCAGCCCCAGGAACTAGGGAGCCTTGTGGGGAGGCTGGCCTCAAAGCAGGGAGCGTGTTCCATCAGGCTGATGCCGGGCCCCATGCTTTTCCAGGACCCTCATAATCTTCTGGCCCATATCTTCACTTAATCGTATTTTGGAGGAGAGGCCTTCTTGGAGGACGGTGTGTGGGAATTGCAGTCTATGGCTGCCCCCGTCTCGTTTCTCAGCAAACATGGGACCGTCCATCTGCTCTGGCTTTCCAAGGAAGTGAACATAAATGTTTGTTGACAGTAGAGTCATCAAAGAAGACCAAGTTGCTGAATCATTGCCTTACCCTCAAACCCTTTGTTTTCCCCTCCTCTTCCTTCCTCTTTATTAAGAGGCTCTCTGAGAAAGAGCACACTTGGGGGACCCACTGGCCAGGCGTGTTTTGGGGTGCCTGTTTCCTCCTCCTCCACCTGAAGCTCAGGGCTCCCATCAGGGCGGAGACATCAACCCCCCTCTTTTGCCTGGAGGACCGCCCTCTCTGGGGTCTCAGAGGAATGATGGAAGCCTTGGGATTTCTGAAACTGGAAGCGAGTGGCCCCCTGGTGACGGTGGCCCTGCTGGTGGCTCTCTTGGCCCTCCTGAAATGGTAAGTGCAGCCAACCCCAGGGACAGCGACGACGTTGGAGCCTCGCTGGTGCCTGGTGCGGGGTGGGGTACGTGGGAGTGTGCTTTTCTTCTTTCCTAATCTAGAGGGAGTTGAGTATTAACACAGCTTCGGAATTAAAAGCAAACAGGCAGGTTAATCTTTTGCTAAAATGCATGAGATTGAAGTGTCAGGAAACACTGGTGATTCAGTGGCTGGGAACGCCACACATAATTAAGCTTGAAAGAGATGGGAAAAGAAACAAATTGGAAAGGCATTCGATTTGGGGAGAAGTCTATCCTCATACCCTGTCTTATCTTCTCACCTCGAGTTTCCACGATCTTCTCTGTTGGATTTAGAGCAGATTCCGCCTCTTGGTTCCTATTACAATAAAAACAGAAAAGACAGGGAATCTGTTTGGCAAATGTGGGCCACTTTGTGGACTTAGGGAGAAAGTGGTAGAGCTAATTTCCTAATATCTAATAGAAGGGGATGAATGCCAATGAACATGTACAGCTCCCACAAAGTCTGAGACCCTGAAAGAATCTTGAACTTGAACTACCGGTTGCTCCCCTGTGGTCTTGTTAATTCAACCACAGATTTTCTGAAGCCTGGATCTGTGATGTCTGGAGATGGAAGATCTCACAATATGCTACATCCGTGCATATCCACTCTGTCACTTACATATATTAGAGTTACCCTCTCAGTAGAAAGCACCTGGATTTAGGTGGCTCTGGGTTTTGAGGGGGAAAGTGGAAAAAATAATGGAGTTTGAACAGAATTTTGATTTATGTTTCCGGTGGTAATAAAGCCTCCTGTAGATTAATAACTGAGAAAGCACTTTGAAAAGCATCAAGCATTATGCAAATGTGAGGTATTATTCTTTTGGAATTTGCATAGCTGAAAGTAGAAGTCACGTTTGATGTTCTCTGATGATGAAATTACTTCTTGGAAATTGGTTCTGAAGCCTGGCTTCAGTTCCAGTGCCGTTTTGCTTTTTAACTGGTTTAATTATCTTTTGAACTTTTCTATCTGTAGCTTATCTGGCATTGAAACCAGCCACATGCAAATCCAAGAGCAAATGGTTAGGTCTGGGCCCTCATCCCCAAGAATCCAGCTCAGCATGTTTCTGTGCTTAGCACAGCCGGATACACAAGGCATGGCATGCAGTAGGTGCATAGTAGATGTTGGCTATCATAATTACCCCCTATGAAACCTAAAAGTCGAGGAGAATATGTCTTGGGGCTAGGGGAATAGCTCAGTGGTAGAGTGCCTGCCTAGCAGGTGTGAGACCCTGGGCTCCATCCCCAGAGGCACCCCCTCCCATCTTTAGTGGTTTAGGTGTATAGGTTATTTTTAATTTCTTGTTAAATGTGTTTATTGATATTAGTTTTTCATCAATAGCTATTCTCTGTGGTTGTCAGACTCTGTTCCACCTGAGTCCTCCGGGTGGTCTCAGTGTTTATATTGAACCCTTTTCTCCACTTCACGGTGCCTTTTTCTTTCTGTCTGTGTGACTCCCAGCTCTGTGCCTGCCGTACCGTATGGCCTCAATAGATGTCTGGTGGGGGGATGACTGGATGGCATAGATCAACGTGGCCGCTGTGATCACGCACAGGGGCCTGCGTCCCGGCTGATAAGCTGCGGTAACAGGGTGTTTACAGTCGGCTCCCAGCAGCTACTCACGGACCCCACGCGGCTCAGCAAGGCAGCTGTGCATGTGTAATCTATTCTCAGGGCCAAATTAGGAACTGGGTTCAAAGACACAGAGATTAAGATAGCGGCCGGTTGGTGAATAGGAAGTGAGAGCTGGCTTCCATTTGTTATCACCCAGATATTTATTGACCTGTTAATGTGTGCCAGGCAAGGTGGGAGGTCCCCGGGCAAGGTCAGGGAACAGGAGGTCCGGGTCAGAGGCCCAAGGCAGGGGAGATATGGAGGCTCTGAGGTGACCTCCATGTCTGGAGAGGTCAATGCTGAAGGGAGGGGGCTTTTGGAGGCGCCCCTGGCTCTGGGGCTCTTGATGCAGCACAAAGGTAACCGTCCTTGGGCTCTCCACGTTCCTCTTCCAGACAGCATTCCAGGAGGCCACCGAGCAGAGCTGCGTGCCATGGCCTCCTGGCTTGGGGTGTGCGTCCCCTGCTCTTTCCTTCAAGGCTAACTTGAGAGCTTTTCCCCGGGACGCATTTCCTGTTTCCCAAGGGCACTTAGAAATCCCTCCTCAGCACGGCTTTGATCAGATTCCTGGTCCCATCTCTTCCCCTCACAATGCTTGGCACATAGTTGGCACCTAGTGAATGCTGGCTGAGGGCCCCTTCCTGCCCCTGGTCTCTGCCGGTGCTTTCTTCCTCTGGTCTTCTGTTGGCCTTTGCAGTTCCATATGGATCTTAAATCTCTCGCCACATGACTCACCCGCTTTCTGAAAGCCCAGTGTGTTGCAGTGTGAGCCAGCTTGCTGTCTGCTTTTCTAACTGTTGCAGACGGCCTCTCACCTTGTAGCACACAGACCATGCCATGGACTTCGTAAACCTTAATTATTAATTGTATGCATGGCTATGGGAAGAAGACAAAATAGGTTCATTTCAATGAAAAAGAGACTGTTATAAACTAGGTGGGGCATATTTTGATATTCCCCCCGCCCATCTCTATTACCTTTGATGCCATTTTTCAATGAGGATGGTCTAAATTGATAGATGGATGGCAGAGCGAGGGACCTGGGGTGTCAGGTGGTCAGGGATGCTCCACTGGGGTTGGGGATGGATCTGGGGATGTAGATTATGTTAGCTAGAAAGACATGAAGCACATGCTAAGTTATTGACATTCCAGGTAAAATATCTTTTTTTAAAACACAAATTTTTAAAAAATATTTATTTTTTAGTTTTAGGTGGACATAATATCTTTATTTTATATTTATGTGGTGCTGAGGCTCAAACCCAGTGCCCCATGCATGCTAGGTGAGCACTCTACCACTAAGCCACAACCCCAGCCCGCCAGGTAAAATATTTTAAAACTCATTTTCCAGCTGTGCTGTAGCTCAGCGGCAGAACACTTGCCTGGAATGCATGAGACCTTGGCTTTGATTCCCAGCACCAGGATAAAACACAAAACAAACAAACAAAAGAAATCCTCCCATTTTTTTGTATAAAATGATTTGAAATTCTTACTCCAAGAAATAAGTTGCATGACTTGAATTTTGCTCAAGGCAACCTTAAGTACTAGTGTGTTTAAACTTTCAAAGCAATGCCTAAGAACTGGCAGCTGGATTCCTGTAGGGAGGAGAAAGATTTCTTTATTCTTTAAGAAAGGGTATAAGGAAATAGCCCAAATATTAATAGTAGGTTTCTTTCAGTGGTGAAGTTATGGTTGATTTTTTTCTTAGTCTTTCTGCATCTTTCGTATTTTTTTTTAATGAGTATGCATACTTAAGAAAGAACAAGTAATTTTACTAAAGAATGGGAAATTGTTCCTTTCTAGTGATAAAGAGGAAAGCAGCATCTTGCTTTGGGCATGGAGTTCTGGGGATGTAGGTTTCACATTTTCTACCAGGGGAGTAGAATGTCCAGGGAACTTGGAGTAACAGGGCATTTTGGCTGACAAGGCTGTGAGCCAGGCAGCGTAGCAGTCTAAGCAGCTACAGGAGGAGAAGAGCTGTCTCAGAAAGGTAGAAGGGCTTTTGGTGCCAGGCTGCATTTGAAGTTCAGGTACCAAGACACAGAGGTACAAATTGTTAAAGTGGGAATCAGTAGTACAGTAGCACTCCGGTCAAGCTTCTTCTAAGACACGTTTAAGTTAAAACATGAATGGGGATGATTGAGACTTAAGATGGGGCTGGGGTTACAGCTCAGTGGTTGCCTAGAATGTGTGAGGCACTGGGTTTGATCCTCAGCACCACATAAAAACAAATTAATTAATTAATTAAATGAAGGTATTGTGTCCATCCACAACTAAAAATATTTTTTTAAAAGAAGACTTAACATGGTCACAGAAAAGTCCACCGCTAGAGCTAGAAGTTTCTCTCTCAGAAGACAGCTTGCTCTATCTGAGGGAGAACTGGATTCCAATTCCAGACCCACACAGACTCCTTGGCTCATTTAGAAGAAACCACTGGGGTGGCGGTATATGGGAGCCACATGAGAAATCTTGAACTCATTCGAGTAGGAAGGTGTTTAGGGACAGTGCCCTTCATGTCTGTGGATTTGCATTGCTGGGTTCGACCAAACACAGACTGAAATATTTGGGAAAAAAATCCTAGAAAACTCCACAGAGCAAAACTTGAATTGGCCGCTGAAGCCACCAGAATGAGTGACGCGTGGACGAACCCTGCCACACTTTCCCACATCCACGCCTGGATCTCTGTCCTTCACTGGTGCTCTGTGTAGTTGGTCTGTTCAGCTATGCTGAACACGGACAGGCATCTCCCCATCTCTTTCCTGTCTCGGTGCAGCATAACAACCATCTGCACGGCACTGTCACTGCACAGGGTCCTGTAAGTAACCAGAGACATTACATCAAAGTGTAGGACAGGGTGTGCGAAGGTCATGTGCAAATACCTCCCTGTTTTACATGAGGACCATGAGCATCCTTGGGTTTTGGGAGTCCTGGTACCAAAGCCCTGTGGATACCAAGGGACAACTGAGTTCTCTGGTCCAATCAGAGGTGGAGGGGAGCCGTGTCCAGTCTTGGAATGTGGGAACTTGCAGACCAAACGTGGCTGAAACCTTCCTCATTCTATGCCTCAAGATGTTGGGCGCATCAGGTGTTCACATGGGCCATTCTTGGAGATTCACAGCAGGTCGAAGGCCCTGAGAGTCTCTGCAGTAAAGAAACCTGTTTAATGTTGGTGAACCACACTTGTGGAGGGAGGGGCCAACAGGACCAGGTGGACACCCCTGGAAAGAGAGGTCAGACGTGTTTGTGGCCTGCCGGGAAGGAAGGGGCTACCAAACAGAGGAGGGAAACATTAAAATGACCCTTTTGCAGACTCTGAGCTTCCAAGGGTTGGTGTCTTGTGACCTTCAGGACCAGGAGTGGATGAAGGCGAGAGGTAGAAGTAGGGCCAATGGGTGGCCAAGTTCCACATCAGAGAAAAAGAGAAAGCACAGCTGTCCGGCCAGGTGGCTGAGATATGCCTTGGCAGGTTGTCAATGTCCCTCCACGTCCCTCAGGAATGTCACCAGAGCACTTGCTGTGTAATATGGGAAGTTGTCACAAATGACAATGGAACCTTCTAGATCTGGACTGGTTGACATCTGTGCTGGTTGTGGCTGCTGTAGCACAGGCAGGTCTGTGCTGAAGCCAGCAGTGGCTCACGCAAAGGAAGTTAGATGTGACCAAGGGATCCATGAAGGACTGCTCCTTCCTCTGCCCTGGTTCCCTAGTCTCCTGGGGTGGGCGGGGTGTCCTGCAGCTGGTAACGCTCCCTGGAACCAACCCTCATGTAGGACTCATTTCCCCGCCTCTAGCTCTAGCCCTTGGTCCTTCCTGTGTCCCCAGCCAGTGGGGCAGACTTTGGGAAGGGTCTTAGGCTGGGGCTTGGAATGCAGGTGGCAGAGGAGAGGAACATTTCAGGTAGGGAAGTTTCCCAGGCAAAGCGACACTAGGATTTGTGACATTTGGTGGAACAAAACATTAAGTGTGTGAATAATCGACACAGTTTAAAAATTCATTTTAATGGACACAGTTTAGAAATCCATTTTAAAGGCTGTGGATAATTCCCAGTGCCTCCCAGCACCTAGAGAAAGATGCGTGCTATTTCCCCTTTTTTATTTTTATTTTTTGTTGTTGTTGTATTTTTGCCTAGGATAGGCTGGGTACTTTGGTTTAATAACTCAGTGATGAGCTTGGAGATAAAATCGAGCCTGCTTATGGAAACTAGGTCTGCACTTCCTCCAGACCATTTCCACGGAATATTGTTTTTTGTTTTCTCTCTTTTAAATAGTCATACACCATATCCTTGTCCTTCTCTTCGCTTTATTGATTTTCCAGAGCCAGAGAACGAGGTGTGACTATAAAGTAACGTGACTGATTATTTTAGCATACACACCAGAACTTATACAGCCAAATGAATTTCGTGACCTTCAAAGACATCCTCCTGATGGCTGAACCCTCCCTGCAGACTCCCTGCCACTACCGGAGGACTCAGCATCAGGACTTTCCCCAGAGGGCGGTGCCTGGTGTCTCGGTGGTATTGTCTCGGTAAAGCCCTAGTGGTGACACATCTTGGTTGAGAGTAGATGGAGTTTTTAAAACAGCCTGATTTCGGGCAAGTAAGTGATTGAACCAGGTAATATGATTTGCAATCCAAAATGAAAGGTGATTAGAAAACAAATGAGACTTCTGGTGGTTTGTTCCAGAGGGGGACACGCCCTCTGGAAGCTGGCAGACTCTGTTGAAGGGCCACGTTCATTGGGCGCCTGAGTTGTTTTCTGTTTCATTTTGTTCATTTGTTTTGTTGAAGAAAACAGCAGCAATACTCTCACGACTTAGGGTCATAGATGCTCTCCTCCAGTAAGGAATTCAGATTTCTGGTACCATCTCTTCTTTGCGCAGAAATGGAGGAAGAATCTCCTTTGTCACATAAACAAAGCAACCCGTCAGGTTTACGTTTGTCCGTTACTGAGCTGCTTGAGAACATGGGTGGTGCATCTTTCCCTGGGAGGAAGTGGTTTTCCTAGGAATCAAGATGTTGGATGACTCCTTCTCCTACCCACAAATGCCACGGGGACAAACCTAATAGGCTGTCACCTGCCGTTGAAGGTGTGCCTTTGGGAACCTCAGTAGCATTAGAGAGACTTGTCTCTGCTTGCAGGAATAAGGTGCATCTGGACATGGGGATGAGACTTTGGGGACGGAGGGACGAGGAAGATGCCTACACTGCTGTTGATGGGTGCTTCAATTATTAAGCACCACCTTGTTCCTGGTGTGTCAGAAATATGTGATGTCTCGCAGCTTCCTAGAGGCTGGACTAAGGAGGCAGGTGGACAGATTCTGCAGCTCCCAGGAGCCCTCAGCTTTATTGGGTTGTCTTCAGCCTCAACACAGAGTCACACAGGGTCACCGTACACCTCCTGTGTGTGCTTGCAAAGGTGTGATTCACTTCTGTGGACTGCCAATTCCTGAACACGGTTCCAGAAAGAGGACCACATTTTTCCCCAAAAAATATCTGCAAAAATGACATCAGAGACAGTCCACAAAACAAGCCAGCCTCTAATAGTGGCTTCTACCAAAATCCTGTCTTCCCAAGCACTGCATGTAGACACCCTGGGGGGAGCCAGTGTCCTGCCCCCAAACCAGCAGCCACCTCCACATTCTCACTAGGTCCTCCCGCCTCTGCCCTCCCACCTGTGCACCATGCTCCTCTCTCCCCACGTCACACACACACAACCTATGCTGCCTGAACACTTCCTGTCTCCCTAATTCCAGCTCCTCTTTCCCCTGACATCACTTTGCTGGTGAAAATCTCTGCCATCAGGCCAGCCCCCAATATCATTGGTTCTACTGTCCCAACCACAGTGTGTATGTAACGATTGATTGGTTCCCCTATCTTAATTATTCCAAGGCAACCTGATTGGAAGCCCTTAGGGCTCTCTGTCTCTGCCTTAGCACTCACTACATTATTTTCTTGGGTATTCACCTGCCTATATGCCCCTAAGGGCAGAGCCTGAATCTTAAGACCTTGCGTGCCTGTTCATAGTAGCTGCTCAATAAATGATCACGATCGTGATCATACCACAAGTAATGGAGATAGCAACACTGCTTCCAAATGATGATGGTGACAACGTGTGTGCGCACAGGTGTGCATGTGTGTGTTTGCACATGTGGGGGAGGGTAGGATCCATCTCTCTCCAACTTGTACTTTTGGCTCCTGGAGGAATGCCTTGCACTTGCATTGTTGAGAGAATAAATAAATTCTTTCTTAGTTCATGCACTCATTGATACCAGAGTTCTTCTGGGCTGTGTGCTGGTCTACTTCACTGACCGGCTGAGGATAACATTCTCATGAATCCAGTTAGAAAAAGGGATTGTCACACTAGACACTGCAAATCAAGACTGCAAAGAAGGCACACAGCCATTCAGCAGATGTGGTATGTGGGGGTTCACAGAGCACTCAGGGTCTGAGGGAGGCATCTTACTACCAGCAGATGTGGGATCCCCCGGGGGGCAGCTGAGGACACTCTCCCCCTTGACTATCCTGCTGAACTGCAGTCCTCACAGGTCAAAGCAACAGCATCTAAGTTTTCACCAGTAGCCGCTGTTTCTATTACCTTCCCCACAGGTCCTGGGTTCTGTGTCCCAACCACAATGTGTGTGTGAGTAACGATTGACTGATCCCCCATCTTCATTATTCCAAGGCAAGCTGATGGGAAGCTCTGCCAATGAGAAGGGCTGATGAATGAGATAACCAGCACGAGAGTACCAGGTCATAATCCCGCTCCACAGCCAAGAGACTTGACATTTGAGCTCACCTGCCCCTCTCCCTGTCAACAAATGCACAATTTACATTAGGCTCCCCAAGATGTGCAAAACCTCCTGTGGCCTTCCCACCTCCCAAATCAATAGGCAACCGAGGCCCCCAGGCTGGAACGCACTGAAAGGGAGAAGACAGCTGCACCCTTCAGGTTTTTAACAGTCTCTGTGCACAAGAGTGGGCAGAGCATCACCTCCTCCTGGTCATTGGAAGTTTCTGGAAGTGATTTCCACTGATTGTGGAAATCAGCCAGGGGTAGACACACTGCTTCTGCTCTGGACCTTGGGCGAGTCGCCCACCCTTGCTGGCTAGTTTCCTAAGAGAGGACCGGGAGGACCACTTCTGAGCAGAGGCATGGGTTTCCGCCCAGTCAGGACTTCAAGAACACCCCGCGCTGGAAATCGCCCCAACTGGTTTCCCCGCCTCCTGTCTTGTGTTTGTCCCGCCTCTGCTGACAGAGATAGCCCACTGGGAGCCCCGTGCTCCTCTGCATGAAACCCTTCCCCTGGTCCTCCTGGCTCAGCCCACGGGCTCTTTCTGGCCTCATCCTGTCCCCTCTGTGGCCCATCTCTTCTCATTTCTCACCTGGCCCCTGGCCCTTGGTGCTCACCACTCCTCCACCCAGCACTGCTTGCCCCTGATTTCCTTCCCTCTATGGGGATGTCTGCCCCTTTGCTCAGGGGGCTGTCCCAGGCGCCTCTTTTGCACCCCAGGCTCTTGCGTCACGCACCTGCCACCCTGTCTCCCCCTGACCACTGACCTGGCCTCATGAGCAGGCAAGCTTCCCAGGGGCAGGGCTGGTCTTCCGCACCTTCAGCCCAAGGCCTGCATGGCTCCTGTGCGCCCGCCCGACACACCAATGTCTGGCAATCATCATTCGATGATTTGGTCAAGCAAACGGAGCGAAAGAGGCCGACTCTCGGACTTTGTGTGGCGTGTGCTTGGGGTAGTGGATGCTCAGGGCACGTGAGCTGTTCTTGGCCACCGTGAATGTCCTCGCAGAGCATTTCCAGATGGTCCTGACTGCAGCCCCCGGCGACCAGCTACCACCCTCACTTGTTAGACTGCAGAATGCACTGCCTTGAGATTCAGATCTTAATAAAAGATCTTGTCTTTCTAGTTCAGGCTGGACCGGGCTGAGGGTTGAAGTTCACTTCTGTGATATTTGCAAAGGAAAGGATCGCAACACATAATCATAGTGCAAAGTGACAGCTGAACCTATTTAGGAAAATGGGCTGCTCTCAAGCTCTCCAGCAGCTCGCCAGCTCATCTCCGCTCGGCACCCCCTTTCCCGGCTCCATATCGGTCCAGAGCTGGGGGATGCAATCAGAGCTCCTGGGGTCACATTCTGGCTGGCCCTGTGCACTACAAGCAAGCTAGGTAAGGTCGCTGTATCTCACTCTCCCTTGTGTCACATAAGGATAATGACGGTATCCCTCCTGGCACGGGGGAGGATGGCATGTGCTGGATCGCGGATGGCCTTGGAGCAGTGGCTGGCACTGATAGTGTCCAGTCAGTGCTGGCTGTTAGTGTGACCTGGTGACTGCAGACGTACTCAACAGTCATCGTGCGGGCACTGGGCAGGTAGATCGTGGCTTTTATTTCTTGGTTTTTTAAACATCATTCTGATTTCTCACATGGTGCCCAGGGATGCATTGGGGTGGGAAAGCAAGGAGAGTTTCATTCCAAGCCACTGGCCTCCTTGGAGTTGCTCCTGAACTTCTACCACTAAGTGGATTTTGACCTTGGCAACTAAGATGAGGTTTATAAAATGCCTATGGGACTTGGCAAGAAGAGGATGACACAGGGACAATCAGTCGTGTGGCAGGGACTGAGGTCAGAATACAGCAGATTTCTAGTGTCTGGGAAGGAGAGTGTTGAGGACACGGTGCCGTTCCTTCCACAGAGGCCAGAGACGTAGAGATGTGTCGGCCACCTCTCTGAGTCTTACCGCCTCCTGAATGGTGAAGCGGAGGTGCCCTCCCTTCCTCCTCTCCTTGAATGCAAGTACGGGGACCCTGTGAGCGGCAAACCCGGCATTAACCGATATTGATATTAATTTATTGATGACCAGTTTTATTCCCCATGGCCTCTTAGTTGTAGGTGTTTAAAAGTTGAAGAAAATCTATTTTTTTTTCTTTAAAAACCTCTCTATAAATCAAACTTGGAACTCCATTCACTTTCCAGAAATTTTTAAAAAATCTCCATGTTGCCAGGTGCAGTGGCGCACGCCTGTAATCCCAGTGGCTGGGGAGGCTGAGGCAGAGGATCGTGAGTTCAGAACCAGCCTTAGCAATGGCGAGGCACTAAGCAACTCAGTGAGACCCTGTCTCTAAGTAAAATAAAACATAAGGCTGGGGATGTGGCTCCGTGGTCTAGTGCCCCTGAGTTCAATCCCTGGTACCAAAAAAATTTTTTTAAAATTAGATGTCAAAATTGACAGGTATCATCTTATTTAAATGACATGAGCCCTTTTCCCATTTGGTCTTCCTTTCATGACACCTGCCTTGCCCCTGGGTTTGAGAACTTGAAGTGTAAATGACGTGTAGCAAATCAATGGGCGAATCTGGCCAAGCCTTGCTCCTCTCTCTCTGGGCCAGACATTTTGTTTCTGCTCGTCCTGGCCCAAGCCCCAAGCCCCGCTGCAGCATGCTCAACTGTGCCATTGCTGACGTTTCTCTGCAGGTTCAATTCTCTTCTGTCTTACGACAAACAAGTAAGTCGGGCAGCCAACCAAACAATCACCTCCTCTTCTTCTTCTATCCTCAGTACTGGGAGTTGAACCCAGGGGCACTTCCCTACAGAGTTTTTCATTTTTTATGGAGACAGGGTCTTGCTAAGTTGCTGAGGCTGGGCTTGAACTTGCAATCCCCCTGCCTCAGCATCACAAGTCGCTGTGCCCGGCAGGCTGCGTCTCCTTTCTGTGTGCTATATCCCACCCATCGTTTCCTTCCTAGCAAGGTGGTTGAGAGAAGACCATATGCTCGCCACCTCCCATTTACCCTTCTGCTCTACACTGGGGCTTCTTCTCCATTTCCACTGAAATAACTCACTGCTGGTCACCACCAAGTCCCCGGTTCCTAACCTGAATTAATATTTCCCAATCCACTTTTCTTTAGTGTTTTGAAGTATTTGACTTTGGTGTGTTCAGTCCCTGTGGTTGTTGATTCTCTCTCATCACCATTAGTTGTGTAGCAGAAGAAAGATTGTTCTTCATTGATGATAATCCAACAGTCTCATTGTATAGATGCAAAAATGAAGGTCCAGAGAAGTTAAGTGAATGGACCTGTATTGGTCAGCTATTGCTACAATAATGCTGTGTAACAAACCACCCCAAACTCATTGGAAAGTGACAACATTTGTTTTTCCTGTGCTCCATGGGTTGGCTGGGGTAGCTCTGTTACTAAGTAGCTCTGAACCCCACCCTAGGTTAAGGGTGGGGTTCAGATCAATGCCACATATTTTTAATATGGCCCAGACTAAAGAGGCTACTTAGGGCAGAGAGAAGGGGAAGCTATAGTTTGGACAAACCACAGGAATGCAAGAAATGTAAGCAGAAACACGATGTCTTTGGGGTTTCATCCCAGCAATGCCTTAAGGTCACTTCTACCTACTTCCACTGGCTAAGCCAGCCACACACCCAGGCCCAACATTGACAAGGTGGGAAAGAAGTCTGTCCTCATGGAGTAAGAGGTATTGCAATGTTATGGAGCAAAGGACATGGATGTAGACTTGGATACAGGGAAGACATGAGGAATCAGGGACAACAAAGCAATCTGCCACAGGCTCCAAGGTCACACATCTGGATTCTGACCCTCTGGCAAAGCAGAAAATGGCCACAAGTGAGAAGACTAAATAAAACAATCATAGAAATTAAAATAAACATGAAACTTAAGACGAAGGGACCCTTGAAGTTTTATTATAAATGAAAAAACTAACTCTGATAAAAAACATAGACATGGATGAGGAATTTGCCAGGCGAGACCCTGACACAGGGGTCAGGGTGGGTCTTGGCTGTGAGGGGCTGAAGCAGGGTTCAGGACTCAGTGCAGGGCCCCATCAGATCTGGGTGGAGCCTGGGGATGTGCCTAGAAAATTTCTAGCCAAATAAGTGATAAAAGTCAGGGTTGAGCGATGAAGGATCTGGAACATATTCTAAGAAGAGCAAATGAGTGATTCAGGGGAGGCTCTGGGGAGGGCCGTGAGCCTCCAACCCCAGGCTGAAGAGGCAGCTTGAAGGCCAGAAGACCAGAGAAAACCTGGGCATAGGAAACACAGCCTGCTCTCCAGGTCCTGAAATACAACAGCCTGGGGACAGCCTTGCAGCCCGAGAGCTGTATTGTTTAGGACAAATTCATTGTTCTGCGCTGGGCAGTAAATTTATGGATGTCTTTCCGCCAAGAATTGGCTATGGCTGAAAACAAATAGCTCCAGAATTGTGTTAAATATCCTCACGGGTCCTGGAGCCCTACTGGGTTATTAGGGAAAAAAATATGTTCATTTTTTTTTTGTCCTTCCAGAAAATACCCCTTGGTGCTGGCTAGTGGCTGAAAGAAGAAAGGGGAATCTCCCCATATCTCTTGGCCCACGGTGAACTTAACTTGGGGATGGAAGAGACTCTGGTCACTCTTCCACATCGACGTCTCATGCACGTTGCACCCTGTCCTCTAGGGAGTGGTGGAGAGGAGCAGGGAGGTGCTCTGGTGTCCGGAAACAGCCATGGAGTCTTACTGCCTTTCCTCCTGTAGAAAGGGTGGGCTGACTCAGATACAGAGGAGTGAGTGCCATAATAATGTGCAGCAAAAAGAAAGAAAAAGAAAACAGAAAAACAAAGTAGGACTTTTGGAAAGGGCTGGGGGACAGTTTGGTAAGAGTGTCTCCTTTCACCAGAGGCGCCTCCCTCCCCCGGGTCCCTAGGGTGAAGGACGCTCCCTCCCCACCGATACACACCTGGGGGGCTATTCCCCTGGGGCCTTTCTAGGGGCTGTGCCAGTTCGGGTGCTGGGTTGAACAGTGCCCCCTGAGTCCACGCCCACCAGAACCTCAGAATGTGACTTCACCAGGAAGTAGGGTCTCTGCGGATCTGAACAGGTGAACCCAAGGTCATGCGACACAGGGTGGCCCCCAATCCTGTGCCTGGGGCCCTCGTAAGAGGGAATCGGGATGCAAACGTGCGTTTGTGGAGGACGAAATGAAGATCCAGTCACAGGGGACATCGTGTCAAGATGGAGGCAGAGACTGGGGGGTGCCTTGGTGCCGAGGGACACACAGGGTGGCCAGCCCCTTGCAGAAACTAGAGAGGGGCAAGGAAGGCTCCTCCTTGGAGTCTTCACAGAAACTCGGCCTTGCTGTCACCTGGATTCCAGACGTCTGGCCTCCGGATGGTGGGAGAAGGGATTTCTGCTGTCCAAAGCCCCCCAATTTGTGGAGTTTGTTTGAGGAGCCCCCAGAAACAAGTCCAGCCTCCTCAGCCTCAGGCAGGACGGATGAGGCCGAGGCCTGGCTTGAGGGTAAGGCCAGGCCTGTGGTCAGACTCTAAGGCTCAGCGTCCCCATCTGTCTAATGGGCCTAACAGAATGTTGGTGGAGAAGAAAGGGCCCCATGTTCACAAAACGCTTTTGTAATTCTGTTTCATGAGTCAGTACCAGGCCTGACTCATGGCAAGGGCCCAGTAAATGTGAGCTGTCGTCACCCTGCTGCTTTCCAAAGACTTTACATCCACTCTATCTACTCCGATTTGAAGTTTTCCTTGAATTTCTTTTACAATGAAAGCAAAGTAAGCCCCATCCTTTCTCTCAGGATGGACATTGGCACGTGGGGATGACACGTGGCACAGAGTAAGCCACAAATACCTCCCGAAGAGTGGAACAGTCACATCTTGTCTCAGAATCTCATGGCAGGAGGAAATGGCTCAGAGGCATGACGAGGCTGAGTCACCCATTTGAAAAGATCCAAGGTGGAACTTCAGGAGGAGGATGTCATTTCATGAAATTTGTCCACACTGGGACACTGGTGATGCAGTAGCTAGCTACAAAATGTCCCCCGGTGATCCCTGCTCTAGAATCCACGGCCTCAGAGTCTCCTCTCTCACGGTACCTGGGCTGGTCAGCAGAGGTGACAGTACATCACTTCCAGGATTAGGTTACGGAAGACTGAAGTGTCTATCCCAGACCCTTGCACTCTCTACCTGGGATTGCTTGTTTGGGGGAGGAAGCCAGCTGAGCAGCCCTACAAATGCCCAGATGGTACAGCTTGCCCCCAGCTAAGTGGGTGAGCATGGGCGTGGGTTGTTCAACGTGACTATAACTAACCACCCAGTAATCTGTTTCCAGATTCCTGACTCTCAGATACTCTGATGTTTAAGTCACTTAAGTCTGGGGTTCATTTGTTACACAGCACTAGCTAACTAATACAGGTGATGAGATACAAGTGGCTAGGGGGTTGGGATTAAGACAAAACTACAAAAAATGAAAGGAATTTCAAGGTTCAAGGGGCAGAGAAGAGGCCAAACCCAGATGGATTGGCCATGAGGAAGGGTCAGACAGGTTCTGTGGGTCTGAGCATTTGGTCCAGAGCCCAGAGTGGTGAGAGCCAGAACCAACCACCTTGATGAGCAACAGGAATCAAGACTCAGTGATCTGGGTCTGGGGATGTGGCTCAAGCAGTAGTGTGCTCGCCTGGCATGCGTGCGGCCCGGGTTCGATCCTCAGTACCACATACAAACAAAGATGTTGTGTCCGCCGAGAACTAAAAAATAAATATTAAACAATTCTCTCCCTCTCTCTTTAAAAAAAAAAAAAAGAGACTCAGTGATCTTGGGCTGAAGCTGTTGCCTTTTGATCTTGCATAATACAATTTCCAGCTGGACTCACCGTTGACCAAGCTAGCCCAGAGATCATCAAAGGCCCAATGGGTGGGTGAACTTGCCAAGAATTAGGTGAAGACAAAGATTTGGGGATGACTGGTACCAACAAGATGCAATAGGATTATGATTATTTTTGGAACCACTCACAATCTTCTTTTGTGCCTTTGAGTTGCTAAGTGTTGTAAGCCGTGTGCCAAGCTGGGCATCAGAACTGGGTTCCCAGGCCTCTTCCAGGCAAATCGGCGTTCCACACGGCAGAGGAAAGATGGGGGCATCGGCTGTGTCTGTGCAGGCGTGACCTCTAATCCAATTGGCAGATAGTTTTTGAATGCCTACTCGGCTAGATAGGAAGGAACTTGGAATCATTCCGTGGACCCGTTACAAATGCCCACTGCCTGTCGTGCCAACCTTGGCTACTCCGAGGTAACCAACCTCAGCGGGCCAAAGAAACAGCCCCTGTATTCCTCTCACAGGTCAGGACCCCACTTGATCTCAGTCTTGGAGCCCTGAACAACACTCCAGGTGATTTGCACCCTGGGGATGGTAGGGTCCTGTAAATGGTACTGGTCTTTTCTCCAGGGCCCCGTCCCACAAAGGAGACCAAGTAGGGCTCTCCTCACCCCATCTTTTTCAGATGAGTTGGTTTCTAGGCAATTTGATGCTCTGAAAATGTGAAATGAGACATGGTAGAGCTGCTAGAGAGGAGCCCAGAGCCCAGAGCCAGGTGCCTTGGGTTCAAATCTCTGCTATTACTAGCTGCAGGACCTGAAGCCTGTCATTTCGTTTCTCTGAGTCTCGCTTGTCCCGTCTGCAAAATGAAGGTAGTGATAGTGTGTGCCCCAGAGGAGGGGAGAAGGGAACGAGTTCTCTGTGTAGAGCAATCAGAAGGGCTCTTGGCTCACAGGCAAGCATGGCCCTCTGTACCATCAGGACCCAGGCAGGAGCAGCCCGAGTGCCCTCTCTGGGCTCTTAGTTCAGCTGTCTGTCGGGGTTCCCTGGAGGCAGATGCTGCTCCTCTTTGAGGACTTCATGAAAACAAAGGATTAACTCCTGACGAGTAAAGCCTCCTCACGGAAACTGAACCCGTTCCAGGAAATAGTGAACGTGGGCAGGATTATATTCCTACCAACACACACCTGCGTTCCCCGGTGACCCACTGGCAGCCCTCCCTGTCAGGGACACTGAGAAGAATGTCTCCGTGGGCCCAGGGTGATCTAGGTGGGCTCCAGGAGGAGGCAGCCCCTTCAGATCAAACCTAGGAACGAGCAGGACTTGCCAGGTAGAGAGAGGGTGGGTGCCCAGGAAAGAGCAGGGTCGGCGGGCACCGGGGGAGGGAGGGCATCGGGATGCCACGTTCAGGGTCATGCAAGGGCAGGTTGGGTGCATGCGCCCCCCTAAGGGGGACGGTGCTCTGGACACCCTGCCTGGCTCTCCCGGGCCTGCCCTTGGAGAAGAGGCCGAAGCCCGAAACAACCAGGGATAACAGGAAGCTGAAGCTGTGGGGGGCTACAGGGTCACAGAGCCAACGACTGGGGCAGGTCATCACAGGCCCTCTACACCCCACAAAGGAGCCAGGGCGTGTCTGAAAGTGACAAGGAGCCACAGAGAATCCTGAGCAGACCCACCACATCGTCAGGTTTGCATGTTAGCACGTTCTTCAGGCCCTGGTGCAGAGGGCCGATGGGTGGACGGGAGGAGAACCTGGAGGCTGGGTGTCCTCTAGGGACTCTGTTGGAGAGTCCACGTCCAAAGGAGAGACGGTGAGGCTGGCGCTGGACGGGGCAGTTAGGAAGGCACCTGGAGACCTCCTTCAGGAGAGGTCTAGACGCAGAGCGATGGTACTTGGGAATTGGCTGAAGACAGATTGAAAGAAAGAATCAAGACTCTGGCTATTCTGGGTCTCTTGTTCTTCCACATGAACTTCAGGACTTTTTTTTTTTCTAGTTCTATGAAGAATGTTATTGGTATTTTGATGGGGATTCCACTGAATTTGTATGTTGCTTTTGGTAGCACAGCCATTTTAACAATATTCATTCTGCCTGTTGGAGAACGGAAGGCTTTCTATATTCTAAGGTCTTCTTCAACGTCTTTTTCAGTGTTCTCTAGCCTTCATTGTAGAGGTCTTGACCTCCTTCATTAGATTTATTCCCAATTGTTTTATTTTATTGAGGTATTGTGACCAACTGATCTCAAATTATACGACAGAGCTCTAGTAATAAAAATGACATGGTGCTGGCCTCAAAACAGGCACAGATAGCAATGGAATGGAATAAAAGGCACAGACAAGTTCACAGGCAGCCACCTGATACTTGATAAAGGTGCCAAAAACATACATTGGAGAAAAGTCAGCCTGTTTAACAAATGGTGCTGGGAAAATTGGAGACCCCACGTAGAAGAATGAAACTAGATTCCTGTGTTTCACCCTGAATAGAAGTCATCTCAGAGTGGATCAAAGACCCAGACATTAGACCAGAAACTCTGCGACCGCTAGAAGAAAACAGGTTCAATACTCCAACATATTGGTACAAGCCCTGGCTTCCTTCACAAGGATCTCTAAAGCCCAAGAAATAAAACCAAGAGTCAATAAGTGGGATGGCCTTGAATTAAAGACATTCTGCACAGCAAAGGAAACAATTAACAGCACAGAGAAAGAGCCCACGGAGTGGGGGAAACCTTGGCCAGCTGCTGCTCTGACTGGGGATCCATATCCAGGTTAGATAAATAACTCAAAATACTTAACTCCAAAGCGGGGGAAGCCCAGCCAATAAATGGGCAAACGAAATAAACAGATGCTTCTCTAAAGAAGGAAGACAAATGGCCAGCAAATACATCCCACATCCCTAGCAATCATGGAAAGGCAATTCAAAACTACCTTGAGAGTGTGTCACTCTAGTTAGAATGGTGATCATCAAAAATACAAATAATAATAAATGCTGGTGAAGATGTGGAGAAAGGGTGCTTTCACACATTTTCAGTGAGGCTGAAAGTTAGTACAACTACTTTGGAAAGCAGTGTGGAGATTCCCCAGAAGACTGGGATTGGAACCACCCTATGACCCGGCCACCCCACTCCTTGGTATTTATCCTAAAAAACTCCCCACACAGGCACATCAGTGTTTAGAGCAACACAATTCACAGTGGCGGAGTTACGGAACCAGCCCAGGTGCCCATGAACGGATGCTGGGTAAAGACAGGGTGGTACACATACACCACGGAGTTTCACTGAGTCATAAAGAAGAATGAAATGGTGGCATTTTCTGGTGAATGAATGGAATTGGGGAACATCACGCTGAGTGACAAAGTCAGATTGAGAAAGTCAAGGGCCGCAGGGCACGATGGCGCACTCCTGTAATCCCAGCAGCTCCGGAGGCTGAAGCAGGAAGACCGCAAGTTCAAGGGCAGCCTCGGCCACGTAGCAAGGCCCTAAGCAACTTAGCAAGATCCTGTCTCTAAACAAAAAAATTAAAAGGGTTGGGGTTGTGGCTTGGTGGTTGAGCACCCCTGGGTTCAATACCTGGTACCCCCTCCCCAAAAAGTCAAAGGTCAAATATTTCCTCTCCTATGTGGAAAATAGACCAAAATAAACAGGGGGAAATGCCATGAAAATAGAAGGGAGATGAGTGGAGGGAGTGGAAGGAGGAGGAGGAGGGACAGAGAAAGAGAGGAAAGGGGGAGTGAATCGACCAAGTCATGCAATGTACACAGGAAGAGGCCACGGTGAGCTCACCTTTATGTCTGTTTATAAAACACCAATTAAAAAAAAAACTATAAATAAGTAGAAGGAAGACCAGTGGAGAAGAGGAAGGGGAACAGGGAGGAGGGAGAGGAAGGACTGGAGACGGAAATTCCACTCCCTGTGTGCATGGTCAGGTCAAAATAAGACCTCGGCATCGTGTGGGGCTCTGACAGCTGACACAGACAGTTTTAAAGGAGAGTCGAAGGGACGTCGGGGTCTGTAAACACCACTGGTTCCGAGGACGTGGAGAGTTAACAGGCAAGAGCTGAGGCACTTGAGGACAGTGACCTCGGCTTTCCCGAGTCCCAGGTGACCCCACTCCTCAGCATGGCCCACGGGCAGCTCCTAGGAGCTGGGGTGTGCTCATCCTCTGCACGGCACCCACGCTCTGTTAAGTGCTGCTGAGCTGGATTAGGGGGCTTTCAGACCCCTTCCCGACTGGCTTCTTGGTGCCTCGCTGGTCTTGGGGTGTCCAAGTGTGCGGTGGGGTCAGACTAGCACGGCGCGTGTCCACCCTCCCCTCTGGACACCAGCACCCCGGGTTCTGCTCCGGCCCCCGGGATCTTAGGTTGGAGTCTGCATGTGACCAGACGCCAGGCAGAGGACACGGTGGCTTGTGGCTCTGGAGGTGGAGACAAAGAGGCACCAGGGGCTGTCAGGAGGCCGGGGGAGCTGCCGAGGTTGGCGAAGGAGTCTTATGAGAGATGATCTGGGATCAGAACGGCTGATTCAGCAGTGTTGGGGGAAATGGGAACTCTTAGGGGGTGTTTCAGAAGCCAAGTGTGTGGCAGGCAGAAGTGCTAAGGCCACAGGGTAGCATTTAGAGTCATACACTGGGACTAACTTCCTCTGACCCAGGCAACATCTGACCTTGTGGTCAACTAAGCTCCTCAGATCCTTTTCTGTAATCTTTAGTGAAGCCTGGTCTCACTCTCCTTGCACTGGGGAAGCATGAAAAATACCTGTTCTACGTGGAGTTCCCACCATTTTCATGAAAATAAAACCAGTGAAAGAGCGAGCTTTTGCTCTTTGAAACATTAATTAAAGGCACCACGGTTTCCTTATTTAACTGAGGGCTGCTACCTCATCTGGGATTAATAGCAAAGCAAGCGAGTCTTTGTTGTGCTTGACAAAATGATTAATTCAGACTCTAGGTGAATTTGGGTTTCTCCACAGCTTTTGATGTGCTAAGATTCCCCAATGAGAACAACATCATCAATTACTTAAACAAGCCACCACCTCGAGAGCGTAATTATCAGTGAGGCCCAGCCTGCTAATTGGCAGACAGAGAGACCCCCAACTCCAAGGCTGTGGCCCCAACCCTGACCTGTTCTCGGAGGAACAAGAGTCCTTTAAATTGTGGCATGCTCCTGCGGATCTGGGGCAACTGAGTTATTTTTCCACCTCTGCAAAACACAGCTCGGGACTTGTGTCCCTGGAACCCAGAACCTGTGGCTGTGTTTCCTCGCATCCTGGCGGGCAGGGCATGGCGGACGGCAGGAAGGCGCGCCATGGACACCAGCCACTCACTGGCTGGACAGCGCATTGCGGTGTGTTCTGGTTTTGACGTGAAAGCAAAGGTGGCACGTGTATTCACGTTGGGACACCACGGGTGTCTCTGTCAGTCTTTTTCTTATGGGACAAAAGGGTAGGACACTCCCAGGATCCTTCGGTGCCACCTGTGTGCTGTGGCAGAGAACCGGGAACAAAGCCCGCCCCGCACTCCCACCTCTAGCTCCAGGCCTCCGCTTGACAGTCCTCTGGGAAATGGTCCTCTCTGGAGGTCCCTGGCCGTTTCTGTTTACAAACTCTGTTCCCGCTGTTCTGGCGGGAAACAGTGAGCACCAGGCCCATTTGCTGCTGTTCAACAAGTACCGTGTAAGAGTCAGAAGAAGTCTAATCAAAGCAGAAATTGTGTATTTGAGTGGGTGCGTCCTGTGGCAGGTCCTGTGACACTTCTTTGCTGTGAGGATCCTAGAGGATCATCATGGACCTGCTTAATGAACTATTTGCTTTGTGCTGTTGGATGTCTGTCTGGCCCCTAGGCTGTAAGTGGCATGTGGCACCCAGCTCCGTGCTGGCCTGTAGGAGGCGTCAGTGAATGAAAACCTGTTGTCCCCACGGTTCTCTTTCCTGGTAAAACATCCATGAGCATCAACCCCGACACTGCCAAGGACCACTGCTGAGACTTCTCCCCTTCCTACAGGGAAACCACCATTGGAGTTTGGAATAAACCCAACGTCAAACGCAGACCACTCTCCATAGTTCTGAGACCATGAGATTCATGTGGACCAGCCCTCCACGTGTGCTCTAAGAATGGCTGGGATTTCCTTGGTCATTCTCTGGCCCTGGTGTCAAGTTATCAGCCAGGCCACAGAACCCAAGTAAACAGACCTCATTTTCTGTCACGGCTGGCTTGGAACCACCTTGAGGATCCCCATTTCCCGGGAGGGTTCACGGACCCTGGATGGCAGATGAGATCATTATAAGGGGCGCACCTTGGAGATCTTCCATTGAAAAGTGTTTAGTTTCACCTTCAGTTTTTATTTATGGAAGGGGAACTGATTTTCACTTAATGCTCATCACATGGAGTTTCCTTTTCAAATAAATGCATTTAGTTAAAGGAAACTGGGAAGTAGGCAAAAGTTCATGCCATTTTCAGACAAGGCCAAATGACCAAGGTGCTCTACAAATGACTGGCTTTAGAAGACTTAGATCTTAGACTCCTGGAGACTACAGGACTTCCATTGAATTTCTTGCCCTGAAAACTTCACATAAATATGGAAAAGCTTGTTCGCTCTCTGCACTACAGTGATCATCAACGGGGTGACTTATTTCTGAAGTTGGAAGATTTTCTGTAAAGTTCTCATCTATTTGCCTTTGAGACACTAGGGCTACCAAAGCAAGATGGTGCTGCAGGATGGTGGAGCTGGGTGTGTGGGCTGCAGGGTCGCCTCCCCTCTTCCCAGTAGCCTCACCATCCAGTCCTGTCCAAACAGAAGCCCAAGGCAACCTGCGGTGCTCGCCAAGGCAATTCTCCTTTTCAGACACACCCAGAATAAAATCTGGATCTGTATGCCTTAGAAGTTGGTGAGATGACTGAATCATGGCTCCCAAAGAGGTCCAGTGAAAGCCACCTTAAATGACAAAAGGAATTCTGAAGATCAATGATGTTGAGAATCTTGGGGAAGGGAGAATATCCTGGATTATCTGGGTGGGCCCCAAGTGTCATCACTGGGTCCTCGTTAAAGGGATGCAGGGGTACCATGTGAGAGAAGGCAGAGCATTAACTAGGGGCAGAGACTGAACTGCCCTGGTCACAAGCCAAGGGGGACCAGAAGGAACAGCCTGCTTTACACCAGTGAAACTGATTTGGGACTTCTGGCCTCCAGAACTGTAAGGGAATAAATTAGTGTTGTTTTAAAATCACTGTGTTTGTGGTTATTTGTTATAGCAGCAATAGGAAACTAATACAATTGGGGAAAAAATAGCTGACTTTAAAAAATGCCTTCAATTTCTGGCAAGATTTACCATAGCAATCTTTTATATCATGCACCACTATACATTTAAGGTAACTCTAGTTACGAAGAACCCCAATTAATGAATTTCAAAATCTATTTATTTCTAATAGGCATTCACATGGCTGAAATATCAAATATTAATTGTATGACATTTCACAGTGGTGACATGTGATACGTTTGTATCATTTGAATTCATGGATTCAAGCATATGTGGTGTGTTTCCATCCATTGCAATTATTATTTTAGCGATGGAACAGTCCAAGTCCTGCTGGGGTAAAGCCAAGGAGTTAGTGGGTTTGTTCTGGAGATTCCAGGGGAGTGTCTGATCCTTGCCTTGCTGGTTCATGGCCGCACATTTTGGATCTCTGCTCCGGCCTTCCCTGAAGTAAGTGTGTGGGGGGAGATATCTTCATCTGGGTGGGGAGTCGGATTTTGAACAATTATATACTCTACTGCATCCCAGGGTTTCTGGCTTGAAAAACCAGTGAACTGTGGTGACAATGGTGTTGAGGAACAGTAGATTGAGAGGGGAAATTGAAATCAGATTAGATATTTATATTTTAAAATGCCCAGTAGACATTTAAAGGCTGCAGTTAAGTTGGAATTTGGGTAAAAAAAAGATGAACTCAGAGGAGAGAACGAAGCCAGAGGTAGACATGCAGGGTCACGGACTCATGGCGGGAGGCACCTACAGCCGCGTGACTAGTGGAAGGAAAGGAGCCACAGGGACAGTAAGGGGCAGCCCCTCTGGAGGGAGGGGTGACGTCATGGAAATAGAGAGGAGTGTGGCAGGAAGTGGGTCCCAGCCAGCTCTGTCCAAATGCTACTGAGAGTTCAAGTGACAAAGACCAGCAGCAAATCCTGTGATCGACAAGCTCAGAACCATCAGTGAACTTGACCAGGGCATCCCAGGGGAGCTCAGTGGCACGGTGGAGGAGAGGCAAGGATGCACAAGGGGAGAGAACACACTAGGTGCTGCCTTCAAGGAGCGTCCCGGGCAGTGAGGAAAGGCAAGCAGTGTCCAGAAGTGAGGAGTTGCCTTTCTTCCTCGGAGATGGGAGATGCTGGGCCACGTTCGTGTCCTGATAGGGATGATCCGGTAGAGAAGACGAAAATTGAGAAGAACGAGTCACCGGTGGGCAGAGGACAGAAGTGAAGGGGTTGGCGTCAGAGAGACGGACCCTCTCTCTTCCCCCCCCCCCCCCCCCCCCCCCCCCCCGTTCACCAGCGGTACTCTGATCACACCTCTGGTTTCTGAGCAACCTGCCTTTGTTCTCCATAGACTTGCTGCGTGTTTTCGTGGGGTGGTTTATCCACAAGTCCCAGCCTCAGGGAGAGGATGGAACCGGCTAGTGGACCAAGTCGACAACCACACCTTTTGGAAATGTGGCCAAACTGGCTCTACCTCTGATGCAGTGGTGACCCCAGGGTCTTTGTTTAACCTCCATACTTTACTCTCCCAAGCAGCAAATGAGACTATTTCTACTTTTATAAGGCTGTTGGGAGGTCACCCAAGACTGTGCATAAGAACTTCACCACAGGACCACGGACATGGGGAACACTGAGACCTACTGTGAATCACAATAGTAATGATCGTATAACTTGTATGTCTGTGTGAACGTAGAACTGTTTTTCTTATGTGATGACAGGGTTGTCTTAAGGCTCTTGATTGCACTGATTATGTTTTTGGGGCACTTACACTAGTGAAGAAAGAACTCAAGTTGGCTAAGTTCTTCTATATTTATTTAGTAGTCCTCTATTTTTCTCCCCCAGAGGTATGAAGATCATAAACTGCTGCCTGTTTCTGAACGTTTGGGAACACATTATAATGACGGTCACTAAAGCTACAGATTTAGACAGAATTAGAAAACAATAGGAAGGTCTTGCAACTCCAAAATATTTATTCCTTGTACTTATCTTATAGCACATTTTCTATTTAGAGATTCCCTATGAGAGTGAGATTATTAGACCACAATGAAATATTACACTTTGAAATGTGTGGGATGGGGGCTGGGGATGTGGCTCAAGCGGTAGCACGCTCGCCTGGCATGCGTGCGGCCCGGGTTCGATCCTCAGCACCACATACCAACAAAGATGATGTGTCCGCCGAGAACTAAAAAAATAAATAAATAAATTTAAAAAAAAAAAAAAAGAAAAGAAATGTGTGGGATGAAGCTAAAGAAATACTCAGAGGGAGATTTATGGCTTTAAATGCATTCATTCAAAATAAGTGATCTAAATCATGAATAAAATAAGAGAAAAAAATCAACAGGGTCAAACCCAGAGAAAATAGAAAGAAGACCATAATCAAAATGTGCACATAAATTAATGAGGCAGAAAACAACAAAAAGTTGGAAATGATCCACCAAAAAACAAAAACAAAAACAAAAACAAAAAAAACGGGTGCTTGACAAGATTAATAAAACAGACAAACCTATGGCAAGACTAATCAAGAAGCAAAATGCAGGAAATGTCATGACCTCAATAAAGGATACCTATAAAAAATCTACAGCAAAACCTCACACTTACTTTTGAAACAGTAGATGTATTCCTATGAATCAGGAACAAGAGACTCACTCATTATTGCATCCTTTTTAATATTTTACTAGAGATACCAGCCAATGTAATAAGAAAAGAAAATGAAAAGTGAGGCAAAAGCTTTAAAAAGAAAGAGATAAGGGGCTGGGGATGTGGCTCAAGTGGTAGCACGCTCGCCTGGCATGCATGTGGCCCGGGTTCGATCCTCAGCATCACATATAAACAAAGATGTTGTGTCAGCTGAAAACTAAAAAATAAATATTAAAATTCTCTCAAAAAAAGAAAGAGATAAATTGATTTCATTTGCATGAAATAGAACTGTCAATGTAGGAAATCAAAAAGTTTCTACATGTAAATCAGTATAACTAATAAGAAAATCTAAAAGGATCGTTGACAACAATATTGGTATTTAAAAAATGATGTTCCTACAAATGAGCTATGCTCATAGCAAATATATGTAAATAGCAAAAAGATACTCTTCATGCACAAAATAATAAAGTGTTACTGAAGGACAGAGAAAATTGAGAAACTAAACATTTACAAGTGAGAGGAGACAGAAATTTGAGCAAAAAATGTTAGAACTGTGAGGGAAGAAACCTTGTCTTATTGTAATTCTTTCTAGTTTTTTTCCTCTTTACATTTTCATATGTTTGAGATCATGTTCTCTACAATTTTTCTATGTTTTAATAATGTTGATATTCTCTAAATTAATTGATAAATTTAGTGCAATTCCAAGAAAAATCCCAACAGGATTTTTTTTTATCCAATTAGACTAATGAACTCTAAAATTAATACAAAAAAAAGAGTAAGATTAAAAACGTTTTAGAGCTATAATGATTAAAACAGTAAGGCACTGGCATAAGCTAGAGAAAAAGATCAGAAGAGACGCATGCACCCACACCACCAAGGTATGTAACAAAGAGAGGTGGCGTTATCCCTGAGAGGGAAAGGCGGCGTGGCAGTAAGCACACTGTCCCTTGGCCACCCCAGGGCAGGGGCAGGATGGTTTAGCCAGGATCCCAGGGAGGGAGCAGTCTGATGGGCCACCTCTCCTGGTAGACTGCCTCAGCATTCCCTCTGAGGTTGATTTCTCTTCCCTGGTAGCTGGGAAGTTCCTCTGAGCAAGAGATGCCAGAATTTCATTTCTAGGGGGAAATGCCTATCGTCATAGTTCAGTGAAGGAACATTCTCCTTTGCAGGTGGAGGCTTAGGGGGTCGTCCAGCTGCTGCCGACCCAGAGCCAATGTGCACCGAGTGGTTCCCAGCCCTCGGGAAAGCGGAGAGCAAGGTCTCGAGGGAAGGACAGGGAACCAAAAACGGCAATGAAAGTGTCGGAGCAGACCTCAGGGCTGAAAGGGGAACCAAGAGGCTCCCATCAACCACTTCAGCGTCTCCCCAGGAACATCGGCCTCGAGGCTCGACTTTGGCTATTTCTGTCCGTAGAGTTTCTCACTTGTGCGTGTGAGGGAGGAAGGGGGGGGCGGAGAAAAGAGAAGCAAAAGGACCTAATCCCAACCAACGAGACTGTAGATCATTCTTATCTAAATGAATGGAAGCTCTTCCAAATTCATCCACCATCCCCACCTCTGTGGCCACACATGGGGAGGCAGCTTGTGGTCACCTGTCAATGGTGGCTCATCTTCTAACCAGTCCTTTAATCAGCCAGGAGAAGACAATTCTGCCGGCACCTAGATAAGCCACAGTGGAAATGAGAAGGAGAAAGAAAGGAGAGGAAAGAGAGGGGACAGGGAAGGAGGGAGGAAGGATTTCAAAGTTGGGAAATATTTTTGAACTCAGAAAAGAAGCAATAACCAAATATTTTTTTTTCTAATAATGAAAGAAAGAAAGACGTATTGATGTGTCTACCAAATTAGGAAAGAATTTCTATGAAAGCATTTGGTGAAATGGGAATGGGACAGTGAGATGAACAGGGGAGAACTTTCTAGAAAGCATTTGGCATTAGGTATCCATGTTCAAAACCAGTGATTCGTGAATTTCAGGTTTGGAACATCTTTATACACAAAATGCTGGAAAATTCAGAGGCACTAAAATATTCATTATTGTAGCAGGACTTAAAGTAGATAAAAGTATTGAGAGCACTATAAATATTTAACAATACATATAATTTAGTTAATTATGAAATATCCACAAGAGGAATACTATATAATCATGAAGATAATATTCATAGAGGTTTAATAACATGGAGATTTTTTTGCTTATGCTAAATGTACAGAGGCAGACATATAGATAAATAAAACAGGAAAAATATAGAGAATCTGATCTCGAACATGTAGAAATTCACAGAGGAAAGAACTAGAAATAATTATAATAAAACAATAGTATGTTTTCTTCTTGATAGTTCATCCTAGTTTTTTTACCCAAATTTCTGTCAAGCACTTTAAGATCTACCTTCTGGAAACCCAACAAATCTTACATTCCACTCCCATTTCTTAACAAAACTTTGTTCTAAAAAGAGAGCAATTTAAGGCCCTCCTTCTGATAAAGCTTCTGATGTGACCATGACTTTTTTCAGAATTGCTGAAGAGAGCCAGGCATCATGACAAAGGGCTTTTCTTCTCCAAAGAGCGGGACCCTGACTTCCTGTAGTCTAAGACTATCACGATATCTATCCCAGGAAAAGTGCTACCTGCCAAAGAACTCTTTCGCCCTCTCAAAGACATCCACAGCCTCTTCAATCTGCAAAAGCAGCTCAACAAATAGGAATTCTTTGCTCTTTTTGATTCATCCAAAGCATCCCCCAGTTTATCGTGAGTGGCTCTGGGGCTAAACATGGGCCTCACACCTCCGTTGAGTCCATGAAGAGATGACATCGTCTTGAGGAAAATCTTTGACCTTCAAAACTTGAGCTCGATTTTGAAAGTGATCCCTATAGCTCAGTGTGTTTTGAGAAGGGGTGGTGTAAGTGTATCCGCCAGAACCTCAGGACACAGTCCTGCAGTATTCAATGCCTGCTTTGGTTGTGAAAATCAGACCAAAGAATGCTGTCTGAGGCTATCGACACTTTCAGTTGTCATTTTCCAACTGAAGTATCCTTAATGTAAACAATGACAGATGTCCATAATCATCGCCGTGTGACACATTTGCATTAATTCCTGTCACACGAAAGCTGTTCTAAATGTCACAACACAGGGATGGCACGTTACCTGCTTTTCACAGTAGCATCCCAGGCCACCTGTACATTTTTGGATGGCACAGGAATTAATGACACAATTTGACACAAAAGAAATTTCTTTGACAATGACAAGTTTTAAAGTAACAAGAGGAAATTCTTAAAAAAATCTTTCCATCAACTGTCTAAAACCCATCCATTGGTATTCCTGGTGTACCGCTTTCCTAGAGATGCCAATCCCAGTACCCCAAACTGGGTGCCTTAAACACCAGAAATAAGGAACCCCATCATTTGGATGAGGTCTACTTCAGTATGACCTCGTCCTAATAATGATGTTGGCAATGACCCTATTCCCCCATAAGGTCGCTCTCTGACATCCTGGAGGTAGACTTCCACTTCACTTTTTGAACCTATCAACCCCATTACAAGTGGAGTCTGTGGACTTGGGTGCAGAGCTGTAGAGACAGAAGGCCGTGTGTGGACCCTGGGGCCAGACAGCAGGAGGAGGAAGTAAGAAGACGACGAATGGAATCCGCTTTTCGATTCTGCTCTAAGTCTGGCGGCAGACTTCTCTCCCTGCAGATTTGGGTGCAGGGACTGTGGTTACTGATGACGATACTGGGCCAGTCCCCAGCTGAACACGCTCACAGTCTGCACTTGAATCCAGGCTGCAGAGCGAAGTTTGTGGTTGCGGCCAGGACACTCTCTGCTTGATGCCATATGTTTGAAAATGTCTAAATTTTGTGCAGAGACACACGGGCAGTGTTCTTGTAAGTGCAGTTACATAATTAGGGCATGGACTTGCATAATAATTAGCATGTGTAATTAGGCACAGACTTCTTGTCCTTTAATTAGACAATCAAGACATCTAATTACAAAATTAAGATGTAATTACATGGCCCAAGATCTTCATAGTTCTTTCCACCCATCAGAGATTCCATTTAGAAGATAATTCACACACACAAAAAAAAATTGATGAAGAAATCAACATAGACTCCCAATCTGAGGACGTTAAAGAAAATGTTAAGTGATCTTTCCCCTTAGGTGCAAGGGTAGTTGCTTAAAATATCATCACCCCCTCGAAAGAACAACTTTCACCAGTTACGCGTCAACCTTTGGTACATGCGCTAATGAAGAGGAATATTGGCATGACTAATCCGTGTAATTCGCTGTGGCTCTGGAGGAGGGTTTATAATTACACTTGAACATGGACTTCAATGTGACGTCCTGGGAATTCATTCAAACCTAATAATGCCCCAGATGGAAATCTTAGGAAAGCTGGGAGGAGAAGTATCCTCCCCATCACCCCACTTGGGTCTCCCTTGCACCCCCTTTATTTTATTGTATTTTATTTTTTGCAGCCACTTTAAAATAGACCTACTATTCAGAATAATGCAAACTCAGAACCTAAGTTCTGTCTTCCTTTCTCTGAATATCTGAGTACTGGCTGAAATGTTCTTAAGTGCTCCTTATCAGACTACAGGTGGAAAAGGTCAAAAAATGTAGCAAGTATGCCATCCTTCCCCATAAGCGAGCAATTCTCCCAACACTGGTTTTTGGGCTCCAGTGCTTCTAGGAAGCCGGATAATAGTGTTATTCCCTGTTATTTTGCCTTGCCCCGAAATCGTGATTTGGCTGATCTCTGCACGGTGCTGCACGCCCAGTTGGACTCATGGGTTTTTCTGAACTAACTGAACTTTCGACCTCACTGGCTGGCTGGTGAGGGATCCGAACCATATGTCCAGGTTTTTCGGAGCCAGTTCTGACTTTAGCTGTGTTCTCCCTCTGTTCCCATAAACTGCTGAACTATCCTGGTAATTCCAATGTTGTGACAGCCACGCGGCGCTTCTCAGACTGCCGCTCTCTCCTGGGAAGTGGCACAGAAATCTGTCGGACCACACTTCCTGATCTGGGGTTAAGACAATCTGCTTCCCATATGGTCTCAGGCCAGGAAAACAAGGGGTCCTAAGTGGTTGGTGACAGGATCTCCTCTCTACGGCTGGCCCCTGTCCTTCTTTTCCATGTGTCGAGGGACAGGTTATGTATGGAGGGGAAGTCGGTCTTGATCAACAGAACAAGCAGATGCACGGAAGACTTGTGCTCTGCCTTTGCTGGTTGTCACCTGGCTTTCCGTGGCAGGTTGATAGGCAGAGGAACCGGACAGGGTCAGGTTCCTTTTGGGGAGTTTATTGGTGGGATTCTCAGGGAGGGGAGGGCAGTCGGACCCCCTCATCCCTCAGGCAGACCCAGCCCTGAGGTTTTGGATCCCTTGATCGTTGACCTGCCACTCAAGAAGAGGCATCGCTGAGTTCCCGCCCTGCCACAGGACTCTGTCCCTCAGCCCTTAGATGTGCCAACTCGGTGCTTCCTCTTGTCCTTCCTTCCAGGGAACTCAAGATTTCTGATTCCTCACAGGGTCCAAGGCATGACTCAAACTTGAGTTTCTTGGTGTTTGAACTTGGCTTCTCCCTCCAGGTACTCCACCTCGGCGTTCTCGAGGCTGCAGGAGTTGGGCGTCCCACATCCCAGGCCTTCGCCCTTCATCGGCAACTTGACATTCTTCCGCCAGGTAAGGCCCTGACTTGCTGAGGCCAGGGAAGTTCTGTCGTCCATCCCTTCCCCCCAAACCCCATTTACTGAGCATGGAAATACGCCAGACCCCGGAACGCAGCGGTAGAACTCACACCCTCAAGTGCACCACCAAACAATGGTGTCCAGCGCCGGATGCGAGGTGCCCTGGGCTCGGTTGGGCAGTACAGGTGGCAGCCGTGGTTCTGCTTTGGAGGAGAAGGAGATGTGTCGGGGCAGAATCATCCTGGGGGAGTTCCTAAAGTAGGGGGTCCTGGGGGTGCTGTAGACAGGATACCCCACCAGGTGGGGAGCCCCATGTGAGGGGACACAGCAACAGGAGGGGGTGGCAAAGGTCGACCAGCTGCCTGGAGCACCTAGAAGCCAAAGATCAGGGAAGGAGGCTGAGGAAGGAGGCTGTGGAGAGAGACGGGCTCCACACCAAGGATTCTTCATCCACCACCATCTCTGGGTAGCAGAGGGACATCCAAGTAGAACAATACTCAAGGGACAAGAATCTAAGTGTCGCTGACATGGAGGCTGATAGGGAGAGGGCTTGGTGCCGGGTGGGGACAAAATTAAGAACTCTGGTGACCAGTAAGGAGCAGAGGACTGAAGGGAAGATGAGTCTAACATCAGCCCGAGTCTTGATGCAGAGAGTGCCCGTGGGGTGACCACAGGGGAAGGCTGGGGGTCGCTGGTGCGGCGAGAAAGCAGGCTTTATTTTAAGTATGTCACCTTTTGCCGCAGTCTGGCTGGGCACAATTCAGGAGCCACTTGTCAAAAGAAACTAACTTTATTTTTAGAACTACAAACGCCAAACAAAACAGCTCCAGGGAAAAACCCTCAGAGCCCAACTGCCACCACCAGCTTCCACACGCCTCTCACCCCCACACCAGCCTCTCCACTTCCCACAATCCTCCTGCTCTTGAGGCCGATTGGCTGGGTTGCATGGGCAGAGCCAAAGAAGTCCCCCAATGAGCAGCTCCGTGGAGGAGCCAATCAGCTAGATGTTGCTGGGGCCGCTGTGAGCCAATCATCAGCTGGCAGTCTGAAGGGCAGGGAAACAGCCCAATGAACATCACCGCAGAGGATCCAATCAGCTAGATGTTGCTGGGGCTGCTGTGAGCCAATCATCAGCCGGCAGCTGGAAGTTTGCTAGGGCCCCTTTGGCTGTGGCTCTCAACAACCTTTGATCTGCCAGAGCGACCTGCAAGTGGAAATGGCCAGTACCTGTTTCTAGACACAGACCCAGGTCCCTGATCGTCTACAGTTTTGTTTGCTCTTCCCTCACGTTGGATTTCTCAGGGGGCGGTTGGTTTATTCTGCCAACTCAAGGGACCCGGACCCCAGACCCAACATCAGGAGCCAACAGATCCTGAGATGAAGAGCCACCCAAGAGCAGGAAGGAAGAGTTTGGGTTAACCCTGATAATAACCCCTAACACTCTTGGCCACTTCCCCTGACCCTGCCCTGCAAAGTCGGGCCTTGGGCGCTTGATAGAAAACGACCACAGCCATTCCTGTCCCTTTTCCTCCCAATTTCTTTCCCAGTCCTCTCGTGCCTTCTCTGCCCTTCACTGTGGGCTGTTTTTCTCTTCCCCGCTTGGTTTAAACACCTTTTTCTCTCATGGTCCTCTCCAGGGTGACCAGTTCACAAGTCTCAAACCCACAGACAACAGCTCATTGAGGCTTCCTGTGGATCCTTGCAGCAAGTGTGAAGAAATTTAAAAGTGTCAAAATAGAACAACAAACCAGAAACGTAAAGAAAGTACACTTCACACGGAGCTAGGGGGAAGTGCTCTGCCGGGTTGCACGGAGTCATTAATTTGGTATTAACATTTTTGGGGAAACAGTGTTAACTGCCGATGTGCGGGAGAACACAGAGCTGCTGCCTCTGGATGACTTCCCACATATGCTCCTTCTCAGCCATCGTCTCTGTATGTACTAAACCCTGCCAAGCACTTTCTAGAACATACTCATTGCACGGCTTGCTTTTCCATTCACATAATCTTTCCTTGATAGAGAACTGACTTGCACTTTGAAATTCGATGGCGTTGATGAGAAGAGAGCATGCATCTACTCAGGAAAGGAACTATCCGTCTCTAACCCCTGACTCTCCACTCCAGCCCTGTGCATCTGCTCATCTACTACATGCCCACACCACATCTAGAATTTTCCACCCACGCCCACCCAACCCAGGTGCATTTCATGTACACTTCACTCCCACCACATCGGACATATTCCCACCCCAACCCACGGGACTGCCCTGTGCCTGCACAAACACCCATCTCCATCACACAACCCTGTCCCTTCAGCACAGTGGGTCTAGGATTATCTGGCCTCCACCCCGCCCAGCCCACGGGCAGCTTTAGTACACTTCACCATGAGATGGATACAGCGCTTCATCCTAAAGTTACTCCAAGGTTCTTATGTGCTGCTGAATATGTTGGTTTTAGTTAAAATCTCACTCGGATCACAAGAATTCCAAATATGTAATGATGCAGACGGACGCAGTGCAAGTTCACATACATAGGGCCATGAAGAGGGTCTTGGCCAAGAATGATAGGAACAGGAACCACATCTCAAGAGGGGAACATTACAGTTGAGAAAGCAAACCACTTCAAATATTTTAGCAGCAATTATCCACAAATAGTTTAAGTCCTGTTGATCTCCTCTGTCCATTAACGCAGAACTGCCTGAGAGCTTTACTTGGCAGAATTTTTTAAAAAGTTATTCGTTTATCCCATATCCCACAGTACTTGAAAGCAATATAACTTCAATTCTTTTTTTTTTTATTGTTTATATAACTATGTTCTGGCTGTTCCAAATCTTTTTTGTTTCTGAATAAGTTTGAATAATTGAAACGTCGCTTCATCTTTTTCTCACTATAGTGCCGTGTTTTTCCTCAGGGTTTCTGGGAAAGCCAAATGGAGCTCAGAAGACAATATGGATCTCTGTGTGGGTAAGAACAGAGCTGAATTTTTCTATCTATCTTGGTTTCTGAATCCTGAACTGATGTAGAAGTAATGTCAAGAATGGGAATGCTACAGTATGTCTATTTTTCAAGGGTCCACAAAGAGGGTTCCTGGCCATATAGACTACGTTCCTAGAGAAGACCTGGGGCGGGGGCGGGGGAGCATCTTGCAAGCCTGAAGTATACACTGTAGGCCTTCAAAGCCTGCTGGACCGGGTTCCTTTATCTCCACTTTCCTATCACTAGGAGAAGGATCCACTGGGACAATGTGGCCCTCCAGGCCTCAGAGCAAGAAGGCCAATTTGCCTTGAGGACCAGGACGGGTCTCGCCCCATGAACTCATCCAAATCTTACTTGGACCTGTATAGTTCAACCCTATGGCTGCAGTGCCCTGCCAGCAACACTGTTATCATACAATTTATCATCCAGTCCAGGAAACTTTGGAGAGTGAAAGGAAATGCTATAATTGCTTAGGATAACGGTATAAACCAAGACTGTCCTGAAAACCCTGGGAGATATGGCCCTGTGTGGAATAGCGTAGCTCTTCCCTTTACTTTTCCTGAGTTTTCTCTTTTTATGCCTCAGAGTGTGCTCCTCTGTTTCTCAAAGTCCAGATCTGGTGCACAAGCCCACGCTCAGGCCACTTTCTCTATTCAAGATTAGCAGGTGTCAATCACACTGGTCTTCAACTGTTCCTCCATACCAGGGTCCTGTCCTAACATAGCTTCTCCTTGGTCACCAGGTGACTACTAGTGGCCTTTTCCTGACCCCCAGGTCAATGGAAACTTTTTTAGGGCATTAATGTTCTGTTTTTAGACCACGGCACAGCCTAATGGGGTCCAGTGGTTTGTAAGCCTTTCTGCTGATAGGATTCGGGGACATCTGCTCTCTCAGTGCTCGTTTTTGAAAAGAATTGGCTTCTACTCTGTGGAGATGGCTGTACCCAAGAGACCCACAGTTCTGGCTAAGTTCTATCTACTCCTTGATTTTTTTATGATTCTGAAAAACTAATAAATTTTTGTATATTAGTTATCCTCTATTAGTTTTTCATTTCTGCATAACAACCCCCCCCCCAAAGAAAACCACAATTGTAGCATAAACCACAATTTATTATCTATGTCTAAACACTGGCTGGAGTGGGCCCGCCTAAGCCCTGCTTGGCAGGAAGGCCCCTCTGGACTTCCTGGTGGGTCTGCTTGGGAGGGGACCCATCCTGAGTCTGCTGTTCACTCTCCTCCTCCATGAAGAGCAAGCTCATCGGGGCAGGGTCTTCTCATGGCAAAGGCAAAGACTCAAGAGAGCGGGAAGCAGTGGTTCACCATGTCAACTAACATCCTATCAACTGAATGAAGTTCTGTGGCCAAACTGAGAATCAGGGGTGGAGGCACAGTGTGGCCCTGGGAGGCCAAGCCAGTCCTTTGCCAAGCCTGGTGTTAACAGTGCAGTGAGGTTGGAGTCTGTGGAAACGGTGCACCTCTTTAAATAAGAACCCTATGAGCCGTTCAACTTGGCCTTCACCTACTCTTCTTTCTTTTTCTCTATGACAAGGATGGGACCCAGAAGTGCTTAGCCATTAAGCCACACGCCCAGCACTTTTTTCTTTTGAGACATGGTCTTGAGAAATTGCTCAGGGCCTCACCAAGTTGCTGAGGCTGGCTTTGAACTTGCCATCCTCCTGCCTCAGCCCCCGAGCCACTGGGATTTCAGGTGTGCACCACCACCCCCAGCTTAGTTTTCTTTTTTATTGTGCCCAAATTCTGGCTTTATCTCGGATGAGCACTCCATCAAGTCTTAAGGGATCGGACTGTTTACCTTTCTCTTACTCTTGTGCTTTCTATTACTTTAAAAAAGTTCTCATTCCAGCTCTCTCCTTCCAATAGTCTCTTTCTACATTCGACTCGACCTTGGCCTTGGGGGCTGTCTCCTATGTGTTGAAACAGAGCACTGACTCAGAATGATAGTGTCTTCACCAGCATTAGAAAAAGT
This sequence comes from Ictidomys tridecemlineatus, assembly GCF_052094955.1. Taxonomy (NCBI): domain Eukaryota; kingdom Metazoa; phylum Chordata; class Mammalia; order Rodentia; family Sciuridae; genus Ictidomys; species Ictidomys tridecemlineatus. The sequence goes on from NC_135478.1 coordinate 217,135,888, forward strand.
CCTTTCTGAGTTTGAATATAAGGAATCACCTCCCTCTAGTACTTCTTATATAGATTTCTTACATAGTGAAAACTCTGGATATTTTTAAATAATTTAAAACGTCAGGTGAAGAGTTTAAAAAGCACTGTGCTAACTGACGTATGTGTGTGTGAAGGGGTCGGGGAGACAGGTGGAGTGAATTGGTTTCCTTGACAACAGGGTGTCCAATCAAATTTTTCCCCAAACTTTACACAAGTTCACACAATTTATCCTTCTTATTTCAAGAAAACTTAAATCATAGAGAATGATTTCAAATGAGGTTGCGGAGATCAAAATTGCAGTATCATCTCTACTCTTTGTTCCCACGGCTGGTGAAAAAGAAAGGTGATGGCATAATTTCTTCATACAAAGCCAACGACTTTTTCTCCTTTAAATAAAGAAGAAGAAAAGCCATGAGACGCCAACTTCTTTGTAAAGGGGTCCTCGCCCAGGTCTCGAGCAATCTGGGGCTGGGGCAAAAGTGGCAGAGCTGAATGAGGCTGTATCTAGGCTCCTTTCTAACTCTAAATAGTACTTTCTTACTGCTTAAATTTTAGCAAAACGGCTTTACAGATTGGGAATGTCAAAGAGGACGACATTCAACAGACAGCAAGGAACCTTCTTTTAGGAAACAATGTGGTTTAAATGACACTGATTTTTAGACTACTATTATTATTAGGAAATAGAATCCCATCTTGTCCTCCGAAAACTTGAGATAATAGATTGATTCCTCATTGGCCAGTGAAACCTCACACTATGGACACCGTACAAGATCACTGGGCCCTTAGATGATGGCCAGCCCTTTACCCACAGAAGAATATGGGTAGCAAGGGTCTCCTCCCTGCTCCGGACCTGACGGCCAACCATGGTGACTATTTGTGCTTACCATCTGGTGGTCAGGGCTCACAAGTAGAAACAGGCTCCGCCCCCTTTCCCCTCCCACTCAGTGCAATGCAGGAGAGGGGGACATGGCTGGGGAAGGATTCTGTCAAGAGGGAGTGACATCAGTGTTCACCATCACTACCGCCACCGTCACCACCAGCACTGAGAACAAATGTCTTTACCAAGCATCTAACTACGTATCCTGCTTTGCCAGGCTCTGTGTGGATACCGCCATCCCCAGGGCCTCTGCCTGCTTTGAACTTGCATGTGAAGCCAGGGACTGGTACACAACTACATGTTTTTTTTTTTTTGTTTTGTTTTGTTTTTTAATTCGTGGCACTTGACAAGACCACTTCTGAATTGAACAGCTGTACTATCGGCCACGGGACACAAAGCAAGCCAGGCTTCACCTAAGCTCAGGATAGCCTCCCGCCAGGTAGTGATCACCTGTGGCCTCTTTCTGGGAAGGATGAGCCCAAATTGGATGGATATCCCTTCCCAAACCTGATAAGGATGATTTCAACGTAATCCTCGGGCATTGGTGACTCAACAGAAACAGGAGAGAGATCAGGCCCCCGCCAATTCGTAATTGGCTTTGTAATCCAGTGGAAAACAAGCCTTTCTTGAGCTGTTGCTATTAATTACTTACGTAGAGACCCAAGCCGGGCTCGTTAGCGACAACTGAAGGCCCCGTGCCAAGCTCCCCTTCGCTCACGGCGCCTGTCTTTGAAGCCCTGGCGCTGCTCTTGTTTGCCTCAGCCCCACTTCTCCTTGCCTCCACATCACTTGGGTTTTGATCACTAGTGTACGCTAGGCTTCCTCTTGTTGAACTTGACTTTGATGGCTCCTGGCACCGTCCCCTATGCTGCTCTGTGGCATGCACGTCCCTGGGTCCTTCCACGAAGCCAGCTCTGCTGCGTAATCTACATTCCCCTTAGAACATTAGCTGTGAGCAGGCAAACACGAATATCATGCACAATTCATAAAGAGCAATTGAGAATACAGAGAAGCACACCTGTTCCCGGCCCAACCCTTTGCCACCTCCCCACAGAGGCAAGCTCTGCTGCCCACACTCAGATGGGTCATTTACGACACACATGGTTCCTTTTTTTTCATATTTATTTTTAAATTTTATGTGGACACAATATTTTTCTTTTTAAATTTTTTCAGATGTTAATGAATCTTTATTTTTTTAGGGCCTCGAACATGCTAGGCAAGCGCTCTACCACTGAGCCCCAACCCCAGCCCCACACTATTCTTGATCTTGTTTTGTTCATTAATAGCATTTGGAAATTTTGTCATATTTCAATCTACTCATTCGTGTTAAATGCTATTCTATTTTTATTAAGGATTTGATTGTATGGATATATCCTGATATATCAGTTGATGATTATCTTTTGCTTTTTCAAACAATACTGCAGTAAATACTCCCACACATACATCATTGCCCTCTGCCTGGGTGTGTCTGTAGGGTCAATTTCTAGAAATGGAATTATTAGGTGAAGGCTATCTACATTGTTTCATTTGGATAAGCATTACTAAATTGCTCTCTAGGGATTATATCAATTTACACCCCATAAATAAGCATAGGAGAGCCACAAGTCCCTTACATGTCCACAGTTAAAATCAGTGGTCACAATTATAACTGTAGTTATAATTTGCACTTTTCTAATGATGAGCAAGTTTGAGAATTTTTTCATATGTTTCAAATCCTTTGTATTCTGTTTTCTGAGGAATCTGTTGCTACTTTTCTATTGGGTTGTTAATATATTTCCAGTTAATTTGTAGAAGCTCTTTACATAGGAACGAAAGTAACCCTTCATCTTTAATATGTGTTGCAAATGTTTTCTCCTTGTGATCATTTGTCTTTGACTTTATTGTGTACTTTTTCTAATAGGAGAACATTTTGTGTTAATGAACTTAATTTTAACAACATCTGTATATCATATCTCAGAAAGGCTCTCTTAATCAAGGATATTACCCCCCCCCCAAATTTTATTTTTTCTAGGATTTCAGAATTTCATTTAAAAAACTTAAAATGTTTGGGCAGGGGACATAGCTCAGTGGCAGAGAGCTTGGATAGCATGCATGAGACCTTGGGCTCAGTCCTTCACACCACACACACACACACACACACACACACACACACACACACACGGATGTTTGACATATCAGGAATTTATGTGAGGGCAAGGGTGGAGGTAGGGATCTGCTAGAATTTGGATGTTGATTCCCAAAGGCCTGCGTGTTAAAGGCTTGGTCCCTTGGGTGGTACTATTGGGGATGGTAGAACCCTTAGGAGATAGGGCCTAGTGGGAGGTCCTTAGGCCTCTGGGGTTGTGCACTCAAAGGGGTTTATAGGAGCCACAGATCTTCATCTTCTTTTGCTTTCTGACCATGAGGTGACAGTTTGCTCTGCCATGTGCTCCCTGCTATTGTCATCAGGCATCTCTACTAGCCCAAAGCAATGGATCAGCTTGATCAGAGACCAGAACCTCTTAAAACTATAAGCCCAAATAAACTTTTTATCTTTATAAGTTAGTTATCTCAGGTATTTTGTTATAATGCCTGAAAGCTGATTAATGCAGGATCCACCATTTTTTAGATGGTGGTATACCATCTGGAAATTCATCTTTTTCTAACTGGTTTGAAATGCTACTTTTATCAACTGTCACTTTCATCATTTGTTAACGTCTATGCATATTTCCAACTTCTCTCTTTCATTGCCATGCCTAACCACACACCACATCAGATACTCTATCTTCATATTATTTGTATAGCTTTTTATATCTGCAGCAGCAGTGTATCCCAAGAACATCTTAGTAGGTATCATAACCTGAAGCAATCGCCCTCCCAGGGAACCTTGGCTCCTCATGCTGAAAATATTTGTTTTAGCAAGCAAATAAGCCTCGGGTGAAAAGGGCTGACACTAAGTGTCAAAGTTTGTGCCACAGGAAGGGGAGGTGTCTCATGTGCCTCCGACTTGGAGGTCTTCAGCAGCATTTTTAAATCAGCTAGCATGCATGAACTAACAGCACTCTGTCACCCAGCAGAAAGAAAGTGGAGGACTTTGTCATACATCTGCAAAAGCATGTGGCACCAGCTATGAAAATAAGAGGGTCATTTTAACACTTCTGTGAGCTCAGCTTCTATGGTGCCATCTATCAGGAGAGCTTGAGCTCCAGAAGTGACCGAGGTGTGAGAATTTTCTCCTGTAAGTGCTCTCGAACACCATGCTATGGACCCTTGGACGAGGGTGGAGGGCAGCAGAGAGGCGGTCACTTAACACAGTCCAGCGGCTATTCGCCAGCTCATAGGAGATTCCCCCAGCCTACTGTCACAGATCGAGAACTCTGGGGATCACAGGGCTCTGAAGGATGCCACACGGTCCTCTGTAAGTTGACTTACAAGACGTGAGACAACTGGATACAGTGGGCTTAAAACTGTGCCCACGTTTGGGGCAGGATGGAAGCTCTTGCCAATCTGTTCGAGGAAACACGATTCTCACACTCAGGCAGGGCACCTGGTGCCTGGAGATGACACTTGTCTTTACACCGGACTGAGCTCTGTAGAATCACACGTGTTGAAGAAGGGAACAAATCAGGCTATGATGGCAGAAGAGCTTCACATACCCAAATGCCCAGGAAGCCTTAAGTCTCTACTGCTGGAGGGCAGACCTTGGGAGAGGCTCAGGGCTAAGTGTTTAATCTCAAAATGTGCCTCAGTTTCCAATGACAGTGAAAATATATTACAGTCGAGGAGAGAACACAGTACCGGTGAAGCATGGGAGCAAGCCCAGAAATTCTAAGTTACCCTCACATTTCTGACCACGAGGCCAAACTGTGGGCACCGTGTGGTCACCAGCACCCCAGCTTGTCAAAGTCATCTTTCAGGACAGTGGTGAAAGGGAAGCTGGGGATCACCAGTCTCAGGTCACGTGAGTCTGGAACCAAGATTAACACGAAACCTGGTGGTCTGTGTGCCCTAATTATTGGGAGTCCTTCAGTGAGTTAAATATCAATGTTCTTACCCATCAAAATCGATCAGTCCCTAACACGAAGCCTATAGGTGCACATTTTTAAATGAACGGAATTTATTAAACTGTGGTTGCATTTTATGGGAGCCATTCTGTTATAAAACGGAATGCCTTGACACAACAGGAGGCCTTGGAGAACCGGAAGAAAGCTGTCAGTGGGACACCAGGCCATGGCCCGACAGGCTGAGTTACCGAGTGGAAAAATTGTCCTCAGATAAATAAGCACCCTAGACCACAGGGAGGCAGAGGAATTCTCCTGGAGTCCCACGTCTCTTGAATGACTCTTTCATTGACTCTTTTTCACCTTCCTGCCATGGCCCTGACCCCTTGTCATACCTAATGGTGAACGGCCACAAAGCATCCCTACGGTGAAGGCCACCTTGTCTCCTAGACTCGGTGCAAAGACCTCTCTGAAGTTCACTTAAAGCCCTGAACTTCTGATTCTTCTTTCACCCCACTTGTCTCAGACCACACCCACCCTTTCTACAAGAACACGGAAGGGAGGGCTGCTAGCTATTTAGTGACTACTGCCGTCCAAGTCTTGTGACCCACACTGCTGCAGATGGAGGGCCTGTAATAATTCCCTCTTCTTTGGGTAGAAACATCCAACAGAGCGTGATTGAAAACTGGGGTTACAAATTCCAGCACGCATTCTCCGTCTACCGCTCATTAGCTTCGTGGACTGAGGCCAGTCACTTTCCCTCTACAGCATCAGTTTACTTAGACATTTGGACTAGATCAGTGACCTTGGCCCTGTTTAATTACCGGCCTCAGTAAAGCAAAGATTGACCATTGCATTCCAGGGTCCACACGCCCACTCGAAATAAACATTTTACAAAACAGCACCTTATCTACTATGGAAGAGCCACTTTGATCTATTCCGTTCTCTTCGTTAAAATAAAATCACAAGCTGGACATGACGCTCTCAATGGATTCCATAACCACTAGTGAGTCAAGATCAACCACCGGAAAACTGAAGGACCAAACGATATCCCAAGTCTTTCCCAGTTACAAACTGGATAATTCCAAGCTGACGACTCAACCCCTGCCAGTCTACATTAAGAGATTATTAGAAGCTGCTTTGTCGCCGCTTGAGATTTAAGATTGAGAAACCACTGACAAAATCAGTCAAAGCCCACTGTTGACAGCTGCTGCAGAATCCAACCTGAACCGCTTCCTCAGAAATGGGGTTCATATGCCCGGCTGCAGGCCCAGGGCGGGCACCCCCTGCCCAATAACACCTTCTTATTCTTGAAAATCACAAGTTCAACCATTGTGGAAACTATTTCCCAGCCTTAGCCCAGAATCCTTCTGGCCAAAAGGCTTGCAAAACTGTACTAGCAATTTAAAACATCTCTCTGTGAGGTTTTTGCATTGGGTGTGAATATCTAAGGAATCCGTGTGGCTGTCCTGCATTGAGAGGCCTGGCCAGCTGAATCTTTACCCCTGGGGGATAGGGCAGCAGGACGGAAAGGGCTAGAAACTGCCCATTTACTTGGAGTGGGCCAAGTAGGGAAAAGTTGATGGGTGAGTGCAGTGTGAGTTGACAATTATCCATTCTAGCAAATGCTGGCCGCGTGGAGAGCCTGGGGGAAAGCTGCCCGCGGAGGAGATGTCAGCTGGACAAGTCAGGTGTTCAGTAAAGCAGCCAACCAACCAGAGCGTCTGCCTGGGGCACGTGGGCCCAACTAGGAGGGGGTTCAGGAACCCCGGAAGCCTCTACGAAGGGAGTCTGGTGGGAATGCATGCAGGCAGTCAGGGCCTGCAGCTGGATCAGGTATAGACACCAGTTCTCAGACCTGGACCAGGATCTGAGCCAAGAATTCAGAAACCACCAAGGTCCCAACATTACTTACAGAGGAAAGGGCCACTCTGGCTGGAATAGATCCGGGCTGAGGAAGTCAGGGCTCAGGGAGCACCCCTGGGCTTCTTCTGGTCCAGGGCTGAGGCACACTGAAGTGGGGACAGAGCACCCAGCAGGGAAGAACGAAAGGTTGCAGAGGCTGGAGAGCAAGCCACAGCTTTCATTTTGCATCCCATGTTCACATCCCAAATCCAGCACGGGCAGTGGTATCTCAGGCTCAAGGTGGGAGGGAGCTCATGCTCCATCAGGGACAATTTTGCATCAATAACTTCTTTATCCCTCAAATGACAACCAGCACAGGTGTGTTCCCAAACAATAGAACGTCTCAAATTAAAGTTGCATAAAAGCTTTATCTCTAGCTAATAAGTTCAAAGAATAAATTCCACATTTAATTGAATTGTACCTGCAACAAATCCAAGTTGCTCAACTCAAAAATGCATAATAGTTACATCACATGGTCATGGATCATTGTGACATTTGTCAGGCATTGTCCCTTCTGGAAGTCCTGAGAGCATATGGCTTTATGCCTCTATCTTTTGTCAAGAACTCCTTTGCACAGACAATCTCAAAAATGGCACAAACTTAACTCAATTCTTGTGGTTCTCAAGTCTAATTAATTGAGAATGCAAAAAGCATTCCTTTTCTCTCTAAAGAGAAGAATGACATGCCATCTTTGATTTCATAATTTTAAAAAAATCATCACTAAACTCAAAGAAGCAATGCACACTAAATTACATAGAGCTGATAGTTCCTTTTTGATCACTATTTTATGAGAAAAAAAAAACATTTTAACTTCTCAGAACCCTTGAATGATTAAAATACCAGTTCTAAGACTTATTCCTCACATAGGGCAAAAGGTAAGCCTACAGCATCTAAATTTCTCAATCATAATTACCTCTGGATATTAGCATACATATCAAAATAAAACATCATATGTCACATATGCATGTTTGAAATTCTACTAAATTCTGAATAATTGAAGTTCATCTTTAAACTAGAACACATTCTCCTTTCTTCCTTAGGTCTCTTAAATCTTTCAGAGTGTGAGTCGTTTCCTCTGTATTCCAATTATTCCTGATCAGTCCTATGTGTAACATTTCTAGAGCTAAGTAATTCCCTAGCAAGGCGTTGCCAAGTTTTATGATGCTTACATGCCCGGGGCAGATAACAGAAGCAGAACTACTAAAATAAGTTCCTTGATTATCCCTTGCATCTTAAGACCATGTCTCCCTGTCTTCCCCTTAAATTGTAAGAATTCTGTAATACATCAGATGAAATTTTTCCATCCTGGGTAGAGTTCTCAGTTTATTGGCCAATTGATGAAAGTTGGAGTCTCTGACATATCCTCCAGGACACCCACGTTAACCACTAAGAAGACATTTTTAGTAGGTGATTCTACATTTGCCTGTGCTTAAAGAGGAAATCACCAACTTTTGCCCTGAACCTATGGCTGGTGGGTGGCCAGTCCTCACTTGTTAGGTGGACCTGGTGATTGTGATCTTTGATGCTGCAACACCTGTCAGCACCTCCAGATGCTACTCGGGCCACAGGGGAAGTGGGCATCCAGGTATTGAACTGACACAGGAAATCCAGCTCCTCTCTGGGTGATCCCCTCAGCATCTTCTCTGGGGCGAATACGGGGTCTGGTCCATATGAACCACCAGCAGCAGGGATGTTGTTGAACACAATGTCCACTTTCCTATGAAGGTTGTAGCTTTTCAAGTTCTCTTTCCTGTCTCATCGTCAAACACAGTTTGTTTCCCATAATCACCATGGACACTGGTTTCTTTCAAAAGTCTTTAGCCAAAAGATTCTTGACTGCTCTCAGACTTTTCAGAAGCCGCAGACTGCTCTGCTAGAGTTTGGGTTCCCCAGATCATCCCAGGTGTAAGAAGCCTCATTGCTTTGTCCTCCTCAGGCTGAGAGCCCTCTAGGATGCTTTCTATCCACCCCAGCATGGACACTCAGCATCTTGGATTTGACCCTTCTCCAAATCCACACCTGTTGATGGGTTCCAGGGCCTCGAGCCCGAAACATCACAGGTAACATGCCTGGAAAGAAGTCTGTCCTCCTGGCTGGACGCCATGCATCGCACTTGGGCTGGCAGGAGGAACGTCATGAGCCAGGTTTCTGGGATGGAGGTCCCATCATGTCTTCCTCATTCCATAGTGTGCCGTCCACAAGTCTCATCCACCGGCAGCATGTGTCAGAGCTTCCTTCAAGGCTGAATGAATTCCGCCACATGCATGGATAGCCCACGTTTTGTTAATGACTTGGTCTGTTGGTGGACCCTTGGGTTGTTTCTCTGATGGAATGCAGCCATGATTGTGGGAGTGCAGATATTTTTTTCCAAGTGCCTAGTTTCAGTTCTTTGGGGTGTCTACCCAGAAGTGGGGGTGGCTGTATCATGTAGCGGTTCTATTTTCAGTATTTTGAGGAACTGCTCTCCTGTTTTCCACAGTGACCCCTTCATGTTACATTTGGAGGACCCTTTATAGCACGGCTTTATTGTTCCCTTTCCACCGTGATTAGGTGGCCATTATTTCTGTTTTCAAACCTCCAGGGTGAACGCCAAAGGAAATTTATGCCCGTCTTTGCACTTTGGAACCCAGCGGGTCAAAGCGAACCACGCATTTCTGATTGGAATGTACGACCCCAGTGATCTTGCCTCCAACTTCCTGTTGGCTGGGAGCCATCGAGCACATTTTTTTTTTTTTTTACCAAACTAGTCCCATTACCAACGAATGCTTGCCCTGCACCATAAATTCAGTTCGTTTTAATAAATTCCCAGCAGTCCCCACCCAGAGCTCCTCCTCCTCTTATCTCACCCCCTCTGCCAAACCTTTACAATTTATGTGTCTGCTTTTCCATCCTGCGTTCACCGCCTCCAAGTTCCCTCTTTCCCACCGGCTCCCTGCGACCCTTGGGCTTCACATCAATTTCATCTTGTGTCGCTGACTTCTGCTTTCTTGCTCGTGGGCTCGCCACTTCTCCTTCTCTCCCTAGAACCTTCCATCTCAGGGCTTCCTCCTGCAAGTAACCCGTGGAGATGGTGTCCCGGCCCTGGGTAGCTTATTAATGAATCTGGTTTTCTTTCACAGACTCTTACTATTTCATAGGCACATGTGACCCTTTGTGGAAGAGACACGCTGGATTCCCCTTTTGTACCCTGCACGGACAGCAAGCCCACCGAGAGGTGCCCTGGCTTCTCAGCCATCCAAACATGGGAGAGCTGGCAGGGGGCCGCGAGGATGGCCAGGCACACAGGCTTGGGGGGAAGTGTGGAGGCTAGGGCTGAGACACAAAGGAGACTAGAAGCTGAGGGTGTGCCAGGAAAGGGGGATGGTGGGGGCAGCAATAGAGAGGACAGACGTGTCAATGGCCAGAGATGAGAGGGACCTAAGGAGCGGGGGTGGTCTCAAATGTGTGCATGCTCAGAGCGAAGAAAGACAAGGTGGGGGGCGCAGGGGAGGACGGAATTCTCAAAACAAAACAAACAAAGAACATTCTAGGCAAGCCCTCTACCACTGAGCCACATCCCCAGGCCAACAAAGAACATTCCATTCGTCCAGTTGTGAAAACAGTGATTTGCATTATCAGAAATGGCAGGAAAAGAGGGAGAGTTTTGCAGAAGAAATGTCCCGGAGGGGGAAAAAAAATGCAGAATTGAGCAAGTCACTGATTGTAAGGACAAAGATGAGTCAACCTGAATCCCTGACTCTGGCTTTCAGTTCCAAAGATGGAAGGGGTTGAACCCAAGGAAGGGGAAATCATCTCATCTTTGCTGTCGTCCATTGGAGCTTGTCTGGTTCATTCAGGCTGCTATAACAAAACACCACAAACTGGGTGTCTTATAACAAAAGCATGTCTTGCTCACGGTTGTGGAGGGTGGGAAGATTCCTGTAGACTCAATGTCTAGTGAGGGTCTGCTTTCTGGCTCACGGGTGGCACCTTCCCTTGTCCTCAGGAAAGAGGCAAAGGGCCCAGCTCCTTTGGGACTCTTAAAGGGAACTAATCCCTTACAAGAGGGCTCTGCCCTGCCCTGGCTCTTTCTTCTGACACCACCTCCTTAGGGATTAGGTCAGCGTATGAACTGGGCAGGGGCACATGCTCAGATCGCGGCAGAGCTGCTGAGACGTTGAGAATGCAGCATGCTAAGGATCACTCAATGCATGAGGAAGGAGAGTTCCCGGGTGTGCTTGGAATCTGGAATCTTCCACCTCGTATTCCACAATCTAATGAGTGTCCTTTGGACCATGTCCATCACCAATGATAATTGTTACATGGAAAATAAAAGCAGGGAGTCCCCTCCAGTCAAACGGTGGAATGCGGGGTTAGTCAAGGAACACGGGTCTCTTCACGGGAGGACAGCTCAGCACCTTTCATGTAATATGTGCTTGGAAAGTCTCCAGTGAGGAGTCTAGTGTGTGTGCGTTTATTTGACCCCAGGCCAGATTTTGTTTTCCAGAACACCTCTTGGGACTAGAATATGGAGAACAGGCTGTGAGAGAAAGCGTGGATCTAAGATAAAGAATCCCACACAGGAAAACAGCCATTGTAAAGGCAGTGAGTTCATCACTGTGAATTTCCAACATTACAACCAGTAATTACTAACTGCCTCCATTTGAAGTTCACCTGGGAGTGTTTATTTTTGCTATGATGGAGATGGAGAGCTGGGGAGGCCTGCTGCGTGCTCTGCTGGCTTATTCACACCCATGCCTTCCCCCCATCCCCTTTCCCATCCCCGGGGTACTGGATGTGTGCTCTTTTACATGTCCTTGCAAACTGCGCGTCGCCATCTTGGACAGTCTTTAGTGTGTGCCGATGGTAATGTGTCCACTTCATTCAACGCCCCGGTTCCTCACTTAGCGCTCTACTTTCAAGATCCAGAACATGGCTGTGTGCCCATTAAGTCTGTTGCTTCTAACTGCTGCCGGACACCTGCGTGCATCTTGGTTGTCCCCTGTCCCCGAGGGAGACACTAGTGGCCTCTGGCAAACAATCCTGCAGTGGACATTCTCTCCGGGGGCCCTTCATGGACCTGGGAGAGCTCTAAGAGCTGTCTGTCTTGTGTTTATAACTGCAAGAAAGACATGTCTTTGTTCCCTGGGCCCCTTTCCATACTAAATGTCAATCCATAATAGTTTTCCAATAGAGTACCTCACGTGACCAGCCCAACAACACTGGGAGTTGGTTTGGGCGGAGCATATGATCCCCAGCTTAGACAGAAATGTGTGACTCTAAACTGAGAGGGCATGTGGTTGGCAAGAGGAACAGGCTGGGTGGTGTGGGTTCTCCTTCTACCCCCAAAGCTCTCCCATTCCACTGTCTCTTCTTGTGCTTTGGGGACTCTAAACACTCCTGCCTTGACAAGAGGTGATGTAATTATTTATTGTCCTGTCCTCCTGTAAGAGTGCGAACTCCACAAGGACAGGAACTTTGTCTCTTGTTCCTCCTGATAGCCTCAGTGCCTAGAATCGTGCCCAACACAAAATCGATGCTCAGTAAATCTTTGTTGATTGACTAAATGGATCGCCTCTTGTGCAAGCCTTTTATAACAGGTCTTTCCCAAGGAAACCTCAAACAGAAGATCTTGTTATTTTGCTAATTTGATAATGGGTATTATTTTCTTGGAGAACATGAAAGAAGTAGGGGGAAGTAGTGCTTAAAAATCAAGGCTCCTAGGTGGGGGAGGCCCCTAATTTTTCTCATCAATCATTAGCTTATCAAAGTACAAAATTGTTTTCTACCAGGAAAGGCCATCTTGGGACCCAAAAGATTAACAAGACAAGGTGAAGGGTCCACTCTGATGGCACCAGCTGGGCTCCACTCACCCAAGTCATTGTTGGATCACTCATGCCCCACTTGGTTCCAAGGGGTCACTTCCTAGTAGCCTGTTGTTGGGGGATCAGCCGAGGGCACCCAGAAAACTGAGTTCGGAGTCTTCCTGTCTTAGCTCAGCTTTTCCTAACTCCGAATGACCAGAATGAGTCCCTCAACCATCTTCTCACCTTAAAAAAATACCCAAGTGCCTATGTACCTCACAGGTCGGACGTGAGAGTCAAAGGAACTCAGCTCCCTAGGTGTAGACCGCCCAGGTAGCGGGGATCCCGACGGAGTCCCCTGCTCCTCTGACCTGGGCTTGGAAGGCCTTCTTGCAGTCAGCCAGCATCTTGGGGAGCCCCTTCTCCAACCAGCTCTGGGAGAGTTCCACGACTCCTGCCCCCAGGACCTCTCACCTCCTTGCCTCTGTCACCTCCACCCTGCCCTGGCGCTCCCCTCCAGGGTCTCCCTGGGTAAGAAGGGGCCCTCAGGAGATGGCGCACGGCAACCAGTCACCTCCTCTCTTGGCTCCTTATTCCCTCGCTGTGAGAGGGCAGAGGCTGGACTGGAATCATCTGGGCGCTGCTGCTCATCCCTAAAGTCCTGTGTCTGTGTTTTCACTTTGATTTATTTTCCCAGCCTCTTGTGACTCCCCAGCTCTGTCTGAAATTCTTCTGCCCTTAAATTTCCCTTTCTCTCAATGTCCCACATCTGGGCTTTCTAAGACCCTGCTCAGGACGACACATTCCTCCCCGGGCACTGGGGTTCCTCCCCTGGCCTCCTTGTCTATGCAGAAATGGTACCAAGCCCCCTATTTGCCAAGCCCTCTATTCCTATTCGGAGTCCACACATACTCCCACATCCTTTGGGGAGAGCTGATTTTGCTACATACTCACACAAATGCATTTCCTGCACGTATTCTACGTAACAGGACACACACACACACACACACACACACACACACACACACACACCTCCCTCCAGTACCCTAGAATATACATGCCTGGGCATAACGTGTGGGCAAAAATACTCAGGGACAGACAAATGACTATTTTAATGTGTCTTTGTCCCCGCGGTGCCATCGAACTATTTATTTAGTAGCTCGATGCTGTTTGCATCAACAACTTTGCCTTATAGGCTGTTCTTCATGTTTATGATTCTTACTGTGAAAAAAATTGCTTGCCTAACATCTGTTCTGAATTTGTTTTTTCTTTATTTTTATTTATCTCTTCCCCCTGGAATTAAATTTGCGCCAAGGACAGTAACTCGAATTGGAATCTTCGGTGTCCTTCAGGATTTCTGCATACTTCAATACATCTCTTAATTACTCTTTTTTTATTATTATTATGAGCTATACATGTAAACCCCTGCTCACACAGGCAGATTGGTTTGCAGCTTACCTCTGCCTCTTCCCCTCTGGGGAATAAGTTTTATTAACTGAATAAATTAAATGGGCGGGTGTATCCAAGAGGGGAGGGAGGTTTATCGTTAGAGGTTTCTTTCAGATATTTTTCCCTTTTGCTGCCCAATTCTCTCTGGTAGCCATAGCTCTGCTCTGGAGAAAGCCACACAGCGGTAACTTACCCAGATGAGGAGGACCACTTCATCTTACCGATGAAGACTCTGAGGGCCAGAGGGGAGGCTATCTTCCTGCCTGCTCCCAAATAATCAGTATGGGAGACGCAGGAGGGGAAGCACATTGTGTGGATCCTCGGTCTCCTGGCTGCGAGGCCTCCTGCAGGTACCCACCACCATCACTCTGAGCCGTGGGCAGGCCCTGTCCTGCACAGAGCAGTCCCTGTGCGTGTTTCCCACAGGAGGGTGCAGGGGGTGGTTAGGAAAGTGTGCAGAAGAGGGTCCTCTTCCTTGGGGACTCCCCTGGTAAGAGCCACAGTCCTGTGGCCTCTTCAAGCCTGCTCTGTGTGATGTGGAACCCAAGCCCTCGCTAAACCCCTGCTGTCACGACTTAGGGACCAGCCACACATATTCCCAGCAGTAGGCTAGAGGGCTGCTAGTGAAGGCCATGAAACCTGCTTTTGAACTGACACTTGGGAAATCTACCAGGGGTAGAGACAGTCGCCCACACACCCAAGGGACTGGCTCTAGGCTGTAACTCCAAACACGGTGCTCATCAATCCCCGGCTCATTCTGGGAGGGTGCCCCTCCTCCCTCTTGATGACCTCTCCTCCCTCTGCACAGGGTCCACTCCACAGCCCTGCAGTCTTTGCTCTGAGCATAACACGGAGCCGTTGACAGTGGCAGAGACCACCCTTCCCCTTTGAAAAGAAAAGTCATTCGTGTCTCTAATTTAGAAAACAAACACAGACGTGAGCTAAATTGCACATGACAGCCAGAGAGGACGTGGACGGCTACCATGGGGGAGACCAGGCAATGGGAAGCCAAGAACGGGCAGGATCACAGGCCAGGGAGGGCGGGAAGGCTTCCAGGAGGGGCTTGGCCTTGGAGGAGCCTCCGGGGGAAGGGGAGGCCGAGGAGAGCAGCAGAGAGAAGACCTGGAGTTGGGGGAGCTGTGTGTGGGGAGGGAAGTCCGCAGCGGAGGAGAAGACAGAGATGGATCAGGAAGCCGCCCACCGTGACGGTCAGTCTTGATGACCAGGCTGAGGACACGCACCATTTTTGCTAATGGCTTTGGAGCTGGCTAAACCCGCGTCTTGCAGGCTGGTTCCTAGAGCTGACAGGGAGGTGGGTTTGGAGAGCAAGATGTTCTCCAGGAATTCTCTCCTGCGGAGGGAGGGAGGAGGGCGGTCAGTCATCCTCTGGCAGGATGAAATGGCCAGGCCGGTCCCCAGCCTAGTGCAGTCACGGTGTGCCGGCTGGTGCAGGAAGGGCTACTCCCAAGTCACGGGGGTCCCTGCTGCTCAGGCTAACACTGAAGCTGACTCTGTCCTGCAACTGGCGGGAAGCAGCCCTGAAGGAAGGTGTGGATGAGGGCAATGGGGGGTTCTGCATGTTTGGCCCCCCAGGGGGTGAGCCCAGACCTGAGGTTGGTACAGAGGTCAGGTGCAGGTGACTGAATGACTCCACAGGGGGCACTTCTCCATGTGGCCGGACGGAGGCAGGGAGAGCAGCCCCCATGTGGGAGAAGGGCCAGGCACGGGTGCCTTGGGAAGTGCAGGATAATTGTGAGTAAAAGAAACACCATCTGAGGCTCCAAGTCTGGCTGCAGGTTCTCCCAGAGCAGAAACAGGACATGGGAGGACACAGAGATCTCCCGGGACTTCCGGGGCAGACACAGAGGTTCACTTCCCCATGGACAGGCCCTCTGCTAGCCCTTGGGGACACAGGGGGAAACAGGACAGCGCTGTGACTTCCAAAACCTCACACAGCAGCAGGAGCCCGTGGATCAACTGTGTGGTGCAGACACAAGACCCCTGGGTGCCTCGGAAACTGCGAGGAGCAAAGGGCCAAGAAGGTTCTACAGAAGAGGGGCCAGGGACACCAGGGCACGGATGGGTTTCCAAACTAACAAAGCGGGTGGGTGGCACTTCAGAGGGGAAATCTGGGAAAGGAATGGGGCGTGGGGAAAGGCGGAAAATATGGGAAGCACACGTAACTTTCTGAAAGAGCAAGAGTTTCCCAAACTGTGTGCGGAGACACCCCAGGGTGCCACAGTGAACTCCCTGGGGCTTCCTGGGATATCTCAAGTGGCTATAAAAATACGGTGACATCTGTCAGCCCCCATGAGAACTGCTTCCAATTTACGTCTATCACTTTTTTTCTAACATCCTCTAAGTTGTTAGAACATGAAAACTTATTGTTTGGGCTTAACTGCTTAAGAATGAGATTGTTGGCTACTTCTTTGGCCGGGGATGCTATAAAAAACTATTATTGAGTCACTGAGGGTGTCATGAACTGAGAAGGCTGGGAAAGCCTTGTGTGAGACCAGCGGCGACAGGAGGTGATAATCCCCAGAAGGGATTTGGAAGTCAGAGCGCTGTCCTGTTTCCCCCTGTGTCCCCAAGGGCTAGCAGAGCGCCTGTGTTTAAAGCACTTGAAGTCACATGGAAAGATGGTCAAGAAAGAATTATAATCGGTAGGAACCACCAGGAGTTAACCAGGCAAGAACAGGGAGTGCTGTCCCTGCGAGGTGGGAACAGCATGTTCGAAGGCCGGGGAGTGAGAGATCGTGGAGGGTTGGGGAGATGCAGGTTGGTTGTCAGAACTGGCTCTTGGAGTGGTGGGAAATATGGAGGGCTGAGGCCAGCTGGGTGTCACGTGCTGAAGACCCTCCAGAGGGCTTGGCCTTGGCAAAACATTGGGGGGTTCCAATCAAGGGGTAGCATTATCAGGTTGGCACTTCACAAAGTCCTGGGGGAAGAAACTGGAGAAACCCAGGCTCTGGTGTAGACAGGATGCCAGACAGACAGGCAGAATGCAGAAGTACAGAGGTCTGAGTGGGAGGCCCAGGGTCTGGCCATCGTGAGGGACCAGGAATTGTAGCAGCATGAAGAAGCAGGAGTGGGGTGGCCTGGCCGGTCACCTGGGAGGGGACAGTGGGCAAGGGCCGACTCCAAGGCCCTTTGACCATCCCTGGTTCCTGGAGCAGTGTCCCGGTGACGGTCTGCTCCACCCCTCAGCCACCTCTGGCCCTAACGACAGATGGGATCGCTAACCAAAGGGGCCAGATGCCCCCATGAGCCAAGCAGGGAGAGAGCCCCAGAACTCCAGGCCACGGCCACTCCTTGGCCCTGTGGAGACCACCCTCCAGAGGAGTCGCTGCCAGCCCAGCACCAGGTCCGCCGGCCCAGGGGCTTCTCTGTAGCTCTCTCTCAACTCCTTGGAAGTGACAAGTCTCCAGCCATGTGTGCCCACCTGGCCCCACTGAGCTTCCTGATGCTTCCATATTACGGCCAAAGGGCCCAGCTTGAGGCCTGGACGCTGGTTCCCCTGGTACATCTTCAACCTCCTGGGGCTGCAGCTTCTGTGGGAGCCCCGCTTCTCAGCTGCTCCGTGTTTGGCAGTGGTCAGAGACGCCGAGGCCCCCTGGGTGTGGTGTGTTCGTATTCTGTCTGTCTACAGGGAGTGTGGGCTTCCACTAGGACTCTCCTGGTCCCCCATGGGCACCCACAGGGTGTGACCTGCCCACTGGGGCGTGTGGGCCCTTCCCTTCCTGCAGGCTGGTCTCTCCTGCCCACAGACTTCCCAGGTGACCTCCATAAGCGCCTCCTAGCAAGGAAAGGTCACGAAGGCCGAGTTTGCTCAAGGTGACACGGATGTCAAATCACAAAATAAGGTCTCGAAGGAGCCCCTGAGACCCCAGCACTGCAGCCTCAGCACTGCCAACCTCAGTCCTCCTCCGGACAGCCTCGGTGAGACCGCCCAGTGACAAGCCCCCTCCCCTTTCCCTATCCCAAAGGTCACGCCCACTTGATATAAAACACAGGAGTAGTAAGGAAACATGTGACATAAAAGGCAAAAGTAGCCCCATGACCTCCTGCCCCGACACATGTGCTGTTGGTTGTCTGATCCGTCTTCCTCCAGACTTTTAGGAACTGGTCATCAGGCCTCAGCATATTGCCTGACACAGAGTGTGTGCTCAGGAAACACCCCCTGGACATTCTGATCGACACTAAGATTGGCTTTGATTTATTAATTGAGCTAGACACACTGTTTTACAACACGCTTTCCTGTCCAGCTGTGTGACTTGGACACCTTCCCCAGTCAGTGCCTGTGGGTCACCCTCCTCCTCCCCGTGAACAGTCAGACCTCGGTCACCCTGGCAGGGGCGGGCTTTCTGGAACCGAGCCAGGCAGCCCCCAGGAAAACACCAAGCTCTCTCTCCCTGCAGTCCCAGAATGCAGCTGTGCTATTTTGGTTGAACTGACTGGTCAGTGTTTTTTTTAAAAAAAGAAAACCGCTAATTAAACCAGGCAAACAGGTGCTGTTTTTGTCTGCACAATACTTCACAGATTTGCTACGTTTTCTCTCTACCCAGGTGCTTTGGAGTTGAATAAGCAAATTATTATGTGCATAAAGAGGGATAAATGAATAACTGGTTACAAATTTCTTGCCCCTAATGGAATCTACCTGCCAGAGGTACGACTTTGGATTAGAGGGGAACAAGACCTCACCTCCTTAATTGGGCTGGGGGTTTTTCTGGTCTATTAAGCAAGAATATGCCCTAAATCTCTACCTGTAAAAGCCACAGTCTGCACATCTGGGGGCCTGCCTGTTTTCTCTCTCTCCCTACCAGCACTGGAGCTGTTCTATAGACAAGGCCAGCCTGGAGAAGAGGCCATGGCAGCCTGCCCACCACAAGGACAGTTCCAAGGCAGGGGTCAGTCCCTACCTCAGACAAATGACTTAGCCACACTAAATCTCAGTTTCATATTCTGAAAAGTGGGTTTAATAACTACCTCATCCATTTCCTGGGAATTACATGAGATAATAAAGCAAATATATACTTAGAACAAAGCCATCTCAAGAAGCAACTGCTGTCTTAGTTCATTTTCTGTTGCTATGACTGGATACCACAAACTGGGTAATCTGTAAAGAAGAAAGGTTTGTCTAGCTCATCTTTCCATAAACCAGGGGGTGGGGCTGCATCTGATGATATTCTTGCTGGAGGACATTCTTTACAGAGTCCCAAGGTGTCACAGGGAATGATATGATTCTTGGGCATATCTAAGTGACAGAGTCTAGATGGCTTTCCTAACAAACCTATTCTCAGGATAACCAGACTCCATCAACCGATGAATGGGTTAATTCATTCATGTGGCAGAGCCCTTAATACCTAATTAAATGTCCTTAATACCTCTTAAATATGCCACCTGGGCCTACCTTATAGCCTCACAATAGGATTCAATTTCTTCAAGAAGTTTGGTGGGGTCATGCAGACCCTAGCACATACCCAAGTACAAACCTCATATCAGAAGCTTTTAGGGAAGTGAGCTTTGATAGGCAGAATGGCCAGGTATCCACAAGGTGGAAAAGGTAAGAGGGCACCATACCAGTTAGGCTTCCTGGTTATACCTGATGAAAACCAAAGTCAAGCCCATCTTGGCACAAACTAACTACCCAACCCTGGAGGAGCAAACCAAGAGCTGCTGTAGGTAGAGACTTGGATTGACTTTGTCCTTCCTGCACATGGGTCATAAATCTCAGCTGCAGTCTCTCTCAGTACTTTCTGCAGACAGATTGTCTCAGTATGGCAGGAAAGTGGTCATCAACAGCCCTAACCTCCTACAGTCCCAGTTTAGCAGCTCTAGGAGAAAGACTGAGCATGTCAGTCTCAGTCCCATCTAGAAATCCCGAGAAGTGTTCTGACCCTGGCTGGTTGGGTCATGGGCACACCAGCTGGACCAGTCGTGGTTGCCAAGGAGATGGGATCCTGTGATTGGCCATGCCTAGATGGTGAGTCCATCCCCTCGACCACAGGGACCAGGTTCCATAACTCACAGCTCCTTCATAACTCTGTGGAATAGGAAGGCTGGCTCCCCCAGGAGTGGAGGGCAGACGGAGAGAGAGGAGCCATTAAAGAAGGCAGGAAGGCTGTGCTTGCTTAAGACGAGCTTCGCTGATACTTTTCTCCATTCAATATCTTTCCAGGAGCTCCTCAAACTACAGATGAGCATTCTTATAAATATAAATTCACAAGATTACACAATTTACATGTAAAACGGGGCCAGTTCCCTCATGAGGTTCATAAACCAGCTCTGAAGCAATTCTGAAGGAATTGTTCGAAAATTGTTTTTAGCATTAGCAATATTACCAGAAAAAATCAGAAAGACTCCCAAGGTGACTACTTGAAAGGACGACTTCCATTGGAATGTAGAAGCATTTTTTGAGTCCAGATTATGGGCAAAATTATGTTGATAATAATGAAATCAATACAAATATATCACCAAAATATGTGTGTGCACCCCAGGGTGTAACTGCTTTCTTTTTACAGCTCAGGATTTAGGGAAATGAGAACGGGTGTGAACTCGAAGCGTTTTTAACTTGGGTCCCCAATCTGTTTACTGTCAATCATATCAGGGTCCCCTGGGAGCTTGTTAAAATAAGAGGTGACTGGTTCCACACCAGAAACCCAGGTGTGGTAGGTCGGGGTGGGGCCAGGCATGGTTATTTTCTAAATGCTCCCCAGTAGATTTGGGCCACCCACTGGGCTGCCCACCACTGTCCTAGGTCAGTGTTTCTCAGAGTGTGTTGCAGTCCTGCTGCATCCAGAATCCGAGGGATGGTTTAAATACAGATTTCTGGGTCCCACCAGGCCTCATAGATCAGGTTTGGTGGGGAGCAGAGCTTCGACTTCATAGTTTATTATCTAGGTTACCTGTTAAAACTTTTTCTTTTGCGATAATTATAGAATCACAGGAAGTTGGAAATACATGCAGGGAAGGAGGGTCTGGGTACTTGTATTTGTGTGTGTGTGCGTGCGTTGTGCGCTGAGGTTCCAACCTGGGTGTTGTGCATGCCAAGCAAGCCCTCTACCACTGAGCCACAGCCACATGCTGTGTCCCTTTTCTCGGCTTCTCCCAGTGATAACCTCTTCCATAACTATAGCATATTACCAAACCAGAAGGTTGACATTGGTTCAATGCACAGAACTTATTCAGATTTTATTCAGGTTTATGTGTGCTCAAGTGTGTATGGGGGGGTAGGGTATCATGTATATTTGTAAGTGTCTGCTACTCTTCCGTGGTGCAAAGTCTTGACTACTATAGTTAAATCTTAGGATATGAAACACTGATTCCTCTCACTTCATTCTTCTTTTAAAAATTGACTTAGTTATTCTAAGTCTTTGGTTTTTCCATATAAATTGCTTGGAGTTAGGTATTGCATTAAACCTATTAGGCAACTTTTGGGAGAACTGACATGTCTTCCAATCCATAAGGATGGTAAGTGTCTCCATTTACATAGGTCTTCTTAGATTTCTTTCATCAATAGAGTTAATGTTTTCCACATGTTAATTGTTAGTATATAGACATACCATTGATTTTTTTTACATTGCTCTTGAATCCTGCAAACATTTTAATTTTTTTTAGTATTTTTATCTACAGACAATCAAACCAACTGAAAACAATTTTCTTCATTTCTTTTCAATCTATACACTTCCTATTTATTTTTCTTGCCTTATTATACTGGCTACTATGTACAAGAGTAATAGGAGTAGTAGACAGCCTTGCCTTGTTCCTGATCTTAGGAAAAGCATTTCACCGTTAAGTATGATGTTCATTTTAGGATTTTTATAAATGTTCCTTTATCAAGTTGAGGAAATTTCCCTTTATTCTTGAGAGATTCCATCATGTACAGGTGCTGAATTTTGTCAAATGACTTCTTCATGTTAACTGATATGATCACATATTTTATCTTTTTAAGGTTGTTAATATGGTGGATTATATTGAATGATTTTAAAATATTGAGCCAGTTTTGTATACCTAGTATAAATGCCACTTGTAGTATTTAATTCTTTATGCACATTGCTAGGTTTGCTTTGTTGAAGATTTTTGTGTCTAAGATGTGAGGGATTCTGGGCTGTGGTTTTGTTCTCTTTTCTTCTTTTTGGTACCGTCTTCATCTGGTTTTTGTATCAGGGAAATAATGTCTTCATGAATTGAATTGGGAAGTGTTCCCACCTCTTTTAACTTCTGGAAGAGATTATGTACAGTTATTGTTGTTGTTCTTTAAATATTTGGTAGAATTTTCCATTGAAACCATCTGGGCCTGGAGATGACTTTTTCAGGAAATTTAAAATTATGATTTCAATTTTCTTATGGTAATAGGATTATTCAGATTGTTTCATTCATCTTGGTTGGATTTTAGTAGTTTGTGGTTTTCAAGGAATTGGTTCATTTCCTCATTTTCAAAATCATCGTCTAAAGTTGTTTATTATGTTGCTTATTTTTTTGTTTTGTTGTGCTTGCAGAACTGGGGATTGAACCCAGAGTCTCACACGTGATAGGCAAGGGTCCTGTCCCTGAGCTACATCCCCAGTGAGTTTTTTTCTTTGTGTTAGTTTGTTGTTTGAGTCAGGGTCTCCTTAAGTTGCCCAAGTTGGCCTTGAACTTGTGATCCTCCTGCCTCAGTCTCCCAAATAGCTGGAATTACAGGTGTGCACCCCTCTATCTGGCTCCCTTGTCATTTTAATGACTGCAATATCTATGATGATAATATCTTTGGTTCCTGATATTAATGATTTGTGTCTTCTTTTTTTTTCATCTTTGTTAGTTTTGCTAAAAAGTTTTTTTTCATTTTATTGATTTTTCAAATAGTTGGCACTTTTGTTTCATTAATTTTTTATTGTTTTGTTTTCCACTTTATCGCCTTTGCCCTTATCATCATTATTTCCTTCTTTTTTGCAAGATTTAGGTTTTTTTTTCCTCTTATTTTGCCATTTTCTTGGGGTGGAAATATAGATAACTCATTTAAGATCTTTCCTGTTTTTTAAGGAAGCATTTAGTCCTATGAATTTCTCTCTTGTTTCTGCTTTAGCTTCAACCCATATTTTAATATGTTGTTATCTAATTATCATATTATAATTATAAATATAGTAATACATTTATTTTCTTTTGTTTACTCATTTTGTGTTTCACTTTTCTTGCCTTCTTGTGGGGTTTTTTTGAACATGATTTAACATGCTTTTTTTTTTTTACTTCTTAAAATTTTTTACGTCATTTTGCGTGGTTTTCCTAGTGGTTACATAGGTATGCATACATAACTCATCACAGTCTATGAATACGAATGCCTCACCACTTCAAGTGACCTTACTCCTTTGTGGTCCCTTTGCTCTTCTTACTCTTAAAATATAATTGTCCCAAGTATTCCCTCTAAGTACATTTATCCCATCAGATGGTGTTATAATTTTTGCTTCAGCCATCAAGTATATTTAAGAAACTCATGAGAAGTGGGACAGTCTAATAGTTTCTACGCAGTCCATGATTCTTTTCTTTCTGAAGTTCCATATTTTCTTCTGTTATCATTTCCCTTTCTGCCGTAAAACTTCGGTAGTCATTCTTGAAGGGTAGGTGGACCACTGACAAGTTCTCTCAGGTTCTTCATCTAGGAGTGATTTGATCTCAACTTCTTTCCTGAAAGATACATTCACAGATAGACGACTTGTGGTGGACAACTCTTTTCTTTCGGGACTTGGGAAATGTGCCACTTCCTTCTGGTCTCCATGGTTTCTCACAATAAATCTGCCATCCCCAGTTGTTCCCCATAGATGTCATTCTTTTGGCTTTCAAGACTCTTTGTTTCTTTCTTTTTGTTTTCAGAAGCTTAATTATAAAGTGTCTGGCCATGGATTTCGTCAGATTCACCCTATTCGAAGTTCACTCAGCTTCTTGAATCTGTAAATTTGTCTCTTGCCAGCTTGGGGTAATTTTCAACTAGGACTTCTTCAAAGTGAAGTGACTTTAGGCATATTATTTTAAGTTTGAGAAACTGCTCTGGAGTCGGTTTCATGGGTCCAGGAGCCCTTCAGATCATACACAAACTACTGCAAGGTGTTCGTTTCTCTTAGAAGGGTGTCTACAGCTTTCACTAGATTCTCGGAAGAGTCTATGACACTTGTAATAAGATTTGTAAAAGCACTGGCTTATGATCTTATCAGGTTATTTTCCTTTTCTTGGTTAAAACCAGTAAGAAACTAGTTGGTGTCCTTTCTTTCTTTGCACTGCATTTGTTGAAATCCTGTTGTCAAAAAGATTTTCCCAATAGTTTTGAAAAATATGGTCACTTGGGTGAATATTTTCTGAGTGTTCAATATGTGCCAGAGAAATATTTTTCTTCCCAGTCAGTGAGAGGGAAAAGAGATTAAAAAATTAACTTGCTTTGGGGTTGTGAAAAGTTCTGAGTAAGAATTCTAGAATAAACTTTCCCCTTTACAATCTGTTCCTGGGGCGGGAGTTGTGACTGGGTGGTAGAGCCCTTGCCTAGCACAGGTGAGGCAGTGGCTTTGATCTTCAGCACCACGTAAAAATAAATAAATAAAGTAAAGAAATAAAATCTGTTCCTCACTGCTCTGAGCTGGATACACCAGTGATCAAGTCACCACCCTGAAAGCACAACACTGTGCACGAGAATGTACCTTACACAGTGGTCCCTTGTCCTCAGTCTGCTTTGCTTTACACACCTGGCCATCGGGCACTCACAGTGCTCCCCAGGCAGCCTGGCCCTGGCCAGGTGCTCAAGCTGCCTGCTCTGCCCCCACACTCCCTCCTCCTCTGTCACCCACCTTCTGGAACTAACTCCTGCTCACCTCCAGAACATGGGTTGGGAGCCACACCCTGGAAGCCTTCTCGCTCTCCTCTACCAGCACTGCTAAGTATTCCTCCATTGTCAGAAGTCACACTGGAGGCTGATTGCCTGACTGTCCCTCCCATCAGACGCTGAGACCCCTGAAGCCCTTGACCAGGCCTCGGTTGCTCGGTGGCTCCTGGACTTTCTTAAGTGTGAGACACGGACGTGAGCACGGCCTCCTCCGTCAGAGCTCCCCACCAGCTGTCTGCGGGCGCTCCTTCTCCATCTCTTCCTGAATGTCATAAGTGTCTGTTGAGCCTCTCCACAGACAGGCATGGAAACCAGATGTTGGGCCCTCCCCCAGAGCTTCATCTCTCCAGAATTCTCACAAGCATCTGTTTATTCATTTGCTTTAGACTGTTTTCAAGAATCAGTGTAAAGGTTACTGGTCTTTGACAGAATGCCCACCTCCCCAGTTTTGGAACATGCACATGACCTTGACCTCTGCCACTTTCCTCCTTGGTCTTCCTAGTGGATCTTATGGATGAATGTTTTATTATTGCATTTACATTTACAGATCTGCCTTTCCTAATTAGAAGCTCCTGGAGGCAGGGACCCTCCAGGGACTGGTACAAGGTGGCTTCCCCAAAATATCGGTGGGAAGAAATTGATGTCAGGCCGTCAGAGCTTCACTGGTGCTGGCAATTGGAGCAAGCCTTTCCTCGTCTTTCCCACGCCTTCACTTCTACTTACTTTCATCCTTTCCCCTGAGCCACCACGGATTCTTTTGGGGAAAGAGAAGTGGGTAGATTAAGGCCACACGTTTTAATGTGATTTTTTTTTCCCCTTGCAGGTACTATCTTGGCCGTCGGATGTATATTGTTATGTCCAAGCCAGACATGATCCGGCAGGTGTTGGTTGAGAACTTCAGTAACTTTTCCAACAGAGCGGTATGTCGTCTTCTCTCTGCATGTAGATGGATGAGGGACTGATTCATTGTGAGATGCAAGAACTGCACAGTCAGTCGATCTAATAGGGATACTGTGCGCCTCTTACAGGGCTTAGGTAAACACCTCCCCAGGGAACTACAAAGGGATGCATGGGACTGCGACAAAAATGGTGGCATTTACATTTGTGAACCTCTTCCAGAAAGCCAAAGCTTGAGAGGAGTTGAGGCTAAGAACAATGCTAAAGCAGGGGAGTTTCCTAAAGCTGGGTCGGAGGCTAGGGGAATCCACGGGGCACAGGGCAAGTCATCTTGGAACTCTGAGCAAGGCTAATAATGTCAGCAGGAAAGCAGAATGCCGCAGGTTTTATGTTCATATCTTTTCTAGAAGGCATAAAAGTATTAAGGCCAGAAAGGGAAGGCACACACACTGATAGGGAAATTTGTCCCCAAGTAGGAGGAGGAGCCTGTAAGGGAGCCCTTCCTATTAGTTCAAGTCTCCAACCTACTAAAGGATGTACTGCCTCTCCCCCTGCCTTTTTTTTAATCTTTGATGAAAAAAAAAAATCTCACAAAATGGCAGAGGTGACAGAAAATGACAGAGGTGAGTGCTATCCATATTTTCTCAAAATGGAGAGAGAGAAATTCTAGCAGGAATTCCCTTTAGACTTTTTTTTGGACCAGGGATTGAACCCAAGGGCACTTAACCTCTGAGTCACATCCCCAGCCATTTTTATGTTTTATTTTGAGACAGGGTCTCAGATTGCTTACAGCCTCTCTAAGTTGCCGAGGCTGGCTTCAAACCTGTGATCCTCCTGCCTCAGCCTCCTGAGCTGCTAGGATTACAGGCTGTACCCTGTAGACTTTGCATAGATATTTTAGCAGGAATTCCCTCTAGACTTTTTCATAGCAATTTTGCTTTCATAGAAAAAGTCTAAAGTGAATTAACAAACAGATGCTTGTGAGAATTCAAACAATTCCGTGCCAATCTTTATTTCGGGGGGGGAGTGGGGGATGTCAAACTAACTCTCATTTTCCATGGATAGTAGGTAATGTGCATATTCCGTTCTTTTGTTGATTTATTTGGCCACGGGCCAGGCACTGTCTAGGTGCTGATTGTAAAGAGAGAGAAGACCAAGTCTTGCCTTCAAAGAGCTCAGTTTAGTGAGGGAGGCAGACCAGCAGAGACCAGCACAGGCCAGCAGGGCAAGGCCTCCTGCAGTGGAAATTCAGGGCCATCCAGGCTGCCAACAGGGGAAAGCTTGTGGATGTGAGATCCCTGGGCCTGCATCTTAAAGGAACTATCCACAGCATTCCTGCATTCTGTAG
Source organism: Ictidomys tridecemlineatus (assembly GCF_052094955.1). Lineage (NCBI taxonomy): Eukaryota > Metazoa > Chordata > Mammalia > Rodentia > Sciuridae > Ictidomys > Ictidomys tridecemlineatus. The sequence goes on from NC_135478.1 coordinate 217,162,990, forward strand.
TAGTAGGGCTATCAGAGTAGTTTTTTGGTCTTCACAAAATTTATGAGATTGGTGCAATTATCATCTCCATTTCACAGACAGGAAAACCAAGGTTCAGAGAGGTTAAATGACCAACCCAGGTCACATGACTACCTGGGGGAACAGCAGAGATTTGCGTAGCATCACCCAAGGCAAGTCCAGAACTCTCTTTTACTGCACGATTACAATGGCTGGCTCGGGTGACATTTCTGGATGTCAAGGTTTAAGGGAATAACTGGTCCCTCACCCAAAATTATGCTCATCCCCAGAGCATCATGCCCAATGCCAGACACCACATGGCCACTGGAAGGAGGTGACTGCCTGGCCTTCTGTCCCCGTCATCTCCGAAGGGCCAAAGAAATCGCAGAGGTTTAACTGCTTCTGGTTTCTCTTGCCCAACACAGTCATCATCCCGCTGCTCGGAGACTCCTGAAGGCCTTTGTCTGCTGGGGTCTTACAGGCTGAGTCCTGGTTCAGCGTAGATCGCTGCTCCAGCAGCTCAGCAAGGGGTGCTGATTGGAGAAGCCAGGGGAGCCGAGCGTCAGAGCTCCTGGGCCACCACGTCCCATCCGAGCAGGCGGTGAAGGTGCCCAGGAGCCTGCCATGATTCCTGAGCCCACCCGAGCCCTGAGCAGGGAGATGGATGTGGCAGCTGTGTGTTTCCATATGGCTTCAAGTGACAGCCAGTCTGTCCCCAGGGCACAAGATCCTGAGAACAGACCTGGAAGAGGGCCCCCTCTAGGAGCAGACAAATTCAACCCATGTGTTTGGGCTGAGGATACCTTTGGCCTTGGTCAGGTTCCCCTCCAAACCACTGGCAGCCCTCCCTAATTTCTTCCACCCCCAGACTGAAGTGTGTTGGTCTTGACCCCAAACTCCAGAGTAGGGTTCTAATTTCCTTCCTCTTCCACTCATCCCAGGATTAAGCCTTCAGCATGAAGTCCAAGTCCCCCAGACAAGATTTAAGGGCCCCTGGAACTTAGATCCATTCTATGTGCTCCAACCTAATCTCCCACTTCTCCCCAGGACAAGCTGTCGCTCCCTCAGGCGGGCACCCTCCATTCTCTCCCTAGCCTGGATCTCATGCTGACAGCCCCATGGCATGGGAGACAGCGGAACAATAGGCTTCATGCTCAATAGCCCTGTGAGCTTGAGCAGACTTCTTCACTTCATTACACCACTTGTTCCTCCTGTGGGAAATGGGGGGTAATGCCAAACGGGATCATGCAGGTAAGCTTGTGGGCAGCGCTGGGCAGGCAAGACAAGCAATCATGGTGCATGAGTTGCTTTTAGCAAGAAAAACTCCACCTCCTTCACACCCATCCGAACTCTAGCCAGTTTTCAAGGCTCCCTTCAGATTCTGCCTCCTCCAAGAAGCCTTCCCTGCCTCCATCTACATTCTCTCTTTCCTTGCCCCGGAATCACAGGCTCCCGCTTATCTGCACCATTCATCTTTGCAATAGATCCCACTGAGCCTTCTGCTATTTATAGTAAAGGAAGGTGAAGCTTTCGCCCTAACTTGATCTTTAGTCCTTGAAGGCCAGGAAGCATATCTTGGACTTCTTTTCTGGACTCCGTGGCCCAAACACATAAGGACTATTCAGCACCCAATATATTTTTGTGCAAACTAAATTAAGCCTCCACCAACATGACAACCTCCCCAGAAGAATGAAGCAGTACCTGAACCTGGAGATTCCACACGCACTTCTCCATCAAGGGCATTCACAAACACATTGGAAAAAGAAAAAAGGGGGGAAAAAGACCCATCAAAGACCCATTGTGGATTAGATCTCCAGGAAACCCTAGTGTTTATCATTTTCCATCTGGGACCCCACCCACTTATCTTTATCTTTGTTTACGATCTTTAAGCCAATTCCATATTCATGATAAAACAACCCTTAGTGACTCAATTTTTTAAAAACAGTCGTTAGAGTGGGATTTTCTCACAGGTTTTTGAAAGTCAAATTAAACTGGGTTCTGTGGTTCCCTCTTATCCATATGCTTATTTATCTGCTCAAAGAACTCAAGGAGATTAGTGAGGCGTGATTTCTCCTTCCTGACACCCGGCTGCCTTCTCCCTAATAAGGCATGTTTACTTAAGTGTTGAGCGACTCGGCCTTATTAGACATTCGCTCAGTAAACATTAAACGCTTGCTCTATGTGAGCCTCCACCAAACGGTCCCCTGTGATACAGAAATACTTCGGCATATTAGTTTGATGCTAAGTGAAAAGGAACTTAAATAACGCAGAGTTTCATCTTCCAACAGTGAGAGCTCATCTCTGCTCCCAGATCCAGGCTTGAGTTATGTGCATCCCTGGGCAGCCTGGCAGAGAATGGCGGCCATGCGCCAAGCTGGGTTCAGCTGAAATTTGATGTGAGCTGTGAGCACCCCGCCCCCCCCAGGGACCCTTGGAGCACAGAGGAGGAGTGACTAGAGGGAAACCCAAGTCAGCATCGGGCACATATTTGAATTCCAAAATCATTGAATGAAATATTCTTTTTCAAACCCCAGAACACTGAGCAGAGCAGAGTAGGACCCCGGGTGGCACTTGTCACGTCTGAGTTTGCAGTCCCACATTTTCCCAGGCACTTGTGGCACCTTCCATCTTGCCCCTTCTCCCCTATCGGTGCCCTCAGGCTTCCTGAAACTGTGGGTCCAACCGCAGTTAATCATTAAACCCAAGTCCATCTTCTACATCATGAGGGTATTTTTGTTGTTATTGTTATTTTTGTTTAAATATCTGTGGAAACTGGAACAGGGTCCATGCGACTCAGCAGAAACTACTATAACCAGTAGCAGCGCACCCGATTCTTGGCCTCCCATCAAGGCCTGGAGTTGGGGAAGCGTGGGAAGGATGATAAGGGGTAGGCTGTCTTTAGCCCATTTTCATTCTATTTGGATGGGGGAGGGGGACAGGAGGCGATGTACCTGTCCAGTCTTGAGACCCGCTGCCTTGGAGCTATGAGCTCTGAACCAAAATGGCGGCACAGAGAATGGATCAGCTGCTTAGATGGGAATGGAGATGGAAGGAGAGGGTGGTTGTATGTGTGTGTGGAGGGGTGGGTGAGTACAAGCCCTCAGGTCCTTATCCTTAACAGAGGTCACTTCTTCAGGCTTGGATCAGGCTACTCACAAGCATTACATCTAAAGCCACGTGATGAGTTGGGTGAGTGGCTTTATCCAGAGCCATAAGCACCCAGGGGCCTGGATGCCCTCCGTTTAGCCTGTCAAAGGCCTGCTTCATCCCCTCACCACATGACTGAGCATGAGTCAAAATCTAAGCATGAGTCACTTTGGAACCACAGCCCCCTTGGCCTTGGCAAAGATGGCTAAAGTTAGCAGGCAAATGAGTCACTGGAGACCTGGTTACCCTGTGCACCTGCAGCAACACCCTGGTCCAGAGAAGCACAGGGGCTTCATCAATAAGGAAAAGTCCCTTTAGAGCTATGGGTGGACCAGACCCACCCGGGCTGGGGCCTCAGGGACCTGCCTGCTGGCATCTGCCGAGAAGAGACGAGACATCAGCAGATTTGCTGAAAAATTGCCCCTTTTAACTTGTCCCTGTGCCTATAACTGGCACCATCTAGAGTTCCTGTTCCCCTTTCCTTTAACTGAAACAGTGAGTAAGTGAAGACGTGCAGATGTTCAGACATGTGCTGTAAGCTTTAGGAGGTGAGAAGGTTGTTGCGTACGATCTAGGGAAGCTCTGGGAACTCCAAGTAAATCTGGGAAGCTTTTTGGATGCTGTGTTTTTTGAGAAAGGTCAACTCAGGCTCCAGGTCTGCAGCTCTAAGTGAGGCAGGAGCCTGGAAGCTCTACCAGTCGGCAGAGAGCCGGGAAACGGAACTGCCACTTGCCTAACTGACACCTCCGTCTCTCTCTTTTTTTGGACTGGGGATTAAATCTGGGGCCATACACTTGCTGGGCAAGCACTCTGCCACTGGGATACATCCTCATCCCTTTTAAAATGTTTTTATTTTGAGGCCGTCTTACCAGGGTGGCCTTGAACTTGGGTCCTCCTACCTCAGCCTCCTGAGCATCTGGGATTGCAGGTGTGCCACCTCCCTTTGAGGAAGATCTCTCTGATGCACAGGAAACTCTCCAGCCTGAGCAGGAAGCTTCTGGTCCCAGGATGGGTTGCCCACTGCAAGTCCCAAATGTCAGCCACAATGGCTTGCCTGTCCCCTGCCCGTGGGCCTCCTCCTTCACCTGCTTTGCTCATGGCTGAATGCGGTTAGTCCTGGAGAAGTCAGATCCATGGGATTGCATTTGATCTGTAAAACACACTGAGCTGCGAGTTTTGAACATGATAGGGGGGTCTGAACTTGAACGGGCTTGAAAGGAACCGAGTGCCTTGTGAAGCCTTGGGCTCGCAGGAATGAATAGTGCTAAGTGGCATGGATTGTGAATGTTCAGGTGTTCTTCTCTCTGCCTGGCAGAACTTTTTTCTTAATTTAAAAATCTTGTTGAAAATGATTTCATATTTTTATGTCTTACTAGGCTCTTGGTTCAGCGGGAAGTCAACTTTACATTTTTTTAAAAAGAAATAAGTAAAATCTTGTTCTTACATTTATGTCTTCGTGCCTTCACTTGCAGTGGCAGAAGTAGAAATAAGTGTGTACACCTGGAGATTAATATCTAGAGTTTTGGGGTGAGAATAGTAAATAAGCCACAGAAGCAATACTGGTCTCAAAGTGGTTGTGTTCCTGAACATTCCATGAATGTCAAGTCACTGGGACAGTAAGTCCCCTCCCTCCCTCTTCCCTGCCCAGTCTCCTTTATGTAACATTCCTTTTCTTTCCATTTGCTCTTCTTCTAACCCTGGGCCCAGCAATATGGTGAAAAGCCTTGAAAGGAATTAAATCAGATTCCACATTTTCTACCTATGATTAGCCATGTGACCTTCAACCGGTCCTTCAACCTCTCTGAGCCTCAATTTCCTCCTGTGTAAAACATGAGTATTAGGCTAGCGACTCACTGAGGTCAGTTTGGTCCCTGATCACGTGGCATGTGGCAGTCAGAACTTACAGGTCACCAGGGTTTCCCCGGCATCCCAGGGAGCCATATAAAGCTTCAAATGCAGAGCCAAGCGCCCCCTGCCTCCCCCCAGGGAATGTCTTTCCAGCCGAGCATGACAGATGTCCCATCAGGGACACCCTTACCCTTCTCTGACACTGCTCTGGCAAGGAACTCTACTAAAATCTGTTGAAGAGTTTCAGCAGAAGAGTTCATGAGCTCCTGACTCCCACCCCCCCCTCGCTGTCAGAGTGGATCTCATGGAAAGGCAGGGTGTACGGTTTCCTAGAACCTACTTGGAACTCTCAGGAAGGGCTGCCGTAGTCTGTCCTGCGCCTTCCATCGGCCGGAACCACCTTGGCAGATGGAGCATGAGCTTGATTTTTACCTGCCACGTGCCCGGCCCCTTGAGCTGTGGACACACCTCACAGCTGACTCAGTGGCTGCTCTTTTGGGTCCCAGTTGAAAGCAGGGAAAAGGAAGGTTATGTAATTTCTGGGACCATTTCCTATGGGCACGGAGAATGAATGAAAATGATCCACTGTGAGAGCAGAGGGAAACCTTGACTGTTTTTATTTTTAGTATTTCCTTCTTAAATGTTTGCATCATTTTTAGTAAAAGGAACATCTTTGTTATTTCAAAGCACCAAAATATAAGCGCTACTTGATTCCATCTTTGTACCGCCAGGTAGTAACCGTCGTAAATTGAAAATAGCCTCAAGCATAGAATTTAGGATAATTCAAGTGACGTATCATTCTGAGATTTAATTGATCATAATCTAGTGAGGGGCAGTGCCAGATGTTTCCCACACCTGGTGAGGAGGAGGCAGGCTATTCAGTGGCTTCATGGGTGTGCAGGGCTGTGTGGGAATCAGAAAGGACATCAGGAACAGTGGAGCACAGAGTTTTGGAGATCATGCATCCTATCTGATATTAACACGTCTGCAGCTGAATTGACAAACTTAACAATGAATGAGTTGGGAACATTTACCAGTGTCACAGTGTCCCTTGCTCTGCTTTCCTGGTACCCTCAGTTCTATGTGCCATTGGAGACCTGTCCTCCACCCTGTCAATGCATCCTGGGGGTCATTCATGTTTCAAGGGAAGGTTCTTGCGTGTTTCAGACACTAGGAAACTGTTTCCGGCTACAGCTCCATGATGCATGTTGCCCCTTGATCCTTGGCCAGGATAATACACATCCTGAGTTAGAGCAGAACTGCAGCGACGCATCTTGTAGCACTCTGGGAAGAGTCTGTGGGTCTTGTGCAGCTGTGCCAAGCCAGCTGAGGGGCACCAGGTTAGCCCATAAACACCCAGAAGTGATCTTCGTGCAAGCATGGTATGCAAGGTATGGGTTTTCCTTAATAATTTGCTCCTCCGGACTTTCTGACTCTTCAAAGTTGAAAGTTTATCCTTGGCTGGCCTAATAAGAAAATAGGGATCTTAATTGAAAGGACAAACATGTTTATCTGTCCAAGGGGATCTTAGTAGTTGAGCCACAAGCCACAACTAAGCTGTTTGTCAGGATACGGATAGAATCAGAATCACCCAAGAGTTCATGCCATAAGGTAAAAAGCACTCGGTGAGCTGTAATATTGACAAGTGTTGGCCATAAACCACCCCATTCCCTGCAAATGAACTGTGAGTTTCCATTCTCTGTCTTGAGCCCTACTGTGGGCCAGCCTCTGGAGATAGTAGGACTCCATAAACGTTCACAGCTTGATAACAGATACTATTCAGAGCTGAACTGGCAAACCACCAAACATAAAATGCAGCAACCCAGCTCAAGGCTGCCTTGGAGATGTCACGGGTTCCCGAGGCCTTGGCGAGCCCCTGTTGAAAGTGGCAGCTGTCCAGCTGTGGCCATGATTGCCAGGGAGCACCAGAAGCTGTGGTCCAGGGTTTCGGTTGTGAAGCTCACCCATGTCTTCTAAACGTTCGTCTTTCTAAATGTCCAGGGCATGGCAATTTGGATCAGAGCAGGTGAGGACAGAGGGGTCCTTTTGCTGGGGCTTTCTGTTCCCTCCCACTGCCAGCTCTAACTCCACCCCTGTCAACAGAGGGAAAGACCTGGTGATCACTGTCACCTCCCTCACCACCCCGCCCCCACTCCCAGGGACTTTGCATTCCCTCTGTTCTTCTTCCCTTTCCTTTTAAAATGCATCCCTGTCTGAAAACCATCCTCTAGACCATGTGGTCTAATCCTATCACACACCACCATAGGACGCCCTTCCTGAGACCAGGCGCTGTCCTGTTAGTGCAGTAGGCAGGGCTTCCTCTGTCCCCAGCATGGATATCCCAACACAGCCCAGCCAACCAGCTTGTGGTCAGTTGAGGTTCCCAGATCTTTTTAATGTGAGTTATTGTAAGGCCTGAAGCCTTCTAGTTACGTCTATTCATCTTGCTGGTGTTCATCCAGCATTCAAGTCCGTCCAAAGGAAAGGTTTATGATTTGGTATTTTTAAAAATTGAGATCACCTCCAAACCCAATGCACTTTGCGTAGGCAGCACTCACGTGACTACAACTCACATCAAGACACAGAGTATCTTCTGTGCTCCAATTTTGTTTTCCAAGAAAGTGTAGAAATAAAACAGAACTTGTACTCAACAATCTTATTAATCTCAATATTAATTATAATATTTACTTGTGTTAGTTCTCGGGTCTTCCATGTTATATAATCAAGTCATCTATAATAACTAGCTTTATTTCCTCCATTCCAATTTTTACATACTTCTTGTCTTTTTCTTGCCTTCTTACATGTCTATTATGTCAACTAGAAGTGTGATAAGGGACCCACTTGTCTTGCTTCCAAACTCGAGGGTGTTTCCCTATTGAGTGTGATGTTAGCTGGAATTTGTTTTGTGAATATCATTCATCAGGTTGGGAAAGTTCACTTATATTCATAATCCACCAAGAGTCATTATCGTGGATAGGTGTTGAATTTTAGCAACTATCTTTTCTGCATCTGTTGAGATTATGTTTTCTCTTTTACTATTAATGCAGCTAGTTGCACTGATTGCTTTTCAAAAGTTGCATTCGTGAAATGCGTCCCACGGGATCTGGATGAATGACTGACTCTTAAAGGATCACTGGATTACATAAGCTAATATTTTCTTTAAAATTTTCGCATCTATGTTCATGAGAAACATTGACCTATAGTTTTTCATTTTAATAAGCTTTTGTCAGATTTTGGAATCAGCTTATCTGGCTTCTGGGAAGGTTCAGTCTCATGTTAAATTGTGATCCAGGGAGTGTTAATCTTCCAGCTGTGGTTTCTGCAAATCAGAAGTTTACTATGAAAATAACAAATAAAATATTTGATTGGACTGAGCTACGTGTAGAAGCCTGGGGTTCTCTATTTGTTTCCAGACTGATAGTTTTATTTGTCTTTGGTTGTTCTACCAGCCCTGAAACCGCCCAAAGGAGTTATTTACCCACCCATTATTTCTCCTCCTTCTCCATAAGAATGTCCTTGGAACTCATAAAATGTTTTCTTTCCCACATCTATAGATCTGTCGCTCCATGAAAGAAAAAAGAATGAGGTTACTTTGGCACTACTTGCTGCTAGTGAACTCGCACTGACTCCTAAAAACCACTTTTTAAAAATAATCTTTGGAAAATGAGAGCGAGATGCTCTTTGTACGGGGCTTGGCAGTGAGGTCCGGGCCACGGGGCTTCCCTCCGAGGTGTCTCCTGAGACGTTTCATAATGTAAATAGGAGGCAGCAGGCAGAGGAGGAAGGGGCCAGAGGGATGGAGAACTCGAGGTACAGAGCAAAGAGCTTGTAAGGAGACACAGACCCTAGGGAGAAGAGAGTGTGGTCGAGGTACCAACAGAACTACAGGAAGCCGTCTCAGACCTGCACGCCAGGACGGCCCTGAACTCTTCCAGTGTCAGAACTCAACCTTGCCATTGCTCAAAACCCCTGGTCCCCGATGACTCCCATTGTTCCCCCACCCCACGCCCAACCCATTAGGAAATCCTGCCTTCTGAAGCTTGCCAAATCTAACCGCTTCCCCCCATCCACAGCCAGAACCCTGGGCTGAGCCGTCCACGTGCTCCTCTGAATGGCTCGACCCACCTCCATCCTGGGTCCCCACAGACTATTCTCAACATCAAAGCAGAGTGAATCCTTAAAATACAAGTCAACTCAAGATACAGCTCTGTTCAGAACTCTGCTCTGCCTCCTGTGTCATCCAGACTAGAGTAAAATTTCTACCTGGGCCCCAAGGCCCTCCACACACAGCCCTGTGACCTCTCCACCCCCGTCTCTCCACCCTAGCTCACGGCTCCTTGAGTTCTGTAAGTATGCCTTAGTATCTTTGCCATGATGGCCCCCTGCCTGGAGCTGGACTTCCCTCTACCCAGCTCCTTATATCACTGGCTCAAATCCCACCTCCTGCAAGAGCCCAGTCCTGACCCTTTGATTTAATGCCACACCTGACCCTTCCAGTTACTTCTTCTGTATCCGTCTGCCTTTTCCCACTAGAATTAGTAAGGACAAAAAGCTTCATCATGTTCACAAATGTATCCTAAGTGCCTATGTCAGGGCCTGGCTCTCAATAAATATTTCAGTGAGAAGCCTCACCATCATCCTGAGAGGTGGGCACATTATCATCTCCAAGTTACAGACTGGGAAACTGAGGCCCAGAAAGGTCAGTTTTAAAGGTCACCCAGAGCCAAGACTTGAACCCAGGGGTCTGAATCTAGGTCTGTGGTTACTTCTGCCTTATCCTGCTCAAGTCTGGGGTAGAAAGTACAGCCTGGGCTTCCAGAAAGCTCCATACCGTCTCCAGACTATTACTATAAAACACTGAGTCTGCATTGTGCTTGGAGAGGGTGAGGAATTGGCAAGAGCAGGCCAGGTCTTATAAATCCATTTAGGGAATTTGCACAAGAAGATGGTACCAGGGTAGATTTGTATTTTTGTCTTTTAACTGAGTCATTAAAATTTTGCATAACAACAGGGCACCATGTGATACTGGGTACATGTATACACTATCTAATGTGTAAACCAGGTTCAAAAGGTCTGTTTCCTCCAACATTTATCATGTCTCCACAGTAGAAGTATTCACTAGCCTTTCTTCTATTTTTTTGAGATACACAGTCCATAATGGTTATCTAAGTTCACCCAACCATGCAATGGCACCCCAGAGCTTCTTGCTCCTAACCAGCACCAGCTGATCAACCTCTCCCATCTCTACCTCCCCATCTCCTCCCCCAGCTGCCTGAAACCACCATTCTACTCTCAGCTTCCATGAGATCAACTTTCCTGTTCTAGAGAGATCCCACTACAGCTGGACATGGTGGCAAGTGCCTGTTTGGAGGCTGAGGCAGGAGGATCACAAGTTCAAAGCTGGCCTCCACAACTTAGCGAGACCCTAAACAATTTAGTGACACCCTGTCTCAAAAAAAAATAGATAGATAGATAGATGATAGATAGATAGATAGATAGATAGATAGATAGATAGATAGATAGATAGATAGATAGATAGATAAAAGGAGTACTCCCCCTACAATGTGGAGAGTGGAAGGGTGGGATCTGGCAGGGAAATCAGGGGCTCAGGTAATGGTGACCTCAGCCAGGGCAGTGGTTGCGGGGATGGAGGCAGCTGCCCAGCAGAGATTTCCGAGCTGTGACTGATGGGATTTTAGTTGGGAGGAGATGACTCATGGTTGTGTGGTCTGGGTTGAAATGGGTCTTTCAAACATTTCAACCATGACTTATTAGAAGAACCGCATCTCCCATGTTGATGCAGAATAACAGAAAACACACACACACACACACACACAAACACGTATGTTACACGTGCTCAATGATAAAATACAGACCCTTACTTTGTAAAGTTCTCTTCTCCCACCCCAGTCCTGGGAACTGAGCTTCATGCTAGGCGAGCGCTCTACCACAGAGCCACACTCCTAGTCCTGTAGTTTCTCGTCTATTTCTTGTTTCTTTCTTTTCACCACCCACTACACTGATCTCATGACAGATTCTGCCTTAGAGAGAGATTGGAGACACCTTCGCTGAGACTGGAACACACCAGCTCAGGCTGTCAGGTGGGGTCTAGAAAGCCCTGTGTCCCCAGATCTCTTTTCCCAAGACCCAGAGTCCCCTTTCGGCCCAGCACTCAGTCCTGTCCTGTCAAACTCCCCAGTCTGCTCCTCACTCCTGCAGGGAAAGTTCTGGTACCTTTCAAGGTATTGCTTAGCACATATAGAGACAGGGCTTGGCAGATTGAGGGAAGGGTCGTCTCCCAGGTACAGAGTTTCAGATTTGCAAGATGAAAAGAATTCTGTAAACAGATAGTGGTGACGGCTGCACAAAAATGTGAATGCACTTTATCTACTAAACTGCACACTAAGAAATGGTTAAGACAGGAAATTCTGTGTTATGTATATTTTGCCACAGTTTTTTTTTCTTTTTGCTGTACTATGGGTTGAACCCAGGGGTGCTCTACCACAGAGCTATACCCCCAGCACTTTTTATTTTTCTATTTCGATACACAGTCTCACTAAATAGTTGGCCTTGAACTTGCGATTCTCCTGCCTCAGCCTCCTGAGTTTCTGGGATGACAGGTGTGCACCACCACATGAGGCACGACTTTAAAAACCTATGTGTAAACTAACTCTTTAAAATGTCTGGTGTGTTGTTCTGGAGATGAAGTCTGTGGGTGGAAGAGTTCTGGATGACTTAGATCCAACCCCTCCAAAGCTCAAACTTCCCGCGTGGTGTCCATGAGTGGTGCATGGCCCTGGTGGCACAAGGCAGGCTTGGGGCCTCAGCTTCCAGGGTTCCTCCTCAGACAGCCTTGCTGGCCCTGCTCCCCCATACCCTCTTTCCTTCATAATGTCCTCTTTCTCCTAAGCTGTGGTATCTATTTCTTGGTTTATGAGCTTTCTCTCTACTTCTCCACTAGACCAACCTCCCCACAAGGCCAAAGCAATGACTTTTGGATTCAGCTCTGTCTACGCAGCTTCTAGAAACGGGTCTGAGTTTGCTAGAGGCCAGAACAGACTTCCACACACTGGGAGACTCACACAACAGACTTTCATTTCCTCACCATTCTGGAGGCTGGAAGTCTGAGAGCAGGGTGAAAAATTCTGGCTTTTGAGTAGTGGGACAGTTCTCTAGATGAGCTATCAACCTCCCAAGTCCCTGCCAGCTTCCACTAGTAAACCCGATTCTGCCCCTCGGGGTCACCCAGCAACCCAAACACACGTGTGAGTGCATGAGCGTGTGTACACACACACACACATACTCACACACTCTACATTATCTAATGTCCTCTTGCCATCTGAGAGCCTTTTTGAAATGACTAAATTGCTGGTCTCCTTCTTCCAGTCTGACATCTAGAAATGAAGCATTACAATAATCGCTGCCCCCAGACTTTGCCATCAAAAAATGGGGGGTTCTGAAAGAGCCTCTAGGCCAGGAGGGAGCGGTGGCTGGCGAGGGAGGTGTCTAAGGGGCGTGATGACATATCACACAGAGGCTGAGATTTGTCCTTCAGGTGCAAGATAAAAAATAGCACGGATCCAATCCCCAGGTGTTAAGGACGGATCCAAATCCAATCAATCTTGACTCTTATCTCTAATTTATTCTGTCTCTTCAGAGCCACACAAACCCCCATCCGCCTTCCTCCTAGTGAAATGTCTTCTCCGTGTGGCAGGAGGGGGCTTTGCCACTCTATAAATACACAGAATGTCTGATTTCCTCCTTTGACTCTGGAACCTAAACAAACAGATTAGGTTCCAAAAATTCCATAAAACCATAATTTAGTGGCCACAGCCCTCCTAAAGAATTTCATTCTAAATATAGAGAGGTATTCCTCGGCAGAAAAATATCCAGCTCCTTGGTTCTAATATATAATTAAATCCTCTAGATACTTTGCAGTTATGTTTTATGGCTTATTTTGAGTGTTCATATTTTATCAGAAAATTATAATTTTCCTCTAAATAGGAGTTTTTACAAGGCTTTTGAATTATGATGGCTGGCTTCATGTTTCAACTATAATTAAAACAGTGGAAAGAAATAGCGGAACCGTACAGCACCACGTGGTCCTGCAGAGGGCTGGGGCCTGCATTTCAAACCCTGCAGTCCCTGCGCTGGGGACACTCCAGCCAAGTGTGGGGCAGCTGGCTTTAGCAAGGAATGAAGGGCCTGGGAGAAGGAAGGAGGAGTCCCCAGGCCCCTTGGCAGGCTTGGGGCCTCCGCTCCCAGGGTTCCTCCTCAGAGAGCCTTGCTGGCCCTGCCCCCCCACACCCTCTTGCCTTCATAGTGTCCTTGCTCCTGAGCTGGGATAATATCTGTTGGCTGGTTTATGAGCTTTCTCTCTACTTCTCCACTAGACCAACCTCCCCACAAGGCCAAAGCCATGTCTTTGGATTCAGCTCTGTCTACACACCTTCTGGAAGCTCGTCCGAGTTTGCTAGAGGCCAGAACAGACTCCCACAGACAGACTGGGGGACTCCCACAGACGCTCATTTCCTCACCATTCTGGAGGCTGGACGTCTGAGAGCAGGGTGTGGGCAGGGTTGGTGTCATCAGTGACGTCTCCCCTCGACTTGGGGACGGCCATCTTCTCCCTGTGCCCTCCACCTCTTCCCTCTGCGCATGACCATGTCCTGATTTTCTCTTCTTATAAGGATCTTATATTGGGTTAGGACCCCACCCGAATTATTTTACTTCAGCTGCCTTTTTTAAAGGCCCTATGTCCAAACCCAGTCTCGTTCTAACGTTCTGGGGATTAGGGCTTCAGTAGGTGAAGTTTTTATGTGGGGGACACAACTCAGTCTATAACACATTAGGCATTCAGCGGATATTTGTTGATTGAGGAGATAAATGAATGAATGACGGAACAGACACACTGCGGCAGACATGTTTCTGGAGGGCCCTCCTTCCTCCCCTCCCCTCTTCCCTCATCCATTCCTCAAGGATCCAGACACATGAGTCTGTCCACTCTGGGTCCAACTGACACAGCCCACAAAATCCTTTTCCACGAAGCTCAGACATGAACCTCAATCCGACACATCTCCAGGAAGACCACCACGTCTAACCTCAGAGGACCTCCTCAGCAGAGAGCAGCAGGACACAGGGGCCACTGAGCTACTTCTAGGGTGATGACCACACTGTGACAGGGCAGATCTGGGCCAGCAGACCTTGCCACCCGCTCCCCCTGGGCCTCAGCTGTGGATCATCGTCCACAAGCACTTAGAGTTGTCTTCCGAATCCTTGCAAGGGAAACCTCCTGGTCACTGATGAATTGTAACCAGCGTATTGACCGTGAACTTGTATTGCCTCCAAGGTGGCCTTGACTCCCTGGGTCCTAACCCTCTGCTTGTGGCTTTCCAACAGGCCACGGGGTTGGAGCCCAAGTTGGTAGCCAACAGCATTCTGTTCTTACGTGACAAAAGATGGGAAGAGATCAGAGGCGTCCTGACTCCTGCTTTCAGTCCTGCCAAGCTGAACGAGGTAAGACACAGGAAATGCCCCTCTTCCCCTGAGGAATGAGCTTCTCCCTCCCAATAGTAGAGAGCCCGATCAGGTTGCATCACCGGCCCAGGTGGCACATCCAAATGCCCTACTCACTGTGGCCTTCACGCCCCTCTTTCATGAGAAAGCTCAGGATACTGTGCTATGCGTCTTCCATCTCCCCAGCCGCCGTAAATCCATCAGTGAACAGTGAATGCCAGGGCGTTCTGGCTCTGTCCCAGACGTTGCCGGATGCCTTCAGGAGAAAACTGGACCAGTGCTTCTCATACTCCCATGGACAATGGATCCTGGGGGGAGCCTGTTAACATGCAGATTCTGCTTCAGGAGGTCTGGGGTGAGGTCCTAGTGTGTGGCTTCAAACAGCCCAATCCCCCAATGAACAGCAAGCACATTGCACAGAGCAAGGAAGTAGACAACAGCCTGAGTCAAAGGCAGGTGCTGAATCACATCGTAGGGAGGTGAGGGCTGTGGATTCTGGGGGAGGAGGATGGAGAAGTTTCCTGGCAGAACTCTAGGTGGGCAGCCATGCCAGGGTAACCTTCAAGGCCAAGACAGAGGGACAAGTGGACTCCACTCGGTGCTCCAGCACTTTAGCGCCCTGGGTGCTCTCCTTTCCCAGCCCAGTGCTGCTCTTCCCTACCAGCTGTGCAGCCAAAGGCCCGGGTCTGCACGAACCATCAGGCAACTCATTATCGCCTGCTCCTGGTCCTGGGATTTTTGTCTGAGCCTGATGGATTGCTGGTCTGACTTTGGTGTCTGTTGTTGTGAATTCTGCATTAACTCAAGAGTGAGAACTCGGACCCTTTTGATGTGGGGTGGCGATTGGGCTTCCCCAGGTCTGGGGCAGCTCCAAAGCAAGTGACCTTCCACAGTTTGGGTGGCTGTTCTAGAACATTGGGGTTGGAGTAGCCTGTCTTCAGTTTAACACATTAAAGCTCCTCTTAGCTCAGTCTGAAGATGCTCAGCCACAGGGCCCTGAATTCCTATGAATCTGAAATCTTCCCAGAGAGACAGGGTTCCCCGCTTCCTCGTATGCAATTAAACACACTCAGGAACTAGTGAGCCTGACAGTTTTCAATGAAGTTGGGTTTTTTTTTGTAGGGGGTGGGTATCAGGGATTGAACTCAGGGGCACTCCACCCCTGAGTCACAACCCCCGCCCTATTTTTTTTTTTTTAAAGAGAGAGAGAGAGAGAGAGAGAGAGAGAGAGAGAGAGAGAGAGAGAATTTTTAATATTTATTTTTTAGTTTTCAGCAGCCACAACATCTTCGTTGTTATGTGGTACTGAGGATCGAACCCGGGCCGCACGCATGCCAGGCGAGTGCGCTACTGCTTGAGCCACATCCTCAGCACCCCCCCCATTTTGTATTTTATATTTTATTTAGAGGCAGGGTCTCACTGAGTTGCTTAGGGCCTCACTAAATTGTTGAGCCTGGCTTTGAACTCTCAATCCTCCTGCTTCAGCCTCCTGAGCTGCTGGGATTACAGGCGTTAATCATGAAGATTCGGTTTGCATTTTCATGATCAGCCTCTGCTGCTTGGGGGCAGAACATGAGCCATTTGTCCCACTAGCTCGCACTCACCACTCCAAGGGATCCCACGTTTATGGACACACTGCTGCTCACGATATCCCTGTGAGGTGGATACTACTGTCCTTGCCATCCCTGTTTTACCCAGGAGGAGACGAGGCATGGACAGAGCCAGTGCTCTGATCACACAGCTGGTGAGTGGCAGAGCCAGGGCTAGAATCACATCGCTTCCGTGTGGCTGCCTCTCTGACCTAGGGGGGTTGAAGCCCCTCTGACTGTCCCAGGGGGCAGTCTGCAGAGAGAGGCAGTGGAGTCCTTGGGCTTGTGGGAGCTGAGGGATCACAGCCTGCTTCTCCCTTTCCAGCCTAGGTTTGGAGCTGACTGAGGTATAGAAACAGGTTTCAGGCAGAGAAATCAAATGCCCTTCTTCCCTACTCACCTTAACTGAGTGAATGCAGCCTCCTATGATCTGGTGGGTTTGCGGATCCTTCTTCCAGAATGGGTCCACTGTACCGATACCCGTGTGGGGGTGGGGGAGCCCGGGCCCACACGTGCTCAGTTCCTTCTTCCCAGGCTCAATTGGATAAGAGGATACAGCAAGGAACAGCCATCCTGGGCCACGGGGGCCCATTGCGGTCACCTGGGGAGCTTGGAAGCCCACTGTGGCCCAGGTCCCCCTCCTAGATATTCAGATTGGATTGGTTGGGTTGGAGAGGCAGCCCAGGCTCCAGGAGCTTTTCCGGCTCTCAGGTGAGGCTAATAGAGAATCAGCACCAAGCAACGCCATCACTAGAGACTTCCCACGAGACGAGAGGAGGGGAAGGAACTTATGCGTTCACTGGGGCGATTGATCCTGCTCCACATTTATCTCTTATCGATTGAGGTCCCATGGAAGAATTTATTTGAAGGAAGGGACTGTTTTTTTTTTTTTTTAAATGACCACTGTTCCACACCACCTGTATCAAATCCCACCACTAAAACCATGAGGGCACGGAAAGGTGGGGTGGGGGAGGGTGACCTAGGACTGACAGCAGCAGCATGAAGTCTCATCCGTCTTCATTCGTCAATAAGCAATGACTTCACAGCACTATAGATGTTCCTCATTGTGTTAAAAAGAAGCTGATAGAGGGTATGAGGGAGAGAGGGAGAGAGGGGGGCGGGGGGAGAGGGGGAGAGGGGGAGAGGGGGAGGGGGGAGAGGGGGAGAGGGGGAGGGGGAGAGGGGGAGAGGGGGGGAGAGAGAGGAAATAAGTTAGTTCAGGGGGAAAACGTCTCTCATCTTGAGCTCTGATTCGTTGATGAAGGAGTCTGCTGGGGTCTAGATTTCCTTAGCACCTTACAGGAAAAACTCCAGAAAATGACCCACTGCCATTGCCCAAACCAGTCCAGTGCTCCTGCTTCTGAAAGCCAAAACATCTGCTGGTTCAGAAATCAAGTCCCCAGCGCCTGAATCCGTGGCAGAAGGGAAAGTTCCTCTGATCTGTTCACAGCACTAAGATGCCGGGCTGCGGAGGTGGAGGGCAGAGCCAAGCGACTCCCCACACAGCACCCCCGGGGGCTGCCTCACATAACCCCAGTCCACCTGAAGCTCCACTGAAAGTCGTTTTTCTGCCCCGGAGAGTTCGATGCAGGCCCTTGGGTTTCTATGGAAAGAATCCCACCCCCGGGTGGCCGAGTCAACTTCCCCCACCCCCCAGACGCTGGGCCTGGTGAGTGCTTCCGGAGGCCTCTCAGGACACCCGGGGAGGAGAGCTTAGCCTAGTGGACCTGGAGCTCAGGGGAGGAAGGCAGGAAAGACGATCACCCGAAACAGACACAGTGAGGCCACCCAGGAAGTGCATCCTGTAAGTGACAAGGGCTCTGAGAAGATCTATATTTAAGGGAGGAGCAGAGGAGAAACCTGCCAGGGACATTCAGGAAGAACAGACTGAAATGGAAGCCAGGAGGACACGAAGGGGAGAGCATCTTCAGCCAGGGGTCATCAAAGGTGTCCCCTGTGCTCACACAGGAGGAAACACAGAATGCAAAAGGGTGACAGAGGTGGGGATTTGGAGGTGTGTGAGCCACGCGTGCACTTCGTGTCCATAGTCCACGTGCCCAGGGCTTCCCTCGCCCACCCCACCCAGGGGGCAGTGCTCAACTTTGAACCACACATCAGGCTTCCCTGAGCTGGGGTGCAGCAGTGGCCACGGGAGCCGAACCCCCACAGCAGATCCCTCTGCCTGAGAAGGGAAAGGTCTGGGGTTCTGAGCACGGAGGTCATTGTTGTGACTTAGATGTGGTGTCCCCCAAAAGCTCACGTGTGAGACAAGGCAAGAAGGTCCAGAGGAGAAATGATTGGGTTACAAGAGCCTTAACCCAATCGGCGAATTACCCCCTCATAGGGGTTAACTGAGTGGCAATGAGGTGGCTGGAGGAGGGGGGCCTTGGGACGTAGCTTTGGGGTACATATTTTGTACCTGGAGAGCGGAGTCTTTCTCTGCTTCCTGATCATGAAGTGCACTGCTTCCCTGCACCACACTCTCCCACCATGATGTCCTGCCTCACCTCGAGCCCCAAGGAATGGAGCCAGTCTTAAAATGACTGTGAGCCCTCAAATACACGTTTTCTCCTCTACCGTTGTTCTGGTGGGTCTTTGAGTTGCAGCAGCGAAAAAGCTCATTGAAACAGTCATTCTAAGCCGTGGTGTAGACGGGATGCAGAATGTGCCAGGAAGTGGTTTCCAGCCTGCAGAGAAGATGGGTGGAAGGGAGACAAAAGGGAGGGTAGCCCCCCCACAGAAGTATCCTGACAACCTCTGTGTTAGGCAGCTTTTTGTCACTGTGACCAAAACACCCGACAAGATCCACCTAGAGGAAGCAAGGTTTATTTGGGGTCAGAGTATCAGAGGTTCCAGTCCACGGTTGACCAACTCTTCTGAAGGACATGGCAGAAGGGTGTGGCAGAGGAAGGTGGCAGCTCTTGGCAGCCAGGAAGTGGAGAGAGGAGAGGGAAAGGGCCTCAGGGTAGAGGCACCCTTCCAGGGCACACCCCTGGGCATCCACCTTGTCCAGCCCCACCCCAACCTGCCTCCAGTTACCACCCAGTTTAGTCATTCAATGAGGATGGACTCATTAAGTTACAACGCTCACAATCCACTCATTCCACTTCTAAATATTCATACAAAGGAGCTTTAGGGGGGCACCTTATATCCAAACCACAACAACCTCATTCACCAACATACTGAGTTTCTGGGGGCTGCCTTAGACTGTCGGTCACTGGCTCTCACTGTGGGACCAAGGTCTGCAGCAGGATCAGTTGTTAAAAAATATATAACCGCGGCCACCCCAAGCCCTACAGAACTGAAATGCCTAAGGGTGACTGAGAACCTGTACGTCCCCCGCAGGAGTCCTGCTGAAGCCATCTGTTGTAAAGGCTCCTCTCTGTCCCTGTCTCACACCCACTGCTTCTGAGGCCCGGGGTGCCAGCCCAGCAGCCCCGCCCCTCGCCTGCTTTATTCCCCCCCACACACCCCGTAGCACTAACAATCCATTTAGTTCACTCATTTATTGTTTTTTTATTGTGTGTCTCATCCTGCTAGATGTATGCTTCAGGAGGACAAAGGTTTCCTCGTCTCTGGTTTTTTCTTTACTCTTAACTACCCACAATAGGTGCATAACAGGCACTCCATAATGGTGGCTGAATGGAGGGATGATAAATCAAAGACCCAAGAAGCTTTTTTACCTATCCTAACTAATGGCATATGACAAGACTGAGATAAAAAAAAATAAAAGGAAAATCATTTCATCAAGAAACAGTTACATAAGAGGATGTGGCAAGTTATTGGCTTTCTCTTTGGAGGGTCGCAGTGTATCCATATAAAAATAGAGAAAGCAGTTCACGAGGACACAAAGAGAATGAGATCGGAGTCCGCTCAGAGAGGCTGAGCCACGGTTCTCAGCTGTGGGTACCTGAGTCAGTTTTCCCAGAAGGAGCTGTGAAATATCGGCCCCTCGAGTCCTTTCCGAGGACATCCGTTGTTTTTGGACTTTTTTCAGAGTGTATTCTTGGGATAGAGGCTTGTTTTCCCTTGAAATTCTGAGGCTTTTTCTCTAGAACCGTGGCTGCTCTATCCTTGTCCACCTGTGTCTGTAAGTGACATTAGCATCAAAGGCTCTAAATGGCCCCCGTCTTTACTTACGTGGCTATTAGTCTGCCTCCGTCAATGATGATGGGAGTTACTTTAAGATCAGCTTTATGTCATTACGCCATATTTTCAGTTAAGATGAAACTGGGTTTGGGCTCTACTTTTACCAGGGATAATATGTAGAGCTAGAGAAGCCAGCTCTGAAAATGTGATTGGTGCAGACCTGATGCAGGAAGAAGAGACCTCTGCTGTCACAGTCCGATGAGATACTGGGTTTGGATGGAAGCATAGCTGGGCATTGCTGGGGAAACACTGATTTTTTTGTTAGGGATAATTCTGCCCAATTATCCTGCCAGTTTCCATCCGCCCCCCCCCCAGGATGAATGCTTTGAAAAGGGCAACAAAGAGATTTATTTAGAATTTGGTAGTCTTTTGGCTAGATCCCTCGTCAAAGAGGGATGAGTAAGTAATTCTGGGGTTGGGTAAAACTTTTCTATGGATCAGGTAGTAAATAAATTTTATTTCAGAAAATAAGATCAAAACTAAATTCGTATTTCTTTGAGGGGGACATGTAAATAACAAGAGCCCCTGAGGACCCAGGTTAGCATACGTTTTATTTTTAAATTTTGTAGCTCATCTGAAAGAGGGAGAACACAGTGAAATCCACATATTTGTGTATTCCTCTAAGCTCTTCTGATTTGAAAAATATTCAGTCCGTAAGAATAACTTCCGGAGACTTTTCTAAGATTGTGTGAGTCAGCATAAAAATGGCAGGTAACCTTCAGTTGTAAGCAGGAAAAAAAGAACACATTAAGGTGAAAATCATCTGAACTGTACTGATGTAATAAGGAACTTCAAGCTACTGCTGCTATGATTTGGACCTTGCAATGTCCCCCAAAGTACCCTGTGTTAAAGGTTTGGTCCCACAAGTGACACTATTGGGAGGTAGTAGGTATGGGAAAGGTGGGCCTAGCAGGAGGTCTTCAGGTGATTGAAGGTGTGCCCTTGGAGGGATTGCAGGACTGCACCCTTTCTTCCTCAATTTTGCTCCCTGGCCATGAGGTAAGAGGTTTTGTTCTGCCATATATTCCCACCACAACGTGCTGCCACACAAACCCAAAGCAACAGAGCCAACTGATCGTAGACTGGAACCTCCAAAACTATGGGGCATAATGAACATTTTCTCTTTATAAGCTAATTATCTCAAGTATTTTGTGATAGTGATGGAAAGCTAACACAACTACCAAGGAAAAGACTTTGAAATCATTGAGGATGATAAGGTTACATAATTTGGTGAAATAATTGTAAACCATCCTCTTTGGGAGTCACCATGTGCTTTAGCACATTAAAGACTTGGGAAAAATCTTTAGTAAATAAATCTGTTTTGCTTATTCTGGGTTCAAATAGATTTTCAAACAGTGAAAACATGGGTAATTAACTTCTTCATTGGCTAGTGAGAGGAACAAGGCTGTAAGGCCCCAGGCCTTTGCAGGCAGCTTCCATGGTGAACCTCATTTGTGAGTTCCTCTAGCAAAGGCCAACTTCCAAATTGAAAGGACCGTAGACCCAACCTAATGTGGCAGCATATTGGTCAGCTTTGTGTTACTATAATGAAATACCCAGGCAGCTAACTTATAAAGACAAAAGGTTATTTAGCTTGAAGTTTTGCAGGTTCAAAGTACAAAATTAAATGAACCTATTGCTTTGGCCTCCAGGCAGGGTGACTGATGGTGGCACTTCCTGGCTAGAATGCATGTAGGAGCAAATGGCCACATCTCAAACTGAAGGAGAGAGAGAAACCAGAGTCCCACAGTTCCCTTTGAGGCATGCTCCTAGTGACCTCAGGTCCAGCACCTTAAAGGTCCAGCACCTCCCAATACCACCACCCTGAGGTCCAAGCCTCTGGAGGGACACTCAACGCCGAATCATCTCCAACAGCTTGTGTGTTCTCAGTCCTCAAAGCCCAATGCAAATGGTGGGCATTTCTTCATTCACCCAGGGTCAGGGTGGCCTGTGTCACTCCAGAGCGAACAAGGCCACCCCACTGCTGTGCCCGGGGACCCAGTGTTCAGAAAGTCACACTCACAGGGGTGGCGGGCATCTGGCCCAGCACTGAGAATCCGGCTCTCTGCCCAATTTTTCACTTTCCATCCAGATGTTTTCCGTCAGGAAGGCATAGTCAGTAACAGACGAGGGTCAGAGGCAGATGCAGTTATTATTCCCTGTGGGCCTTTCCTGCCTTGGAGGAGACATATTACTCAGGAATGACTCCCATTTTCAAAAATTTAAGTTGATCTAGCCGGCTTCCGAGCAAATGCAGAGCTGCGACCATTTCAGAGCAAAAGTCTCTGCAGGATCACAGTCATCATCACAGTTTCCTTTGGCCTTTACATTTCCACTGTAAACTCGTCAGACAGCCACGTTCGGGGGCTTCTAAGGCAGAACACGGTTTTCCAATAATGTTGGAGCAAGCGTCTTTCTCCAGGCAGCATCGGCCTACAGCAGTCTATTTTTAATATTTGCTTTTATTTCTTAATCCTTCTGAACAATAAAAATGAAAGTCATTATAATCAAGTGTGGCTGTGGCAATAAATACTTCAGGGTCCAAAAATAAATACATTGTCCCTGCCTGACCAGTTGCCCATTTTCCAGAATGTCTGGGTATTTATCTAGCAGCAAGAGACCATTATCCCGTGGCACAGTTGTATGCCACGGACACCTAATCTCCTAATTAAAATCGGTGTAATGATGGACTGTTTAAATTCTAGTTAAAATGTTCCTTTTCCATTTGCATTTAAAAGAAAACACACTTCTCGTCCCGGCCACCCCATCCTGGGTTATAATTCGGCTTTCCTTTGCCAGAATCATAATGTCACTCCGACTTGCTGCTGGTTAAATCTAAAAGAGCATCGAAATGCCTCAAAGCTTGGCCGTTGCCTGGCAACACCAGCAGCCACCTCCTCACCGGGGTGAGTTCTAATTGGTCACAACTCTTGACAGGAGTCACTGACATATTAGAAACGACACTTGATTATTCACCTAGATGGCTAGAGCTGATACTTACCAGCAGGACATTTTGCATAAAAATGAGTCCCGGATGTTTTTAATATCTGGGTGGCAGTTTAGCTCTGGTGTCGCGGAGGAAGACAGTGATAAGTTTTGTTAGTTAGAATTAATTTTTTCATTTGTTAGTCACCAGTTTAGAGCATTTTGAGGTGTTCATTTTTTTATTTTTTTTTAAGAGAGAGTGAGAGAGGAGGGGGAGAGAGAGAGAGAGAGAGAGAGAGAGAGAGAGAGAATTTTTAATATTTATTTTTTAGTTCTCGGCAGAAACAACATCTTTGTTGGTATGTGGTCCTGAGGATCGAACCCGGGCTGCACGCATGCCAGGCGAGCGCGCTACCGCTTGAGCCACATCCGCAGTCCCCATTTTTTCATTTTTTGAACCAACAGTAAAAGTACTTTCTCCCGCCCTCATTAGATCACCCTTATTTATATCACCCTTATTTATTCAGAAAATTCCCTTTTGACATCAGTTCCAAACCAACGTTACCCACAGTCCTACTGGATTAGTCGGCTGTCTGTCACTATAACAAATATCCAAGATGATCAACTAATAGAGAGAAAAGCCTTTTCATGGCTCACAGTTTTGGAGGTCTCAGACCATGAGCAATTGACACGTTGCTTTTAGACCTCTGCTGGGGTGGGGGGCAGCATCATGGTGGGAGAACTTGGTGTAGCAAAACCACACCCCTCGGGGGCAGAAAGCAAAAGAGAGGAAGAGGAAGGGGTCAGGGGCCCACGGTCTCCTTCAATGGCACCCCCATGACCTAAAGACCTCCTAGTGGGGCCCACCTCTCAGGCTGGAGAGCCTTTAATACATGGGCCTTTGGGAGACATTCCAGATCCAAATAACAGCACTTACTGAGCATCAAATAGGAAGAAATGTTCGATTCATATATTACAAGTATTTATTACTTCCTGTCTTTAAGGGGTTTATAAAGAGCAGCAAGGCACATCAATTACTGCATTATGACCAAGTAGTGGGAGGTGGTGACAGAGCCCATGTCCTGTTTTGAGGATCAGAAACCACTTCAGGGCGAAGGGAATAGCCTTGGAACTGACCCAGGATGAAGCTGCTAAGTTCTGATGGTGGGAGAAGGTGTGCTACAGGCCTATGAGTGCAAGAACAGAGTCACCTGGACAGGCAGCCCAGGGCGTGTTCAGGGAACAGCTGGAACACAGCATGCACGGAAGGGATTAGTGAGAGAGAGAACTGGCAAAGTAGGTTGAAGCACGTCAAGACGGCCATTCTGTGCCAGGGGGAGTGTTTGTTGTGTCCTTCACTCGAGAGCCAGGAGCTATCAAATACTTGAAATGGCAGAGTGACTTGCTCAGAAGTCACCTGCAGGAAAAAGAATTCCACTTCAGCTGTTTAGCCTCCAAGATGCCAAACGTTCCCTACACCCGGTGGGTGGTGGGGTCAGGGGAAAAACTCTTCTGGAGCAGATGAGGGGAACTGCAGATTGTACCTCTGGAGTCTCCTCTTTACAGTAGCCCCCCAAGGTAGCCAGGCTCCCAGGGGTCATGTTTGGTGCTAGGGTGACAGTCTGTTTTTTTCTGAGTCTCTCTTCATGCATGGATCGATGACTCACCTGGGTTACACACATCAACTTATGGGGATCTTCTGAGTTTAGGAATGTAAGAAACACAAGAGGCATCCTCTCCTCCTACACAGGACATATATCTCCCTCAGCACTCAGAGATTCTCCTTTCTCCAAACACCCAGGGCTTCCAAAGGCTTTTAAAGGGTGGGTGTGTGGGGGGGGGAGGGGAGTTGTTGGTTTCTTTTTCAAGTTCATGGCACCCGATCTGCATAGAGAGAAATTATAACCTAGAAGTGATTGAACTGAAGGGTAAAGGGGACATGGGCACAAACCAGGAGTCAGACAGTCTGGAGCTTTGATTCTCACTTTCACAAAATTATTTGAACACAAAAGTACTCAGTTTCCTCTCTGTAGGTCTTCATGTATAATTCTGAAGTCGAAGCATTAAAGAGATGACAAAATCTCTCTTGGTGATGAGATGTGGTCACTGCAAGTAGATAGGCCCAGTGAGCTGACCCTCCACTGCCCTGACCTTGGAAGTTGGCTGTTTTTTCCAAGGTCCCATGCAAATGTCTCAACCTGAGACTCCATGGCTTCCTTGGAGACCTAGAAGGCCGGTGGAGAGGGATGTTACTGCTCATTTCAATTAGCCCCTCATTTGGAGTAAGAACCCCAAGTTCAGAAAGGTTCAAATGTTACGCCCAAAGTAAGAGGCAGAACCATCATGGATCTTGGGGCAGGTTTTTAGCAAACTACATCATATTCATGCTAAGATAGAAAGTATCCCTAAATCTACTGTTGTGTCATGGGGCCTGCCACATCAACTCTCTCGGGGAGTGTTCACCCAGTCCTCACAGAGATACTTCTACAAAACTGACGGAGGATCACGGTGCTCATTCCTGATATGAAACATACCCGCAAGTCTCCAATCATGGATGACAACTACGAGAGTTGCCCAAGAAAGTCACACTGAGAGTAGGTTATCTACCTATTGCTATGTAACAAGATTGCCCCCAAATGACAATCTGTTTGATCCTTGTTTCTGTGGCTCAGGCACCACTGGCTTAGGGTCCAGGTCGCAGTCAATTTGGCAGCTTAACCTGTGATCTCATCCGAAGGCTTCACCAGGGAAGATATGCTTCAAGAATGACTCACGTGGTTCCTGGCAGGATTCAGTTCTTACTGGGCTTTGGGAGGCAGGATGAAAGTCTGTGTCATTCCTTCAGTCCGTGGGGATCTCCAGAGAGTTTCAGAAAAGCAAATACTCAGAACACAAGTATTTTCAGCAGGCCTATCTATACTCATGCCTGGGTATAGGATGGATTGGAAATTGAAAAACCTGGAGGCTCTTTTGAAAATCATTTTTCAGTACACCTATGTGTCAGGCACGGCACTAAGACCACAAATATGCTTATGCTACCACAGGTGACAGGTGGCAAAGCTTGAATTAGAGGGTGAGCAGGGAGATAAAGACAAAGGAACAGATGAAAGAAAAGAAGCATCATCAAATAATGAGACCAGAAGAGGTGGGCCCAGTGGGGTCGTCTGGGAGGAACAGAGGAGAGGATTCCTCATGTCTCGACCATAGAGGACCATCTAGTTCTATGTGTTTTACATATTTTGTTTCTAATTTTTCCTAACTCTTCAGGGGAGATGTTATTTGTATTTTGCAGATAAAGAAAGAAACTCAGGGGGCTGGGGTTGTAGCTCAGTGGAAGAGCGCTTGCCTAGCATGTGTGAGGCACTGGGTTCGATTCTCAGCACCACATGTAAATAAAATATAGGCCCATCAACAATTAAAAACTATTTTAAAAAAAAGAAAAGAAAAAAAAGAAACTCAGTGAGGCTAAGGAACTAGCACCAGATCACAAAACTAGAAAGAGCCAGGGAGAGGAAACCATCACTGATAATGGCTTAGAGCGTTTGCTCTCCCTGGGCAAGTGCACCTCCAAGGCCAACTCTTACCCTCGAGGAAGGAGCTGCTATGGTGGAATGCTGGAGATCATCTCCAAGCTCCGCTTTGAGCAGGGCAGTTCCTCAGCCTACTTGGCATTGATCTCCTTCAGAGAGGGGCCTGATGAGGGGTTAATTGAAATCCCTCTCCACCAACCTTCTTGGTCTCCAAGGAAGCCATGGAGTCTCAGGTTGAGACATTTGCATGGGACCTTGGAAAAAAACAGCCAACTTCCAAGGTCAGGGCAGTAGAGGGTCAGCTCATTGGGCCTATCTACTTGCAGTGACCACATGTCATCTCTTTAAATGATACATGAAGACCTAAAGCCTTCCCATCTTTTGGGATCCACTCTCTTGCCCTCTGTCTGCCCCTTGATCAGAATTCCTTAGTGCCATTGGTACAGTCCTTTACAAAGCAAAACAAAAATGGAAACTTAAGTAATAAACTTCAGGTTAAGCGGGAAATTCTTCGGGGACTTTCCTCCCCAGGCTAAGGATGGTCAGTGGTTACTGCTAGTTACCAAAGAGCGGTCCAGCCATGCACTCAGGACCATCTCCAACAGGGACAACCAATGCGAAAGGTGAGAGAAACAGAATGGAAAACTGACTTGGTGGCTGGAATGCAATCCCTGGCCTTAGTCAACACAGGCTGCCTTGGCAAAAGAGCATAGGCATGTATTTTCACAATTTTGGAGCCTGGAAGTTGGACACCAGGATGCCAGCATTGTTGGTTTCCAGTTAGGCCTCTTTCATGGTTTGAAGATGGCTGCCATCCTGCTGGGTGCACAGGTGGGGGTGGGGGGGTGGGGGAGTGCTGGAGTCCTTTTTTCCTCTACATTTTTTTTTATTGGTGCATTCGAGTTGTACACGATGGTAGGATTTGTCTTACATATACTTTTGTCGTTCATATTACATGCACACAACAAAATAATATAATTTGGCGAGTATTCGTCCTAGCACATCCCTCCTCTGGTGTCTCTTCTTATAAAAAACACTAATCTCAGATCAGGGCCTTACTCTTTTGACCTCATTTAACTTAATGATTTCCTGAGTGGCCCCATGTCTAAATACAGCTAGCCTGGGAATCAGAATGACAACACAGGAATTTGGGGGGAGGATATGAACATTCAGTCCCAAACAACATTCAGTCCCAATCTCAGGAAGGAATCACTTTAAAAGAACCTGACAGCATTAATATTTTATGTGATCACAAATACAATAGGTGTGCATTACGAAAAATATAGAATAAAACAAAGACGAAAATCACTCATCCCATGAAGAAGATGAAACATAACAACCACAAATGTGAGCCTTTTACTAAGATCCGAGGGATAATGGCATCACAGATTCATCTGTTCACACGTGTGTGCGCACGCCACATTCGCTGCTTGTCCGAAAACCTAGGGGAAGAGCTGTGGAGTTTGTATAAAGATTATGCAAGCCCATCAGAGAGCTTTTGTTTGCATGCAACTCATGTAAGAGTAAATATTCCATAACTGCTGTATATAAGCGAGGAAGAGAACCTAAAACCATGGTTGCTGGCTAAGATACAGATCATGCTCTG
The DNA here is from genome assembly GCF_052094955.1 of Ictidomys tridecemlineatus. Taxonomy (NCBI): domain Eukaryota; kingdom Metazoa; phylum Chordata; class Mammalia; order Rodentia; family Sciuridae; genus Ictidomys; species Ictidomys tridecemlineatus. The sequence continues at coordinate 217,191,297 of NC_135478.1, forward strand.
CTGTCTTACCATATTTTCTCCACATTGCTTTTAAAAACATTTTTCATATTACATGCCCCATCTCATATCACATTAACCCAAATAAAAATGTCATTATCCATTCCGCTCGACAGACAGCAGGCAGAGTATAGTAGAAAATTGCAGTCACGTCAGCCAGGAACAAAGCATTCTAGTCGAGAGCACGTGAAGAGCCGATGGTAGGCAGCTGGTCCGGTTCCCTTTTGCATTGTCCAGGCCTATGGTTGGATTCAGTCTGAGTGGATCTCTCTCAACACCCAGGACGTGCTTCTGAAGAGCTATGTGTAAATCAAATTTTATATTGCATCTCTTTTGTTACCCGAAGGAAGCTTTGAGCCTGGTATCTAAAGAGACTTCCTTTCAAACAGCTTTTTACCATGTTACTCTTCCTCTGAAATACATCTTTAAAGATATTTCAAGATCTGGGATTTTATTAAAATAGTGTGCATTCATACCGCTAAGTTTATTAAAATAATTGAAGGAATATATATAGTAGCCAGGGAAGTTAATCATAGAAATGTGGCTTTGATAGTACTGAGTTCTCCAAATATTAGGGAGGTCGGCGGCATCTTGGACTTGACGGCTCAGAGGCCATTTGGGGGACCAGTCACACCACTTTTGTACTGATGGATGATTTAAATCATGATTTGTGAGAATTTAGAAAAGACTGCCGTAGTCATGAAGGGTCAGCACAGAGTGAACCTCAGGATGGGTTGTGGAGGTAAATGACATTTCTGCCTTAGTCAGTCATTTGACAAAGTCCACCGCAGCCCATCATTGGTAAGATGGGGCCTGGTGCAATATTTACTGAGGTTTGTTTGTGGTTGGCCAAAGGATCGTGGAAAATTCTGCAATTTTCTAAAACAGCTTTGTAGCGAGGGCCACAGGACTCTGCACTTGAACCTTTCTCCAAAGCCACAAACTGAAGGAAGACTTAGAAGACACACTTAGCAAAGGTTAGAGGAGACGAAGAAGAGCCCACGTTCCACAGGAATGCCCCCCAGGGCTTCTCAGGACCAACTGCTTCAGAGAGGAGAGCAGAGCACACGGGGGACCGGGGGACACGAGCCTCTCCTTACACCACAGAGCATGTGGGGCTCACTTGCAGGGAGTTAGCTGTCAGAGGGAGGGTTTTAGCAAAGCCGTGTGCTCCCTACCAATATCCCACCACCAGTGGCCCAGACTGCCCCGCCTTACCTGGCTTCTCCATCACCTGAATGCCTTAGGGTAGCTCAGAGATTGTTCTGCTCAGAATACAGTTCTGGCACTTTTTCCAGAAATAAAAGCAATATAAATGTAAAGCCATTCTAATGAATGGATGATGCTAAAGGGCCAAAAAAATCAGTTGCTCATGGCGATGATTCATGAAGAAGACCTTGTGGTTTTCATTAACCTGAACCTCGGTATTTGTCTGTATTACCACTGTCTGAAAAAGCCAACCTGGCCTTGAGATTGACATGCCAGGTACAGATCACAGGAAGTGATTCATTTACCACTTACTGGATCACACCTGAAATAACACTTTGTTCCATTTATGGGGCTGCCTTTTAGGAGGGACCCTATTTAAAAAAAAAAAAAAGGAGCAGTAAGATTAAAGAGATGTGCAAACCATGTGGTTAGAGGAGTCATAGAAGGCAAGGGAACAATCGTGTTGCAGAAGGAGAGTTGCAGATGAATACAGTCGTCTGAATGTTGAGTGCACTATCATACAGAAGTAGTTAGAAATGAAACCAAAGAGAGGTTGTCAGAGGGTGCAATGGTTAGCTTTCTGTCACTATAACAAATGCCTGCAACCATCAACTTATAAAGAGAAAAGGTTTATTTTGGCTCAGTTTTAGAAGTTTCAGTCCGTGATGTGTTGATCTTTAATGTGTGGTAGCACATCGTGGTGAGAGCTCAGGGCAGAGCAGAAGTGCTTACTTCATAGCTGGAAGTGAGAGAGAGAGTGAGGAAGAGCCCGGAGTCCCATAATCCCCTTCAACAGCACACCCACAATGGCTTCAAGGCCTTCTAATAGGCCGCACCTCCTAAAGGTTCTGCTACCTCCCAATAGCACCACTCTTTGGGGCAGGCCTTTAGCACACAGACTGGGGTGACTCTTAAGACCCAAACAATAGCAGGAGTCAGATTTTTTTTTTTTTAAAGTTGATGGGTACTTTTTTTTTTTTTAAGAGAGAGAGGTAGAGAGAGAGAGAGAATTTTTTAATATTTATTTTTTAGTTTTTGGCGGACACAACATCTTTGTTGGTATGTGGTGCTGAGGATCGAACCCGGGCCACATGCATGCCAGGCGAGCGTGCTACCGCTTGAGCCACATCCCCAGCCCCAGGAGTCAGATTTTGCCTCAGCACCATAGCATACCTCCTGGCAAGTAGACTGACATCTTCTAACTTTCCCCAATACTTCAGCATTTTAAGAGCAAAGAGTAGGTATTGTGTAATCATTAAAATTCATCTGTTCATTTGACAAATGATTACTATGTGTCAGACATTGTTCTGTGTTCTGGGGGTACAGAAATGAGCAGGCCAAACTTCCTCTGCCCGCAGGAACTTAACGGTCAAGTGTCACCATAGTAAACTGTAAACCTAAGGTAACGTTTAAAACCATGTTTCCATAAGAAGGGTTCAGAGCAATGGCGGGCCGCATATTGCTTTAGCTGTGGTGCTTGGCCATTCAGACACAGCCTGAAGATGCCCATCCAGCCCCACAGAATTCCAACCACCCAACCAGCCTGCTGGGCGGGCAACCAAAACCCATGTCTAAATTTTTGGAAACTGGGTGATGGCTACCTGATCCCATGCTCTCCACCTTTCTGTGGGAAATTTTCCATGATTGTAAATGTTTTAATATTAATAAAAGAAACCAGCCATTGCCTTGTGTGAGAGAGAAGCCCCCTTGAAGTCAAGAGCCACACTGATTTCAAAGTCTTAAGCAGCTTAAGCACCAACGAAGAACCACTCATCAGAGACGCTCTAAAAATAACTTCTGTGTTAATTAAGAAGTTGAAATGGATGACCTTAGGTCCCTTTGGATACCGAGTTTATGTTCTAGTGGAAGATCTAAGTTATCATTGGAACAAACAAACAGGGACCTGGGTAAATTCCAGAGCCAGGGCTCATGGAGTGCTGTGACTTCCTTGCTAACTACACCATGAAACCCAACGCGGATCCTACGCACTTAACGATCACTTTCATGATTATTTTGCCATCTTTACTTTAAATCCTTTCTTCTTCTTTTTTTTTTGTTTCTCCTCCAAAAAAGCTTCCTTAAGCCAAAATAGATGTTTATAGTTATTGTATTTTACATGTTTATGCCTTTTGGAGCTTCCTCCCTAATCTTAGCTGTATAGAAACTACCTTCTCAACAAAATCCATTTTCCCAGAAAGCACCCCATCTAACCTCATCATCTGCAGCCAATTCAGGCTTGCTGCCTGCCTGATGCCCTAACGACACCTTATTGTCCATTATCAGATGATGCCCCTCATCAGCCAAGCCTGTGACCTCCTCCTGGATCACTTAAAGAGCTATGCAGAGTCTGGGGCTGCGTTTGACATCCAGAGGTAAGGCTGCGATGTGACAGATGAGAAGTCACAGTTTTAAACAGCTGCTTCTTGTAACTGTACCTAATCAAGGGACAATTACCTTGGGACTAACAAACTATAGGAATACTAGAAGCTCATAAAAGTATGGATGGACTGAGTCGTGAGAAAAAAAAAATGAAACCCACTTAAAACACGAAACGGAAGTGAGGGGGGCGTGGCCTGTTGAAGAGAACCCTGCAGTGTTGCATTGTCTTCCTCCTTCTGCAGACCCAGGGTGGGAAGGACAGGCCTGGGCAGAAGGGACAGGGACTGGGGGAGAGTCTGTGAATTTTCACATCAAGAAAAATAGTGCAAGAGGCTGGGGTTGTGGCTCAGTGGTAGAGCACTTGCCTAGCACACACGAGGCACTGGGTTCAATTTTCAGCACCACATGTAAATAAATGAATAAAATTAAAATCCATCAACATCCTTTAAAAAGAATTTTAAAAAAAAGAAAAATAGCGCAGCACCTCCATACGGAAACCACGGCGTGGACATTACACTTAATGGCTGCTCATCTGGCTTTCCTCCTAGAAACCTTTAGTTGTTTGATGCCAAATCGTGGCTTACAGCAAATCACCTGGACGCTGACTCATGATCATCGGTGCACATAAAACCACAACATCATCACCAACATTCACATGTCCACGGGGCTTCTCAACCACATTCCCTCTGATTATAGGATGCAGAAGGTGGCTGAAGATAAGGTGGCCAGTCACCTATGAAAGCAGTGTAAATGACTCTTAAAACCCTTAGATCTCCAGCCATTAGGATCCCATGGAGCCACATTCAGGAGCCTCAGTTTTGTCTTTACTCGGGCGGGCAAATGGGAAATCGGTGGTAGAAGCGTTTCCAAAAGCAGCAGCCAAAACTCTAAAGTCATCTGGAAATGTCATTTACTCCTTACTAAAACAGTGGCTATGGAACTATAGAGGCACTAAATGTGTGCCCACATCCAGGACAGAAATAGACCTTGTAATTATCCAGGATATTAATAACTCAGTTGTTAGTCTTCTTAAAAAGAACTTAAGCTGACTTCTCCCGGAAGAAAGCAAAAAGGGAAAAAAAGAAGATAATTCTAGTTTAAAATGGCCTTCTGGGAGACAGGCTTCCTATGGCCCAAGAGGTCAAAGTTTCTGGAGCTACTGCCAGATACTTTCCTCTGTTTGTTTCTCAAGTGCAAAGTGTGCTTTCTGTAATAACACACAGAAGATCGTGAAGCCTGTCCTAAAGTTCGTCTGGTATTTATTTGAGTGGGAAGAGTCCTCATTTTTTGTTTGTTGTTCTTTAAAAAAAAAAAAAACTGTAAAAATCATTAGGAAGAAAAGGAGAGAAAAGTTCATAAAACTCGACCATCAGTTTGTTTGTTCATTAATGACAATTTGACAGATACCAATTCATCACTGGATTCTGACCTTCGCAGGCACAGCCGCCAGGCAAAGCTGTAGGCTCTGGGGCCCCAGGGTTCCCTCCTCCAGAGGCCAGAGAATGTAAAATGTGCCTCTTGGTCGTTGGCTCTGCTCTGCTGGGTCGGGGGCTCCTGAACCCAGTGGTTGACTTAGCCATGCCCTCCGTAAGCTCACTGGGGGCCCCACGTGTGCTCCCACACTCTGCTGCAGCTGCGCACCCAGCAGCTGCTCTCCCACGTCTCAAGTCCCTCTGCAGGGCAAGGCTCTCCCAGGAGCCAGGGGGCCTCTCTTTGTTGGGAGGGGTGCATGGGGGTAGGCCTCGGCCAGCAACCTTGCAAATTCAAACATGCCCCTCTCCCTAGGTGCTACTGCTACTACACCACAGACCTGGTGGCCAGTGTCGCCTTCGGCACCCAGGTGGACTCCCGGAAGGTTCCCGAGGACCCCTTTGTGGAATCTTGCAGGCGTTTCTTTGCGTTCTCCATCCCCAGGCCTCTCCTGGTCTTACTGTGTAAGTACAGCTCCTGCCTGGGGCGGTAAGGCCAGACTTGGGGCCACTTGCAGGCTCTATCCAAGCGGCTAGGAAAGGACACTTGAGGGTCTCTGAAAGCTGCCCTGCAGGGATGGGGTCTTCCTGGAGTCACCAAGGTTCTCTTGTCACAGCCTGGGGCCACTTATCACCAACACAGGTCGCCCTGGCTTCTGTCACCACCGTGGAGGTGAGAACGGCGGCGACACTCTGAATGCATTGCTTCATTAACTCCTGCCGTTCTGCCTCTGAGAAATATCCTTGCCCCCACTCTCCAGATGAAAAAACTGAGGCTTGAGAAGGCAGAGCCAAGACTAGAACCAAAAACCTTTCATTTTCTAGCACATTTTTCTCCCCTCCAGCAAAATCCTCTTCAGAAGACTTCTCGCTGGAAGCCCAATGTACAGTAAACTAGGACACTGTGTGGCAAACACGGATTTGTTTACAATTGCATAGTAAACATAGAAATTGCTGGGTGGGTGACTAGGAGGTGGCCGAATGCTACAGATACAGGTCCATTGGCTTCATTTTTATTTTACAAATGAGTTTTTGCCCCCCACCCCCAACTCCAGCATCTTCTTGCTTTTAAGGAAGCATTGACCCATTTTTATTGCTATCAGCGAACTGGCCCTGATTTCCGGCCACTCTGCTGGGTGGGTAAATTCTTCACCAGTTTCATGGGAGGCCCTGTCACCTCCATCAGCTCACACTGAAACTGTAGATGTCCGTGTAAGGTCCAGCAGTCTCTTCCTGCCCCATCCCTTGAATTACGGGACCCATCCCGTGTCCTGTGGGATGGTGGCCCTATTGTCCCTGCTTCCCCTGATCGCTCTGCCTCTTATCTGGGCAGAGTGTTCTGAGACCCCTGAGTGTCCAGAACTGTCTTCTCCAGCCCAGCTCCAGCCCAGAACCCTGTGTGCAGTAGGCCCACCATGGAGCTGAGCTCCCCTGTGGCCAGGCCTCAGCCCCTGGGTCCAGAACCACTCTCCAGGAGGGATTAGGTGGCGCTGACCCAGGGAAGCCTATCCCAAGGGCACAGCACCAAGGACTCAGGCTTATCTGGCATGCAAGGAAGGAGCCCATGGCAGATGGGGCCAGCACTCTTGTCAGCCTTGTAGTAATGGCTCTTAGAGACAATTCAGGTGGTTGCTCTGGGGACAGTTGTCCAGAGAAAGAAATGCAAATGACTGGAAAGTTAAGAAAGTAAATGAGTTTCTACCCCTTGCTAAGACTTGAAGCACAGCCTATGATCTGCTGTCTTGACAGGTTAGAAAGACCTCAGTCTGAATATCTAGAACCTGAACCACTAATTCACAAGCTGAGACCTCCTGTCGAGGGCCAGCTGACGGGGAGGACTTGGTCAATCAGGCAAACATTTATTGAGTGCTTACTATGTGCAAGGAATGGTGACAGGGACAGAGATGGAGCCAGACATAACCCAGCTCTGAGGAGCAGTGATTCCCTGGGGGAGGCGGGGGAGGGGGCAGGCCTTCGGGATGACTCGCATTCAAGGCGGGCACTTGCTTCCTAGTAACAGGCGTCTAATAGCCATGGGTTATTATGGCCCCCTTTTCAATGCCACTTTTGTTTTTCTTTCAAGTATCATTTCCATCCATAATGGTCCCACTGGCCCGGATTCTGCCCAATAAGAACCGAGATGAACTGAATGGCTTTTTTAACAAACTCATTAGGAATGAGATTGCCTTGCGGGACCAGCAAGCTGCAGAAGAGGTAACGTATTTTAATAGGATACAGCCTGCAAACAGAATGGAACCTAATTTGCCATCGCTCTCTCTCCTTTTTCTTCCCTCCCAACCCCACACATCACGCCATGCTGTCCTCCAGCAATCTGCTACCCTGAGCTTTCCAGGGGCAGTGGAAAGCCAAGTGGAAGGTCAACGAGAACAGGGAGGAGAGGTGGGAAAGGACAGGAGGAGGAAAAGCCCCAAGCAATGGGCCCCTCCCCTGATGTGGCGACCAGAATGAACGCTGCCCCCCCCCAACTGCCTCTCCAGCTCAAACATCACCCCAAGCGCAGGTTGGAGAAGCCCATAAGAATCTTCTAGGTAAATGTGCCCCATGTAATTTTCATGAGCATAGTCTTTTTATTGAAAAATGGCAAGACGGAGTGTCATAGCATGAATAGCATAAATATTAGAGAGAAGTTTGTGCAACTGTCAATCAATCCCACGATCCCTTTCAGGGTAGAAGATGTTGCTACAAAATCTGTGGTTGAGTGCCTTCTGGTCTCTTTAGCAGGCTTCATTTGAGATCTAGAGCTTTCTTTCCTCCTTACAGACTTGCACTCTGCTTGGCACATAGTGGGAATCGAGTAAATATTTGTTGATTGAACTCGGCTAAGAATAGAAGGAAGAATTTTCACTGTGAAGGAAGATCATTTCAATACCGGATATGCTCATGCATGCATAAATGCTGTTCTTTAAGGGCCTCGTTGCATTCAAGAAACTTACTGAAAGGAAAAACGAGGCTGAAAGGGCTTTTCCTTAACTGACTTGTTCAAGATGGAGCTTTAAATGGGTTTTCCCAAAGACTGAGTGGCTCAGAGGAATTCATGAGGTCCAGTGGTTAAAGCATTGGCCTAGAATGAAATCAGAGTCGATTAGTGGCTGGATTCAGAGAGCAGCCTTGGGCGGCGGCCTTGTCCTCTCATCTTCATACCCTGGGGACCGTACAGCAAGTGCATCTGGATCCACAAGACATGGGAGGGTTTATACAAACTCTTGGCCCCTTGGCCCACACCACTATAAACTCAACTTGAATGTGCTTGGAGCTGTGGGAGGAATCTGCTCACTGGTCTACCTAGCCTGACTCTGAATCCCGAAGGACAGAGCGCTCCTGTCCAGGTGCTGCCTTCTTGGCAGCGAGGAGACAGGCTGAGGGAGGAAGGATAAAGAAAAATTTTGAACCTTAATAGCACTGTAAAGGACTGCCCTATGCAAGCCTTCCCTCTGTCTCTCTCTCTCTCTGTCTCTCTTTCTCTCTCTCTCTCTCACACACACTCACTCCCCACACCCTACACTCCAAGCCTGAAACCCACTGGTTGTGGAATCAAGCTGAAAATTTTAAAAACTGTTTCACTGAGTGACTTACTAAGAGGTGAGAGGTTTTTAAAGATCCGATTACTGGGATTGCCTAGAGCTTTTCCTTTTATAAACTCTAAAGCTATTTGTTTCAAACAATGAGTTGATCTGAGAGAAACCTCCCCACCACAAATCCAGGACTGCCCGTGTCAAGACTGAGCTATAAGGTTACTAAGAAAACTCACTTGAAAGCCATCGGAACTCTGTATACATTCCATCAAGCAGATGTGTGTTTGTGCAGAGAAAACGCTGCACAGATGTTAAAAGGTAAATATTTTTCTAAGCTCTAGCCGTTGGGTGGATTAGACACCTACATCCATCAGGACGCGTATTTTTCTTGGATACAACCATAAACCAGCACTGTTTTGGCCCTAAATGGGTAGTGTTCAGATAGCCTCCATGATGCTGTGGGAATAATAGGAACCGTCCACACTAATGTTCCTCTGCAGCGCAGAAGCCCTGGAGAGCAGCCCTTCCCTCCAACCTCATTAGCTGGAGGTGAAGGCACATTTCTGCAAGCCTCCGCCGGCCCGTTAACAGGCTGGCTGAGCTGGGGTCAGAGGAAAGACTGCCAGCTGCCCGCTGCCCCTGGAAAAACACATGGTTTGGACGCGGCTCTGCCATGTCATCATCCCCACCCCGCCCCCGCAAAGCCACACCAAGTCTCAGGGACCACAACTGTGTCGCAGCCTGAGGAGGTTCAAACGGACCACCTGAGAGGTCCAGGGATGCTGTGGAGTCCCTCGCTGGCTCGGGGAGCAGCGGGTGCTCCTTTCTCCCTGACACCACCCCCAGATCTCCACCCGACCCTGGTTCTGCTCTGCGTTCACAGGGATGTCGTGGGACTGCAGCAGCCACCAAGTTAGCCAAACAGCAAGAGGGATGCTGGGAATGCCATCCCTCCAGGATGCCACTTAGACATCTACAGGAGCAGGGTCAGGGCGGAATGAAGAGGCCGACTCTTGCTGACCCTTGGCCGTTTTCTCAGCTATTAGATGCCAAGCAGCAGCAGAGGCTCCCTTTCTTGGCCCCAACAAGTGCGACATCCACAGCCTTAGCCCTGAGCTCTGCTAGGGCTGAGCTCTGCTCATCAGACACCTCGAAGGTCACAGAGCGGGGATGCCTTCTGCTCTAAATAACTTGCAGTTGTTATCAAACCCAGCTCACCCTTCCTCAGAGGGTGTTTATGGCTTTACCTTTTGATTGGTGGAATTATTTATTGCATATCGAATATGGGCTCAGCACAGAACTAGGCACGTATGGGGGCTGGGCGGAGGAGCCTGCCCTGGGGATGCTTATAACCTGATGGAGCAGAAAAGGCAACCACACCTGAAATCACAACAATCTTCATAGAGGAATCACATTTTTTTAAAAAGATGGCATTACATGCTAATGTGTGGGGCATAGATTATTCATGCAATAGAAATTCAGAAGCCAATGAACTGAGAAAAGGCTGCAACTAGCAAAGTACTTTGAAATTAAAATATTTTCCTGGTGGGGGTTCTGATACTCTTCTTTTGCTGTTTTAATTCCATCAACTTCAGAAAGGAACATCATCTTGGTTGTCATTCATCACATTAAAGGGCATTTCAAAGAAGAGATGCACCAGGCATACACTTTGTTAATGCTCAAGCAATATGTAAACACTCCTATAGTTAAAATTAGTGTCCTAAAAATATAAGGAATATGCAAATTGCTGATAAGAAAGGTAGGGGAAATGGTAAGAAAGCTCTAACCACTTAAATGGGGGTGAGGATTTACTGAGAACAAAAGGGATGGATAGGAAGCAGAAAGCTAGGTCTGGGGGCTTTGAAGACATGCTCCATCGGTCAGCTCCATCCCCTGTCCCCCAGTTCTGTTGACTTTCTACCATGAGAGAAAACTTCTGACTGCCCAGAGGAGCTCTAAATTGCGCATGAGTGAGCAACTGAGCTTGGGCTCTGGTTTAAATCTATAAGAAGCTTTCTTGTGCTCTTATCAGAGAAACAACCAACAGTACAAACATATCAGAGTAAAAAGTGAATGCTCCCCTGGTTTCCCACCTCCCCCAGCTTACTAGGAACTGTTAAGTGTGGTTAAACATTGCTAAATGTTTTCCATGCAGAGATGTATACACATGATTACACATATTGTGTACTTATTGTTTTTACAGAAATTAGATTCCATGCATACGGCTCCCCAATGTTTTTTTGTTTGGTTTGCTTAACAAAGTGACTCCACACCTTTCCATACCAACCCAGAATGGCCTCATCTCAAATGGATAAAGGAAATGTAGTGTATAAACCCCGTGGAATATTATTTAGTCATTAAAAATAATGAAATCAGACTAGGGTTGTGGCTCAGCAGTAGAGTGCTCTCCTTGCACGTACAAGATCCTGGATTCTATTCTCAGCACCACATAAAAATAAATAAGTGAAATAAAGGTATAGTGTCCAACTACAACTAAAAAATAAATGTTAAAAAAAATGGAATCATGTCATTTGCTGCAACATAGATAGCAACTGTTATGGTATGTGAAATAAGCCAGACACAGAAAGACAAATGCAGCATGTCCTCTGTCACATGTGGAAACTAATAATAAAGTGGATTTTCTTTCTCATAGAAGTAGAAAGTAGAATCGTGTCATTAGAAGCTGGGAAGGATGTGAGGGAAGGAGAGGCTAGAGGGCTATTGAATAATGGTACCAAATCCTATTAGATTAAAGGATTAAGTCCCAGTGTTCTGTAGCACAGTAGGGTGACTATAGTTTACAGCAGCTTATTTCACATTTTGTAAAGAAATAAAAATGAGTTTGAAAGTTCCCAGCACAAAGAAATGATAAATATTTAAGGAGATGGAAATGCTAAGTATTCTGACTTGACCATCACACATTAAATACATTAATCACACTATACTCCATAAATATGGGCAATTAGGGGGGAAAAAAGCATGGTGCTTTTTTTTTTTTTTTTTTTTTGCGGTGCTGGGGATGCGCCCGAGGCCTCGTGCTTGCCAGTGTGCTCTGTGCCGCTGAGCCCCACCTCGGCCAGCCTGCCTTGTTGACCATCAGCGTCACAGTGTGCCCGCTGCTGCCCAAGTCTAGGGAACGATGAAGTGGTCTCCAGGTCCTGGCCATCTCAGATACCCCCGTGACAAGGATCCTGTTCCTACCGAGCTCTTCAAAAGTTAGGCCATGCGTCTCCTTCCTCTGTCCTCCAAGAAACCTCCTTCGGCGACTCTAAGGTCACAATGTGCATTTTGCTCTGTCCTTAGAGGCGGAGAGACTTCCTCCAAGCAGTGCTGGACGCCCGGCACTCTGCGCACTCCGTGGGCCTGGACGACTTTGACCTTGCCAAGGAGGTCTCCTCCTCTGGCAAGGGCACAGCGGACCCCTCCCAGCAGCAGCCCAGCGCCTTGTCCGCGCCTTTGACCGTGGATGAGATCGTGGGTCAGGCCGTGCTCTTCCTCATCGCGGGCTATGAGATGGTCGCCAACACACTGTCCTTCGCCACCTACCTGCTGGCCACCCACCCCGACTGTCAGAAGAGGCTTCTGAGGGAGGTGGACCTCTTCAAGGAGAAACATGTGAGTACAGGTGGGGTCCTCAGGGGACCAATTTTGTGCTCCTGGGAGTGAAACTTGTTTGACTAACTTGCTAATCTCACACCCTAAGTTCATGAGATGAAATCAGGCCGCTGCTGGCCTTCTCCATCTCTCTGGTCCAGTGAGTAAAATAGAGGGGTCAGAAAAACAGAAGGAAAAAAAGGCAGATGGTGTGGGAACCTTCACTGTCTGGGACTGCCCCCAAACTGGCCAGGGAACCTGCAAAGTCCCAGGAAGGTTTGGGCGTACACGGGCAGCATCTGGGAAGGAGATGTGGCCTTCCCGACACTGCCTGTGAAGTGGCCACGCTGGGGGAGACAGGTGTGAGCCAGAAAAGGCAGCTGGGCCGAAGGACAGGCCCAGCTGAAGCAGGACTGGAGACCGGCTGAGCTGAGGAGGGCCACAGGCGGAGGGAGGTGGAGGTGGCTGGTAAGGTGGGTCTGGGCCTCTGGGTATTCCTCCAGATCAGGCCCTTCACGGCCAACTTGCCTGGTTGGTGAGCCAGGCTACTTTCACCTCGTGTGTCTTCTGGATGCTTGTGCATGCGTGTGTGCACGTGTGTGTATGCATGTCGGCGGGGGCTTCGACCTGTGAGTTGTTAAACAGAATCATTTTAAAAATCTGTGCTTTCAAATGGCATCCTTTCTATTACATTCTGATGTCATTATTATTACCCTCACAATTTCGGAAGGTGGCTTGTTCTCTTATTGGAATCATTAGAAAAAAAAAATTGTATATAGTAAGCTACAAACTAATTCCTGGAAAATTTCACTTCTCTATCCTCCTGGGGAGGCAGAGGCAAAGTTTGTCTTTCTTCTCCATTAGCAGCTTTTAAACATTTGAAAACTGAGTCACTGTGTGATTAATTCTCTCAATTTGGGGTTCAACGTGAGCTTATGGTCCACTTCAAGTTCTGTGTTGTTATGGCAACTGCCAAGCCAGGTCTCCCAGTCCCCTGCTTATACAATTGATCTTTTGAGCCTAGATGCAAGAGTTTATATTTATTCTTATTACTGTTCAAGTCAGTCAAAATAATTTTGAATCTTGATTCTGCCATCTGTCATATTAGCAGTTCCTCCAGCTTTGTGTCATCTGAGACTTGCTAAGCATGTCTCCTATTTCATCTAAGTCATTGATTAAAATGTTGAACAGGACAGGGCTCCCTCCAGATTGACATTGATCCATCAATCAATATTCTTCGGGCATGGAGTCTCAGCAAGCTGCGAATCCCAATAACCCTAGCACCTCTCTCATCCTGTTTTATAGGTACTTATTTAATATTTGGTTTAAATTGAGGAGGGGGTGGAGGGACCAAAGATGATTGGAGCACACTGGAGCAAGAGAAACCAGGGGAGCTGGAGGGCTTCCCTGTAGGTACCTTTAGTTGCAGGTAACAGAAGCCCAACTCAAACTGATCTTAACAAAAACACAAACTCACAAATTTATATTTATGAATGCAAATAATCACACAGCTCAGGGATAGATGTTGCTTCAGGAAAATCTCTATCCAGGCCTCAAAATATGTGCTCAGGCTCCAGGATCTTCTGCCCAGTTCCTGGCTGTGCGTCCGTATGATGGGCCCCATTTGGGATCATGCTGTCCTCTGGAAGCTTCAGGAAGCCTGCCGGGAATGTCTGTGACCACACACTTCCTTGATCCTCCCCAGTGAAGAGGGTCTGTGGCCTCAACTTCCCAGCAAGAGTCAGGAAGGGCACTCTGATGGAACGCTAAGGTCACTGCCCATTCTGGACCCCATTTTCATGGTCAGGGAATGGGGGTCCCCATGGCCTCATGCCAATCAGACCCCAGCCCCAGGTCATTTGGCTGAGAACTTGGGAGAATGACTTCCTCAAGAATGCCGAAGGCGCCATCCCAGGAAGGCATCAGCAGGAGGCCCAGCCCCAAGTCCCAAATAAACCAGGAGGAGGTGCCCGGCAGCAAGTAGAGCTGACAGAGGAGAGGCTTAGAGAGGGGGCGGAACTCCGAGAGGTAGAAGTCCTGATGGGCACCTTGAGGGAACTTAAAGGCTGATTGATAAACAATTCAGTTGGATCTATTAAACGATATCTCCCTTCCATATTAAACCCGCCAGGGCAGTAAAAGGCAGCAAAAATTGATTCTAGAATATGGCTTCATTTGGAGAGCTACAGAGCCCTAGGAACCCGCCTATCACATGAGCTAAGACCCCGTCAGGCCTAGGTGAGCTTCCATCTAAAGCCCTCACGCACACAGGGTACCTCTGTCATGGCCTGAACTGACCTTGACCTTGAGGAGAGCCACCCTGGCCTCTGTCAATCAGGCCTTCTTCCCCGGGGGCCATCTCCCATGGGTTGTGCCAAATAGCCCAAGGCACGGAAGAGATTACCTGGGCAAATAAACTGAATATAGAGAGAAAGGTTTCCAAACTTGAGTGCATGCAAAATCATTTGATAAGACAATATAAAACGCATATTCTAGGGCCCTGGATTCAAGGTTCTGATTCCATAAGTCTGGGCTGGGGCTTGGGAACATGTATTTTTTAATAAACATCCTCAGGTGGGGACACTGGTTCCACTTGGAGAATGTAATCTTGGACTCTTAGGGCCCAGATCCCTCTTCCAAGAAAAAAAAAAACAGCATCCAATGCCCTGCTCCAGCCTCACAACCCCACTCTGTAGATCATATTCTTTCCTCAGGCAATGTTTGGGATGGTCTTTGACAAATGAGAATAACTAGTTGTTGTCTTTTAAAAAAATAAATTTGGTAGTCACAATAGCATTTCTTTGTGTGGCCTTGCTCAGGATACCCACTCGATTAAATTTGTAAGTTTTCTTTTCTTTCTTTCTCTCTTGTTTTATTTTTTTTAATTTTTAAATTTTTTTTTTTTTTACTATAATCAGAGCTCTGTTAATATGGGCCATCTGTCAGGACAGGGAAATGCAGATTAGATGTTCACACATTAGCTATTTTCCTGAAAATATTCCTGAGAATTTGCATGTAAAGTATGACTTGTTATAATTTTCCTGCTGGTTTCCATTCAACAAATATTTCTCGAGTGCCAGTTAATGCCAGCTCCTGGGGCTCAGGACCCTCCTTCACACCGTTTTTTGCTAGAGTAGAGAGCACCCACCCCAGGCCCCTGTGCCGCCTTTCCTTGGGCTTGTCCGCAAGGTCCCTGGATTCCAGCTGGAGTTCACTGGAGCTGCTTCCCCTGAGCCATTTCCTTCTACCAATGTCCTTTGAGCATCTGAGGGGAACCTGTCCCTCCAAAGAAAAGAGTGGGTATGTGCATTGAAACTCCTTCCCTGAGCGGTGACAGAAAGCGGCCCAGACTTCTCAGCCCCCAGAGCTACAAACTCCAGAGGGGCAGGCTGCTTTCAGACACCGCTGGATGCAGCAGCTCCAACCCCGTTCCCCAGCGGCTCTCTCACCTTCACTTGCTCCTTCGCCCTCTGGGAAGGTCCCTCTAGTCATCTCTAGATGGCTGAGTGACTAGTACTTTGCACCATGTGAACTCAGTGAGGTACAAACATGAAACCATGTGGTGTTTTCGCCAATTCTTTTTTTTAAAACATGCTTTCCTTTCCCATTTCCGGACACCTGGGGCAGATCTCAAAGGTGCCTGTCACTTTGAGGCATTAAAAAGTCCAGACCCATCTGGTTCCGATTAAAACTTCAGTCTCAGATGCAGCTCAACACTCTGCTGTGCCTTCCACCCAGGCCGACCCATGGCCCAAGGAAGCCACCCGGGAAGGGGTGGGGTCTGCTCTTCCTCCTGCCTTCTTCCTGCCGCACCTGCTGGACCCCCTTCTTCTCCAGGGCTTGGGTGTCACAAGAGATCCCAAGTCCTACCCTCCGGGGCTGCTGTCTGCACCTTCTTTGAGGAGCAGATGCAAGAGTGGTTCAGAGGGACTTGGGGCAGCCCCCACAACACAGTTCCCTGACCGGGGAGACCAGCTCCAGAGGCCAGCTCCCATTCACAGTTTTGGTGCTACAGTCTCCTTGTGGCAATCAGCCAATGATCTCATTGGCAAGAAGGCTTGAGCCTCGATGCCTCCTGTAGCATCCACAGGACCCACAGAAAGCACACTTCTTACCACACCAGCAGTGATCGCTCCCTCTGCCAGCCCCTCCCCCACCCTGACATCTCTTTCCAATTATCTATCCTCTCCTCAAACAGGTAGAGAGGGCAAATCAGCAATTCTGCTGCATTGTGCAGATGACCAAGGAGAGCAGAAGGCCAGGCCCGGGGGCTGCCTTCATCTCCATAAGTCATGCATAGACTCCGTGGTTCCCAGATGAGAGCCTCTCATTTTCCAGTTTCTTGTCATGCAGTCATGTTCCTTCTGAACTTTGAAACACCAGCTTTCCAAATTCAGGGGCCTAAGTCCAACAATGTCTGGGACAACCTCTCTTGTGTATTCTTGTACATGATGCGGCCACTCCATGCTGCCTGTGGTGCAGAGCCAGTCAATCCTTCCTAATGGTTAAAGACAAAGCTGGCAGTTTGCCTGGTTGCACACTGAACCATCGGGAAGTGAAGATGTCATCCATGAAGGTCGGTAACTCGGATGATATATTTTCAGCAGAACCAAACCCTGGCACAAGAAGGACACCTTAGGCGCTTCCTTCACCATTGGGGAAAATCTTATACATGTGTTTTGGCCCACATCTTCTGTCTGGCAACCTCCCATCTCTTACCAGCTACTTTGACCCAAATGACCTTGATTGCCTTTCTCCTTTCAAGGATGGACTTCTGTTCCAGTGTATAACACAGTCATAACCACTTGATAAATCATGCATCTAGGCTGCTTCTTCCTAGGAAACATAAATTTTCTTCCACTTCATCTGATTTAGGAATTTTGTATAGCCTCCCCTACACTTGTCCACCATCAAAAATCAATTTAGGGCTGGGCATGGTGGTGCACACCTGTAATCCCATCGGCTTGGGAGGCTGAGGCACAAGGATCATGAGTTCAAAGCCAGCCTCAGCAACTTAGTGAGGCCCTAGGCAACTCAGCAAAACCCTGTCTCTAAATAAAATAGAAAAAAAGGGCTGCGGATGTGGCTTAGTGGTGAAGCACCCCTGGGTTCAACCCTGGTACCAGAAACAAACAAAAAACCCCATCAATTTAGAAACTTCTTGGTCCATTTCCATTACTACAACAAAATACTTGAGACAAGGTATTTTATTCTAGACCAGGTATGTCTATTTTTTAATTTTTAAAGAATAGACATTTATTTTGCTCAGAGTTCATGGAGGCTGGGAAGCCCAAGAGCATGCTGCCAGCATCTGATCTGTTGGCATCTGACAAGGGCATCCTGCTGCATCATAACATGGCAGAGGCCATCACGTCATGATTCACAACAAGCATGCCAGCTCACCCAGGTCTCCTTCTCTTACAATCCCACCAATGACATTATAAGGACCCTACCCTCATTACCTCTTCTAAACCTCCCTACCTCCCAATGGCCCTACTTTCAAATCCCATCAGCTTATGACTAGGGGTTTAAGTTTCTACCCCTGAGTTCTGGGGACAATCAAACCATACAATTCCCTTTCTCAAGTCACTCAATCTTTTTTTTTTAAAAAAATGCTATTTTTAATGCCTTTATTTTATTTATTTATTTTTATGTGGTGCTAAGGATTGAGCCCAGTGCCTCACATATGCTAGATAAGCGCTCCACCACTGAGCCACACCCCCAGCTCTCAAGTCACCCCATCTTGAGGACACTCTCTTGTCCCCATGTTGCCCTAGTCATGCTGAAGAGGAGGCACTTTCATTAAATTCAATAGTGAAGGAGCAGAGAAGGGTTTATGTATTTATACTCCTTACCAAATTTTAAAAAAAAAACACCAATTTTCTAATAAGACCTTGTTGTTTGGATGCTTCATTTTGTCTTCTAATATATAATTTTGAAAAGGATGGGGGGAACAATCTGTTCCCACATCAATAATTTTTGTTACAGCTTTAGCAATTTGTGTTGAAATTATTGACTTTTGATCTGGCTAAACCATTCTCTTTTCTTCTCTTTGGTGCTGGACTGTGCCAGCCAAAATTTATGACCCATTTTCCTTCTGCTTAATTGTTGATATAAATCTACTGCATAGAACCCAGTTGTAAATTTATCACAAACTGGATTGGATTGATATACAGTCTCTCTTTAGGATAATTTGAACACAGTTATGCCTCAGAAGGAAGGCCAGATTCTTAAAACATCTCTTGAATAGCTGTTGTGTCCCTATTATAAATATCTAATTAAAATACAACATACTCTTCTTTTTTCTCTTAAGGGTAAAGGGACATTCCAAGCTGGTTATTTCAGCTGATTGGCTCACACTGACAGTAAGAACAAGGTTAGGAATTTGTTCTCGAAGCAGCCAGAGGATCTCAAAGGGAAAAAAGCATATTCCATGGCTACAAAAATTTATGTATATAACCATTTTACCCTCAACCAGCTATTTCATTAATATATGTCCTTTGTCGAAGGGGGAAGGGTTCAGAGAAAGAAATATGTGAATAGCCCAACATAAATTCATGCTCACTATGGAGAAAATTGTGTCCCAGTTGGGATCTTTCCCAGGGTCAATCTTCACACAAGCAGTAAGACACAGTCAACTTTGAGGTCAAATGAAAAGCTGGAAATGGGTTTTCCCCATTGGGAAGGTCCCCTGCCCTTTGCCCAGGTCTGCAGGGGAGTCACTGGAAGTGAACTCAGGTGTTCCCCACCAGCTCAAACCCAGCCACACAGGCCTTAGTGGCTCTTCAGAATCCCTCCCTTTCCTTCAGATGCCACATCTATGAAATAGACACAAAGCCACAAGGCAGAAGGAGAGAGGTAGGAACAAAGAACAACTTGCAGCCCTAATGTCCAACTACAACACAAAGAACTGGGGCAGTAACAGTGCAGAGCAGGCAACAGCCTGTAGCATAGCCACCAGCTGGAGCATCTCAGACTTCATCGTGGGTAGGGATCCCCTGGGGATATTGTTAAAAACTGCAGAATCTGATTTGCAGGGTCTGGGGTGGAGCCTGAGCATCTGCATTCTTAACAGCTCCCAGTCCACACTGAGGAACAATTCTGAACCCTAAAGCCTGCCTCTATCTTTTTTTTTTTCTGCCTCTATCTTTACTATGATGTCTGAAGTAGTATTTATCCCGAATGACAGAGGGGCCACTGGTCTACAATGGTTTACCTTTTGTGAATACATTTGAAAGGCTTCAAGAGAGTTCAATGAGTTTGATGGCATTTTCTTTATTGAGTAGGAGATAAGTGATGGAGGAATTAATCTAATAGACTTTAGAAGTATATAAATCTTTCCAAATTAATCCTAAAATCTTGCTTCCTTAAATAACTTCTCCATGGCAGGAAGTCAGGAAGTGCTTCTGAATTGATTTAAAGTCATTTTCAAAGCAGGTGACATAGGCACCCAGAGGTTTCTCTCTGGGTACTTGTGTAGACTGGGGACCTGTCACAATGGACACATACCCATCAGGCCAACCTCTTAGTCAGGGAATTTCATCTAGCCCATAACTCCCCCAAGGACCTCCTGGTGTACCCAGGAGCTTCGGACCCCTGGAGGAGGCATGGTAAAGTCTTGTGGCCAAAAGGCACTTCCCCTGACACCATCTCTCTGGGGGCCTCCATCAAGATCTGCACTATTTTCACTTTAGGAGTAAGAGCTGTGAGGTTGGGTGGGGCTTGGAAATCTATCCGACTTGCCCATTTCCTGTTCTTTCTGGAAGCATCCGACAGGCATCCTGACGAGTACCAGGGCAGGGCAGTACACAGCCTGTGAAGAAAGGCGTCTCTGGGTCCGTGCCTGGAACTCTATCTTGCAAATTGTGGTTTGTGGCCCCTGCTGCCAAAGCACTAGGTCCCAGAAGGAGGACAGGATAGAAGGCACTTCTGAGACCCGTCACTCAACAACTCAAGAGTCCCCAAAGCAGAGTGACCAGTCAGGCAATGGAGAAATTATCCATGATTATTATACAAACAGAAGGGTCTTTCTCTTCTTGGGGACATTTGTGGAAAGGTAGGCTGCGCCACATTGGGCTATGAATGGACTCCATCTCCGTACCCAGGACTCTAAACGCCTCCATTCCCTCTTCCTTTTTCTTATTTTCATTCTAGTTCTTCTTCCCAGATCCAGGGAGACCCAGAATGTCCCCTGCTCCACCTCCTGGCTCACTGCCCACTCGGGAGCCCTGGATGGCCCAGAGGCCTGTAGTCACACACAGCAAGGTGCCAAGGCGGGAGGCAGATAGAGGGGCAAGAAAGACTCACAGTGGTTCTTCTGGGCCACCTGCTTCATCAGGTGTAGCAGTTTTAGCAATTGAAGCTCCAAGTGCCCCCTATCCATAAAGTCCCTGCAGAGCAGAGGGAGAGGTGACCCGCAAAGAGATGTTCCTCCTGGGAATGGGCCACACCAATCAGCATGGATGTGGGGCTCCTCACGTGGCAACTGAGAGTATCTTATATTCCATATCTGGGTCTCCGGAGGGACCCACATTTGCTAAGTAAATAAGCTGGTGGGTGGTTTCCAGCAGTCTAGAAAAGCAAGAATCGAAAGCCACCGTGGGCTGCTACCTCCACAGGTGAGGCTCAGTGCTCTGTATGTCCACCCACTTGACATTGAGGTAATTGGTGACAGATGGCTCATTTATTTAACTGTTGAGCACACTATGGGCTCTTAGCACATCAGAAGAATGGGTTTCATTTCCAACAAATAGCTTTTGAAATAAAAGAATAAACACATACTTTTTTGTTTTGACTTCCCTGTACACTACTGACCAAAGCCACTTTTAGGGAGCAGGAACTTTGAAATGATGTCATCTGGTAAGAATTTAAAGACCCCTGGTCTCTACATAAACCTTCTCTCTCCACCCATCATTAGGCTGAAAATGTCACCTTTAGGAGGATCTTTGTTTGGGAGCAGGGAGCCACTTTGGCCCCCTGCTGGGCCTCCTGGTCGCCCCCAGAGCCCAGAACAGTGCCTGGCGCATAGTGGGCTGGTGAGAAATAGGCTGAGAGAGAAGGTTGAATGAATGCAGTTCTCCCTTCTCTAGCTGGAGGCTGGGCACAGTTTAGAGGGGGACAGGCCGGGGGCACACTGGGTGAAACATGTAGGTTCCTGCTTCCTGGAAGGAAGGAGTTGACTGGGTCAGAGGGGCCACTGCTGAGGGAGATGGAGGCAGGCTGAAGGGCCATGCCAGGTGGGCCCCACAGCCCAACAGTTGGACCCTCCAGGGTTCTCACGGGCACCACACAGACCCATGAGTTGACACCTACCATGTGTCAAGGCAAGAAAGGCAGGGAACCAGGACCCTTAGTTCCCAGGGGACTTAGGGGCCACCTAAGGCAGCTGCCCACTCAGGACAGACGTCTAAGAGATCTCACGGCTGGGCTTGAACGCTCCAGGAACAAGGAGCTCACTGCCTACCACCCCCACCCCTGCTGCCTGCCTGTCTGCAGCCTTGGGGAGTCCACTGGAAGTCTGAAAACTCCTGGCATCTGCCCAGGGCTCCTCCATGCTCATGCCAGCCACTGGGCATCTCAGAGCTGAGGAGGAAGGTGGGGAATGAGTCGAGAATTAGGGAGCTTTCCAAGAAGCAGTCCCTAGAGGCCCAGACTTTCCGGGAGGCCGGTTTTGCCCCAGGACTGTGGGCAGAATGACGTTTTGTTTCCGTGGTTTGGGCTTTTTTTTTTTAAAGATGGAGTTTTATGACTGAATACAGAATGTGTGAAAATATCAGCTCCGTAGGCCTGTTGGTCCAGGCAGAGGAACAGTCCACATCAGAAGGCAGGTTGGACTCCCTCGTGAATTGCCACGCGTAAGGTTTATGAAGTTAAGCGTCTAGAAATCTGTCTTTAAAATTTAAATATTTAGATTGGGTCCCTAGGACACAAGAAGCAATGCCTGTTTCTTGCCCACTTGGTTTGGTTTTTTTCCCCCCTTCTTTTTGGTAGCACAAGTTGTTTTCCAAAGCCTCATTCCTTGAACATTCCCGATAGGAAGAAGGTAATTAAACTCCACTGGTCTCCCTGGCTGGGACCAAACGGGGGCCAGAGCTGGAGGGAGCACTCGACAGACACCTGCAAACAGAGTTCTTGGTTTGAAGATGAGAAGAGGACCAGCCTCCCGGGCTGTCAGCTAGAAGGGCTAGAAAGCCACCCTGACTCAGTGCAGTGGGCCCCTCTCTGAGACATTCTAATTAGTAATCTGGGACAGGAAAGAGGACAAATTCCTCACCCCCGTAGCTCTGGGCAAGAACTTCAACTTGAAGAGTAATTGGCTCAAGTGGCTGACAAACGGAGAGAGGGTTCTTTACAGTCAAAACCTTTTAATGAACATGGCAAAGCTAGAGACCCCTGTTAAGTCACCGCATTTGGGATCCCGGGGCTGGTGCTGTGCTGAGATCCAGCTGGTACCAAAGCAGAGAGGGTTGTATATGAGAGATGAGCTCCCAACCACACTCCACCAAACCTAGACTTGACCACAGGACAGGCCCCCTGAGCAGGAGGGAGCCCCAAGACCCACACTGGCCACAGCCTGAGCACATGGGGCACCAAAGCTGTCACTCACAGGCAGTACTTCATGGGTACTGACATAATCACTTTGTTCCTTAGTTCTCCTGTCTTTAAAATGGGGATAGTAACACTATGTAGCTCATGGGGTTGTTGAGATAAAGCGAGTTCACACACTTCCTAGGTTTGGAACAGTACTGACATTACATCCGGGTTAGTCCTGTCATCCCCCACCCCATGCCTCAGTTTCCTTGACTGTAAGCAGAAGGGATTGGACTAGCTCTCCACTGTCGAGGAGGATGATGGAATGGTTCTATGGCAGGCCCTAAGCCAAACACTTTACACACGTGTGAACTTGATCCTTGCAATAACTTTATGAAGCAGGACCGATCACCAAGCCCACTTCACTGGTGGGGAAAGAGATCTGCAGAGGAACAGAACCAAGAGGAGAGAGAGAGAGGTTTATTTTTAAGGATTCAGCTATTGTGATTGTGGGGCTGAAAGTCTGGAATCTGTGGGGCAGGATGGCAGTTTGGAAACTCAGGCAGGAGTTGATGCTATGGTCCTGAGACAGAATTTCTCCTGCTGGAAACCTCAGCTTTTGCTCTTAAGGCCTTCAACTGGTTGGATAAGGCCCACCCACCTTACGGAGGGTAATCTCCTTTACTTAAAGTCAGCTGAATGTAGGTGTTAACTACACCAGCAGGACACCTTCGCTGCAGCACAGAGGATATGTTTGATATAATGTCTGGATGCTGTAGCCTAACGAGGTTGACGTGAAGGTTCTGCTCAAGAGGGGCTTGGGGAAGATGGATAACTTAAGATGAGGGATGCATCAGGAAGGGCATGTGAGGCTTGGCACACGCCTGTCCATCACAGTACCGAGTCTGTTCTTCTCATCACTGTCTCTAGTGTGGCGGGATCCTCGAGCCGTAGTACTCCTGTCCAACCGGCCGGGCAATCATGGCTCTGTGGTTCCATAAAGGGGAGCTTCAGGGCCACCTGCTGATGGGGCAGCTTGGAACTGGGTTTGCACCATGCTTTTGCAGGACCAGGGAAATGCCAACTGCCCTGCCTACCTGCCTCAAGGGCACGCACCCCCTCGCCAGTCACCTTCACCAGCACCATCCTGGACCTGTCACCCTCGTTCTCCGCCCCAGGGATAAGGTTTCCTGGAAGGTCCTGGTTTTGCCACAGCCTCATTCCATGTCCTCATTTCATCGTCCATCCTGTGAGTCTGAGAATTCTTTCTTGGTGGCCCTCATAGAGCAGAATGAATTGCACACAGGTAACTGCTCCCCTGGAGGAGAGGAGGTTTCCCCCTAAAAGTTTCTAGGTCCCTGGATGCTTAATCCACTTGGCAAGGACATTTCTGAAATGGAGACCTGATTTGTGAACCATCTCGTCCCACTCATTGCAGAAGGTTCTGTGGCCACCCCAGGCTTTCTCTTTGGGTTCTGCCCCCACTGGCCCTTTTCCCTAGCTGCACTTCCTTGGAGTTGGTTTGCACTATGTGCACTGTTAAAGGACATTCAACAAGCACCTGGACATGTGTCTTGCAGCCCACTTGCCATCTGGACCCTCTCTCTGCCCACTGCTGGGCTGCCTCTGCCGAGCAATGGCGCTGCCCCTGTTTAGTCAGCTATTTCACCGCTGTGACTAAAGGGCCTGACCAGAACAACCACAGGGGCGGAAGAGTTTATTTGGGGGCTCATGGGTTCAGAGGTCTCAGTCCATAGACAGCAGGCTCCGTTCCTCAGAGCTCCAGGTGTGGCAGGACATCATGGCAGGAGAGTGTGGCAGAGGGAAGCAGCTCACATGTTGATCAGCAAGCAGAGAGAAAGG
Organism: Ictidomys tridecemlineatus; assembly: GCF_052094955.1. Classification (NCBI taxonomy): domain Eukaryota; kingdom Metazoa; phylum Chordata; class Mammalia; order Rodentia; family Sciuridae; genus Ictidomys; species Ictidomys tridecemlineatus. Next base: position 217,215,871 of record NC_135478.1, read on the forward strand.
TCTCCACTTGCCAGATACAGATGTATACCCCCAAGCCACGCCCCCAATGCCCACCACCTCCAGCCACACTGCCACTGCAGTTGCCACTCCTTATAGTTGGTTTTCACTATGTGAAATGATCAGGGGATTAATTCACTGATTGGGTTAAGACTCTCACAACCCAATCATTTCTCCTCTGAACCATCTTGCCTTGTCTCACATGTGAGCTTTTAGGGGACACCTCATTTCCAAACCATAACAGCTCCAGTTCTGAGATCTGTAGGAGATCAGGTGGATTCTGTCACCAGCCAGCCTGCCCTTGCCTGCCACCAAATGCCATTTTCATCTATCTCAGAGACTCCTGGGAGTTCTGGCTGGCAGGGGAGGACCAGCCTGGCATCTTGAGACTGTGCAGGTGCCCCCCACCTTTCCTCTCAGAAGGTAGCAAGACCTCCAACCCTCACTGAGGCCCCTGATTCTTTTACTGCAGCAAGATGGGCCTGCTTTATACCGAGCTTCAACATGGGGTTATGGGGCTGTCCCAGGCTGTCCCTAGACGCAATCTGACTCCAGATAACTAGAGATGCTATGACAGTTCCAGGTCCTCTATGTACCATCTGCTCATGTCACCAGCCAGGCCAAGGGCTCACCTGCAAATCAAGGCCTAAGAGCACCCAGATATTTCCACATACATCCTCAAGAACTTTAAAAATAGCAATGCTTGGGATCCATCCCTGGAGATTTCTGATGTGGTTGGTCTGAAGTGCTGTCTGGGCTTCTCAAAAGCCCCTGGGAAGGGCTGGGGTTGTGGCTCAGTGGCAGAGCACTTGCCTAGCATGTGTGAGGCACTGGGTTCAATTCTCAGCACCACATAGAAATAAATAAAAAATAAAGGTCCATTGACAACAAAAAAATATATATATTTTTTAAAAAGCCCCTGGGGATTCTAGGGCACAACCCACGTGAAGACCCATTGCCACCGTGCCATGAGGAATCAATGCCAACCTCACTTTAGCAGTGCACTGCATTACTAAAGACAGCACTGACTTGTAAATGCTCAGTTGGAACCGCTGTTTGCTTCTAGTGAAGTCCCTCAGAGGTTATGAGGAAATAGCGGGCTCTCTGTGATCATGCTGTGGCCACATTCAGCCTGTCCAGAGAGCCAAGAAACCAAATCCCTGGCAAGACCCATGAGACGGTTCTCTGGCAGCATTCGGCTAATGAGCCAGTTTGAAAGCATCTCATAGATTTATCAACCCACCCCGGGAGGTCATCTGGTCCATGCCCACCCTAGGACTGTGAGCAGCAATTTCTCCATCCTACCAACAAGGCCACTGAAGCCTGAGGACATCCCACCTCAGACCCACACCTTTATTCAGAATTAAGGCAAGGCGGTTTTTTGCTGTGGGGTGGTAGGGCGAGCAGTATTCATTCTGTCTGTCTGTCTGTCTGTCTCTCTCTCTCTTCTAACCTTTCACCCGTCTTTGAAAAATCTCATTTGATTATTCTCCAGTCTGGCTGCAAATTAGAAATTTGTAGACCAGAAAAATACTAATGACAGTGATCGCCACCCCCATAATAGTAAACATTTATGGGGCACCATAATTATTCATAATAATTTTTATGTGTTAAATAAATCTGACCTTACTGTAAAGGACTAGGCCCTGTTAACCAAGAATCCTAGAAAAAAATTAAAGTCTCCTAGAAGCATCTCCCATATTGCAGGAACCATTTGGTAATTTTGGTTATTTTGTTTCTAGACTTCATTCACTGTGGTCTCTCGAACAATTTCAGGGGTACTGTCCATCTTTCCAGTTCTCCGTAACCTGGGGCCAATTGTAGTCCTCTAGTATCTGTGCTAAGGCCTGCTATGGAAATACCTTGTTTCTCGCCTGTTCTTATCAAGGAGTGACCCTGTGGGATCAAGTATTCGATATTGAATAATATTGATAATAATGATGGAGGCCTGGCATGTATTTCAGTGGTAGAATGCCGAGGCCCTGGGTTGGCTCCTAGCACCATCAAAAATAATGATGGTGGTGGTGGTGGTGGTGGTGATGATGAGGATGAGGATGACTATACATTAAGTGGGCTTTAACTAAATCTGAGAATATAATGAACACATGCTCTGTGCTTGGGGCTGAGCCAGACAATTCTAGCAACCATTTCTGTATCATCCCCCACTTTTATAGATTAAAATGAAATTGAGACTCAGGGATGGAGTGTCTGGGCCAACTTCAAGGCAAAGCATGAATCTGAACCCAGATCTACTAATGCCAGATCTTGGGAATGACCACTAACTCTGTGGTAGATTATTCCATGAAAGTAGATGATTGTCCAAAGTGGACAGCACATGGATCTTCAGCTTTAGGCAACTAAGCAATCCTAGTAAGTCAAGATGCATCTGTCCTTACCATGAAAATTTAATTTACATCAGTAGCCAATGAACAGGTCAAATATAAAAATACATAGCAAAAAAACCCACTAAGCCAAGAAGTACATTGTTTCTTTTACTTAACATTTGACCAACTTCCATTCTCCTTGTCTGCCCTTGGGTGCCTTAAAATAAAATTGTATGCTTCCATGTAACATTGGTTTTTTTTTTTTGCCTATGTAAAATCTACCATATCAAGAATTCCTCTATTCTTCCTGTCCCTGGAGTTTCGACAGACACTTTCTTCCCTCAGGAATAATTCATATGTCAAACCTGTCATTTTTCACTGTATCTTGTGGCATTTTCTCCCTGTCTCTCAAAATTTACTTAAAGCCCACTTAATAAGGTCTGTGGGTGTCCTTCTCGGGCTTCATGAGATTTCTGGTGTTACAGGCTATAATTTAGCAAAACAAATCCTTCCCATGGCTGGTGTCTAAACACTATCCTGTTACATCTACTTACTTTTCTTTTCCAAAGTTAAGGTCGATTACTGCAGGAGGCATCACCCATGTCTCCCAACTCTTTTCTGTATCAAATACCAAAGGCTTTGGAGATGAGGGGCAGGTTTCTTCTGATCAGTTCATTCATTGGCATGTGAAGTAGCTGAAGTGGGAAGTGGTCCATGGGTCCACTTGGAAATGCACTTCTAGAAACCAGCACCTCCCCACGGTCCATGTCCCAGCAGTAGGCAGTGTCTCCGTGGCTGGGAGAGCTGGTGACAGCAGCCAACTGGCATTGATCTTCTGTGGTCATTTCACAGAGTTGGATGCCACCCACTTGAGAAGGAGTTTCCCATCACAGGGCATCCTTCCCCTCTGCCTTCCCCTCCTCCTGCCTCCCACTCCCTCCTCTTCTCCTCTACTTCTTCTCACAGACAGGAAGACACTTCTGCTTGCTGACCCCTAGACACTCCGACTGTAGGCACCAGGAATGTGGGGTCCTCTTTGTCCTCACATCCAGACACATCCAGTAGGTTCTCGATAATTCATTGAATAACTGAACATTGAAATTAAAGAAACTTAGAGATCATTTGATGCGCTGCCTTCATTCTGTAGATGAGGAAACTGGGGCAGAGGATGTTGGGAGAGGCCCGGTTGGGGTTGGTGTGGCTTCCAGCTCCCAGGCCCATGCTCATTTCTCTGCATATCTGAGGACCTCAGCAACTTCTCTTACAAGGCGGGGTGGAGACAATAGTGCCCTTTCCTCTGCCCATCCACCTTTGTAGCAGGGTGGGTCTGTACTTGTAAGGGGCCCCGTGGTACAGCCCCCAAACACCCCAGGGGGACTACTCCGTCAGTAGCTCTAGTTCTGTTGCACATGAAGGTTCCCAGTCACCTGCACAGGCCTCCCTGCCTCCTTCCCAGAGTGTCATCGACAGCCTGTTTTCCAAGCCTGGCCTGGCCTGCTTCAGAGATTCCTTGAGGCCATCTGGCTTCCTGTCCTTCTCAAGGCTCTGCTCCCTGCCAGTTTGGGGCTGTCACATGCCCTTAGCAAGGCTGACCCCTCCCTTCCAGAACAGACATGGGCATTTCTTCCCACCTGCAGTATTCAATTTTTTTAAAAAAATTATAGAAGCTAAAACAAAGATGCCGGGTGTGTACCAGGAGGCTTCAGGAGGATGACAGCCGTCAGTGAGAAGATCAAGCAAACCTTCCTAAGGCTAGCCCGTGGCGCGGGCTTGTGGGTGCTCTGAATTTTAAATCAGCCAACTGGTGGCCATCACTGTGCACAGAGAGGGAAACGGCAGAGAGGGCTTTGTGCCCTGTGTGTGTGATTCCCAAGAAACAGGATGGCACGGAGATTAGAGAAGGAATCATTCCCCCCCTGTGTGTCCATGACGCCCTCCTGCACGCGGCTCGGGGGCTCCTGGCAGGAGGTGCCCGTCTCCCGTGGATCGTAGGGCCACTCTCTGCTCTCATTCCACGCCAAGCAGCATTTCTCTGGAAAGTCATTAAAATGGAGGGAGGGCAATCACTGGCCACTCCCGGGGATTGTTCCTGAGGATTTTAAACAGACCATAAGTAATTCAGTGAGTCACTCACGAAGGGCCTGCTGCTGTACGTCCCGGGCAGCCGCATTCAGACAGAGCCAAAGGTGAGCTGCAGCTGCCGAAATGCAGAGCAAAACTCTTATCAGAAGATGTCATTTTTTTTCCTAAATGTCATATATACAATTTTTATTGGAGCATGATGATAGAGAGTGAATAACTTAACATAAATTTGCATAATACAATACAGCTGTTAATTTATGATCATATTAAGACACAAAGTTTTGTAGTTTGAGGCGTTTAAAAGTCTTAATCTTCTGAAACTTTCCCTCCTGTTCGCTGTTTATTACTTACTTAGGGTTGCCAGATAAAATATAGGCGTCTGGTTAAATTTGAATTTCAAATAAACAGTGGCTAATTTTTTAGTATACCTCATGCAATATTTGGGATATACTAAAATTAGTCATAGTCTGTCTGAAATTCACATTTCCTGACCCTTTCGTGGCAGGACACAGGGGACTGTCATGCAGGGAAGGCACTGAGTGCTGAGACCTTGTATCTGCGTGCTGTGGGGAGGCTGGCTCTCCTCGGACACTCACAGAGTCCAGGGGATGGACCGCAGAGGTGCTGATGCAAAGGGGGAGACTGAGGCAGGCAGCGCACCTGGGCTTTTGGGGCGGCACCCCGTGTGTGACAGCTTTGTTTTCAAACTTTTCTGACTACAATTTCATCATACGATATGTAATTGATAATTCAACCCGGAACGTGCAGAACTGTGTCATTGAAATGAAAGTCTGATGAAAGGGTGTGCAGCCCTGTGTTCTCTTCTGTTCTCTTCCATCTTTTCTAATCCTGGTCTTGACCTTCTGAATTGGATTCACAGACTTCCTACAGGATCACAGCCCCATTTTGAAAAGCACTGGGTTAGAGCATCACAATTCCAGAAAGTGAATGAGATTTTTTAAAAATCCACTTTAAAAAGGAGGAAATGAATCAATTAAGAGACTCTCCAAGGCCGTTTTTGCTCATTTCTGACCAAACAAGGAATAAAACTTAGGTCTCCCAACACCCGAGCCTGGGTTTTTGGTTTCACTACTCTTTCGAGAATCCAGTTTCCTGGTCTTCAAGTTATTATCCACAGTCTGGGGTCCACTTTCGCCTTATTCTACACCATCATGTGACTCGTGGCCATTTTCTTATCACCTCTTTTTCTTCTCAAATTTCTAAGCTTCGTATCACTCCTGGTCTGAACTGGCTACACTGTTGCTTTTGGCATCCATCTGACTTAAGTCAACATGTAAACTCATTCATGGGGTTCTTACCCTTTGATCTTTAGCATCTTACTGCTAAAATCTTGTCTCACTCTTTCCATGCTCAGGAGATCTTGGCCCTGAAAGTTCCATGTGCTCTAACTGGAATTAGCACCAGCGGGTAACATAAGAAAAACACATTAACTATTATTTGCTACTATTTGTCCTCCCTAATTTACAAAGTAGGCAGGGTATCTGATACTCAAAGTATTTCCTTTTAGAGTTAAATAAACAGAAGTTCAGACAGGTTAAGTGCTTCTCCCTAGTCACACAGCAAATCCAGAATCTCAGTCATCTTGCTCCAACCCTTAGCTCTGTTATCAGGACATGAGTTGCTAAGCTGAGGTGATGGCAAACAAGTAAACAGGAAGGGGAGGGGAAAAAAAAACCAGCAAAGCAAGAGATGTGCATGTATGTTGTATTTTCTCGCCTACTCAAGTCTAGATTTTCAAACCACATACAGAACTCCAGAATTTTGCCATTGCTCAGTTACCATGCTCTGGGTTTTCTCTGTGGGATACCTGCACCACACACTCTTTATCCCAGACAAATCTCAAAAAAAACCCTTGTTTGCAGAGGATCTTTGTCCATTCCTCCTCCTGTGACTGTCCCATGGGTCATCTTGGGTGGCAGAATCCAAATCCAGAGTTCCTTCCAATTTTTTTATTAGTTCACTGATCAATTTACAGGGAGAAATGGATTTGGCGCCCTCCTTCCATCCCATGGGAAACACTTTGCATTTGGTTCCTCTTGGCCCAGCAGCTACTATACCAGCTGCCATCGGACCCCACAGGGCTGGGCACAGAGAAGCCAGGAGCAGCCCCCAGAGTGCTCGCAGCAAGACTCACTAACAGCGTTCCCCAGGCCTCACAGCCATGCACTAGTTTTACCTTTACCCACCCTCTGCTGGGGTAGGTTGATAGCTAAGGGCACAGACTCCAAGGGCTGATCCTTTACTCGAAGCTGGGCTGGACCCTGACCATACAGAGTCTCCCTGGGCCTCAGGTCCCCACCTGCTGAAAGCAGGGAATAATGGCATCTGCCCATAAGTGACGGGCTGATGCCGTGGGCTGACGTATAGAAAGTACCCGGCAGAGCAGGCACCTACATTGTTTCTAGTTTTGCTGCTGGAAGATCAGACAATCCTCCAGACCTCCCTGTCATTCCCATTTTACAGCCATCTCCAAAACATCTCTCTCCTGCCCTGCCCACAAGCCTCTGTCCCCCAGGGCCTCCGTGTTCCACACCCTTGGTGACCAGGGTCCCCCCTGCCACTCAGGGTTGTGCCCTCCTTTTCCCTAAGAACTTTTTCTAGGCCTCCTACTCCCCCAGCCAAACTCACATTGTTGACATCCCATCTTCACAGAAAACTCACAAAATAATCATCAAATGGCCAGGATCTGAGAATCCAGAAGGATTCCAGAGCTAATCAGTGGATCCCAGCAACCAAGGCCCAGATGTCCTTTCCTAGGTCTCTCCTGGAATGGATCTGCCCATCGCACAGGGAATGAGGGCTTCAGCTCTTCTTCAGGGAGCCGCATTGCACACGGCTGGGCCCGACCACTGTCCTTCCATTGGCCTGCTTTCCCACCTCCCACCCATGGCTTCAAACTCATCTCCGAAGTTGAAGTCTCTACCCTCCGGTGTCTGCAACTTGTCTCCATATCACGAGATTTCACATCTCCTACCTCTCCTTGTCCCCCTCCAGCTGACTGTCTGTGCCCCTCTGGAGGATGCCCAACTCAGAACACAGCAGACCTCATGTGGGATGATGGTGCCAGGTGGAGCTTGGCGCTGCTTCCATGATGTTAATCTCCAAAGGCCAGGGTGGCCCTATCATAACTCATTATCAGATTATCATCCCTGAATTACTGAGATTATCTCAATTATTGTCACTCTGCACAATGACCAGCCCTATAAATTTATAAGACCCTGGATAAAAAGGAATGTTCCTTTCTTTGGTTCCCCAAATTAACTCTTCCAAGTATTCTGGGGTTTGGAGAACACTTCCCAATTTACCCTCCCCCAACTTTTCTTCAAAACCCTTAGTACTTGTGACTTCACATGCGAAGTGTGAAGTCTGTCTCCTCCACTCACCTAAAAGCCTCATGTAGGGAAGGACCCACCTAAGCATCCCAGTGCCCAGTACACTATCTGGGCCGTCACAGGTGCCCTTATGATGCGTAGGTGGGCCACCTTTATAGATGGTAGTCCCACTTCTTCTCATCCAGTCCTTTCCCACTGTGAGCTGGGCAACTGGGGGTCCTAACCTCAGGTGTCAGCTGGACGACCTTCCAGGAACCTGCTCCCAGCACAGCCTCAGGACAGGGTCCAGCATTCAGTGAGCATCAATGGGGGGGGGGAGGGAGCAAATCAAAGAGGTGATCAGGCCCACCAGAGAAGCGGTCCATCCAGGCAGGCTGATCTGAGCAGAGGAACCCCATGGATGGATACGGGAACCATGCACGTCTTTAATTGCAGAAGTAGTGAGTACCCACTGAGCTACTTCCTGCACAGACATTGATCCTAATGCTATCAGAGAGCCACGCTTTGTACTCACTACAACTTTATGGAGCAGGACTAGGGTGTGACACTAAAGCTGCACAAGTTGGCTAAGGCCACACCACGGGTCAGTGATGATACAAATGTGGGCAGTGTGACTGCTGTGTGCTTCTAACTACTAAGCAGTACTGGCTCCCAAGGTGGGAATTTGAAGTAGCATGCAGGAAGCAGCCCTGGACACATTCCCAGGCTGTCTGTAAGAGCTAGACTTGGTATAATACAGAAGCCGTGGGCTTAGGAGCTTAAAGATACAGCTGTGGGCCAACACCCAGCCGGGGTCTCTAGTGGGCCTTCTCAACCTTGGCTGCACTCTCGAGTCACCTTGGGGAGCTTAATGCCTACAGAGTATGTCATTGGTCTGAAGGGCGACCTGGGCATCTGGGTATTCACAAGCTCCCTGATGGCTCCACAGGCACATTCAAGGTTGGGAACCACTAGGAACTGAAATACAGAAGGAAGCCGCTCTTTCGTACCTACCAGAGCTCAGGGGCTGGGAAACCCAGAGCTGGAGTCTTGTTCCTGCTCCCTAACCAAGGCTGGAAGTTCAGGTTCACACACACACACTGAAGGAGAGGCCAGGATGGGCCAGGCCAGAGCAAACGTGTACCAGCCGAGACTGACTGCGAGTTCCCATGCCCCAGGCCCAGGACCGCCTGGCAATTTTGTTTGACTGTGCTTTGCTCTTTTTCAACTTGCCTGCCAATAATTCTGATAGGAATGCCTAGGAATGAAGTGCAGGTCCAGTCTCACCCCGTGTTCCCAGTTTTATTCGCCATAAAACCTAAAACAGTCACCTAATTAGAAAACACATGTTTGGTTACAACAGATTTCTCCCACTAAGACTAGTCAGCAGAAAGAAAAGTAATTCCCCAGGATGTTAAGAGCTTTCTGAAATTAGTTCCAGACGTTTTTGCCTTCCATCTATAGGATCCTGGCCCTAGTTTTAATTTACTTTAAAATATATACATATATTGAGATTCTAAGGAATCTGGGAGTCATTAAGATTAGAGCAGGTTGACCCGGTCACCCTGATCTTGGCCTGAGAGACCTTGGGGGTCACAGGGATATCCCAGAAGGTAGTGACACCTCTATGAAGAAATGGCATTTTCCTATTGACAGATTACCAGTTTCACAAAATTTAACTCCCAAACTAGAAATCCAACCCTTCCTGCCATTAGCATACTTTTGGGGGAAAGGAGTCTCTTTCTTAGCTAATTGAAGAAAAAAAAAAATTACAGCATCCTATGGGTTGGGCCAAAGTGGGCAGACATCAAAATAAGCAGACGGGGGCTGTCCAACCCACAGGCCTGTTCCAGCAGCATGCCGGGGGATGGGGTCAGAAAGAGGCAGCCCACAAGCTGAGCACAGCGGCAGAGGTTTTGATTTGCTTCTTAAAGTTGAATTAATTGCCCAAATATAAAAAGCAGGAGAATTCTACAAAAAAAAAAAAAAAAAAATCTAGATTCCAGCTTTTCTTGGAAACGATGGAAGCTCAGGCCACTAAACCACCCCACAGCAGCCATCTGCCAAGAAAGCGCCTCCAACCCCGTCAAAGCCCAGGTACCGTGGCCCTCCCCCATCACATCCCTGCCCCTGGGCCCACCGACTCGGGGCCACAGTGCCCACCAGGCTCTGTGGGCCTGGGGTTTGCATCACCATCTGAGCTCTATGCCCTTGGCTCTCTGCCTGGCCCCAGACTCCTTGTTTTGCATTTCGACTCCCAGAGACCCCTCCTCTGCTGCTTCTCCTGCCAACCTTCCCATACCACAGACCAGTCACCTCCACTTGCCTCAGCTGCCTGGACCTACAAAGCTTCTTTGTACCCTCAGCCTGGGCCGCGCCGACTTGTAGGATGTGTGTGGTGCTGCCTTTTTCTTTCTTTCTTATTTATTTATTGGTACTGAGGATTGAACTCAGGGCCACTCGACCACTGAGCCACATCTCCGGCCCTATTTTGCATTTTATTTAGAGACAGGGTCCCACCGAGTTGCTTAACGCCTTGCTTTTACTGAGTCTGGCTTTGAATTCAGCCTCCCGAGCCGCAGGGATGACAGGGGGTGTGGTGCTTTCTTGGTCATGATTCACAAGGCATTCTGCCCTAGCGGCACCATTAACCACCTGCCATTAACTCCAGACCCCAACCCACCAGCACACGAGCCTGAAGTCCAGGCAGAGGGCAGAAGGCTCAGCAGACAAAACTTTTAACTGGCATTCTGTGTGTGGCAGGAGCAGGGATGCCCTTGGTCAAGGGCATGTGAGGTGGGCCCTATGCAAGCATCCCTGCTGGCCTGGCTGGCTATGCAGAGAGGTGGGTTTGCCCAGGCAGGGAGACCACCAAAGCCAGCCCAGAAAGAGAGCACTCAAGGAAGGAGACGGCATGTTGCAGGGTGAACGAACCCTTAGAGGACACTGGTGTCCCTCTCCTGCTCTCTTTAGCCCCATGTCCTCTGGCCCTGCTTTTAGCAGGAGTGAAGAGAGCCGTGTACACCATTATCTTCGTATACCTTCCAAATAGACTTGGGAGTCTGGCCAGGTCCTCAAGAGTGACCCTGTTGGCCCCAGGGCAGTCTCTGGGCTCCTGTTCCTCATCTGAGAAGACAATGCCGGCTGGAGTTAGAGAAAGGGGTTTAAAAAATTGGACTGGGAAGCCCCCACTCCCAAATTAGCTATAGTAAGGAGGGTAGTCGCCCTTTGTGTGAGCCTAATGCCAGAGAGTCCACAGGTGCCCAGAGAGCTGAATGTCGAGGCCAAGGGAGAGGAAAAGGTTAAAATTCTTCATAGCTGGCCCCACCATGAGCAAGGGCTGCAGAATTCCTGACTTCCTGTCCCTTGCCAACAGCTGCCCCAGCCCTGTGCCACCTGGATGAGACTAGCCCTCACAGGCCAGAGCAGCCAGCGACATGCTCTCTGCCAGACGCAGAGGGGGACCCACGAGGTCTTTGCAAGGGTCTCTCCCAAATGAGCTGAGCAGGGGTCCCCCAGCATCCCCCCTCTCCTGGCCCACAGTTCTTCTCCCAGTCACCCCAGGAACCCCTGCTCCTACATTCTCTGGTTCTGAGAGGACCTGTTTCCTATGGCCTAGATTGTTCCTTCAGCCTCCTGCAGTCTGCGGTCACACAATAGTCAAGTGACAAGCACAGCCCCGCCTGTCCTGCCTGACAGGAGGATCCTACCCTTTCCTGTGCCTCCTTCTTGTCACTGTCACGGACTCTGGAATTTTATGACAGACTCAGGTTTTTATTCACTCCAAACTCTGAGCCTCTCTCTGAGCAAGACTCCGCCATCTCCTGCCTACTGACCTTACACATGAACTTGCCTCTAAGCCTCAGTTTTCTCTTCTGTAAAATAAACCTCGATGAAATGACACTGGTGAAACTCGCCCCGGGCCTGCCCCACAGGATGTGGTCCGCAAGGCTGAGCACAGTGGCTCGGTAGGAGCCTCGGTAGGAGCCCTTCTCATAAATGACATCCTTGGTTCCGCTCCTGACCCTCCCCCAGGCTAGGCTCTTTCTTTCTGGCCCCCACAGCTGGCTGCCCCAGAGCGAGGTGGCTGTGAGGGGAGATCTGAGAACATCGGCCAGGGCAGCCCAGCTGGCAGCCAGTGGGCGGCTTACACTTGCACGTGGGTCTGTCCACCAAGAAAGTGCCAGCAGCCGCGTCTCCTGGTGGAAGCGGACACCTCAAGGGTGGACAGTTGGAGGCATTTGTTGCCACTTAGCTGTGCAGTGACCAGCCTCCCAGACCCACATCCTGTCTGGTGGCACATCACCTTGGTGTCTTCCAGGGAGCCCAGCCTTTTCGTGTCCACTGGGAGGCCCTCCCATTACCACAGTCCCAACCCTTGGGACCCCTGTCCTGGACCCCACAGGGCCAGCTCAGCCGTGCCCACTCCATCAGGGCTGGTACGTCGGCTTCTCTGCAACTGCGCGCGTACCCACCCCCACACTGCTTCCTCCTTTCCCTAATTACCACCCCCACCTGGTCTCCTGGGTCTGTGGCTGTGGACTTGACCTCTGTCCTGGCAGCTGGGAACTATGGTCCTGCAACAATCCCTCCATCCAGTTCCCCTGGCCCACCCAGGGCCTCCCTGGTGTGACCATCACCTCCGACACCTGGAGGGAACCCAATCCCCCCACCTTCAGGCCAAGTCCCTTTGAGAAGCCCCAGCACCATGGGGGGTAAAGTGGGACTGGGCCGAGTCCAAGGGGTTGTGAGTGAGGTGTCCACGGTAACACGAAGACCCCAGGACAAAAGAAACAGGGTTCCATAGATCTGTGGCCAACGCAAATCACCATCATTAACATGAGCCACTGCCACAGTCTCTGGGCTGGGATGCGGTTGGAGCCAGGCAGAAACCGCAGAGCACACGCTCCAATAAAATGGCAATAAACGGTGCCGCGGCTAAGGAACTTGTTTCAATGTTGTTCCAAAACCTTGTTGAAGTGCTTTTATTGTTTCTGTGTGAAAGAACACGAATGCGTTTTGAAAACTGCTTCGGCATCAGCCTCATCTCTGAGAAGTCTTTCTGCCGATCCCCTCCAGTCCCCACCCTGGGCAGGTCCTGGCCACAGTGGTGCCCACCCCCCACATGGCCTCCATGGTGCCACAGTGCCCACACCTCCTCCACCCGCCAGGAGGTCCCTGGGCTCCTCCCTCCCAGGGACCAACCAGCCCCTAGAACAATGCTGGGTATACAACAGGCACCAAGCAATCACCCCAGCAGAATGATCGTCAGGGTGATGCAGAGGCAGCTTATCAACATCCAAGGAGTCACGCGGGTTGCTAAGGGGATCCTTGTAGGACACATAAAATTCTTATGAGAAAAAACAGTGTTGGTTTCAAAAAAAAAAAAAAAAACTATCAATAAATAAAAGTTATAAAGACAGAAAAGAACCCTTCTTCCTGGGTGGGGAGTGAAGGCCCACTCTCTTGGGTTCTGTTCCAATTAGAACAGTCCAACAGCAAAGATAAGAAACCCCAGACTAAAGTAGGGCCCAGAGTTGGGACTGGGCTGAAGCCCTGGGGAGCCCGGCAATCCTGTCCTCCGTAAAGGCTGCCTGCAAAGGGATGCGCCCCCGAGCAAGTCCCTTGAGAAGTCTTGGGGTGCTGCCGGCCAGCGCCTGGCAGATGGGGAGGGCTTCAGCTGGGAGCCCGCAGCACCTGGCCCAGGCACAGAAGGATGCGTGGAGCAGCCTGTAACTCTTCCACCACGTCCTCCATGTCTGTTCTGGTAATCTGGTATGAGGGGAGGATCAGCTGGGCCCCCGTGAGAGGCAGCTCCCCTTCACCTGCAGCTGAACCTGCCGACAGCAGGCTAGGGTGGCCCCTCAGCATTGCAGCGACGGAGCGACCATGCAAACTCCAGGTCTATGGAAAGTAAGGAAGAGCTCTCAGGGTCTGAGGCATGTGCTGCCTGTGATTTACTAAGTCCCCTTCCACCCCTAAATTTAATCCTTAAAAACCCTTTCCCCCCCAAGAGCCTCATTCTGACTCACTCACTGGCCCTCAGTGCTGAAGAGAGGGAGGCCCACTGTTCTAGTCAGCTTTTTTGCTGCTGTGACTAAAGGACCCAAGCAGCACAGCTGTAGAGGAGGGAAAGTTTATGGGGACTCACAGTTTCAGAGATCTCAGTCCACAGACAACGGCTCCATTCCTAAGGTGAGGCACGACATCATGGCAGAGAGTGTGGTGGAGGGAAGCGGCTCACGTGACAATCAGGAAGCAGAGAGAGAGCTCTCCACTCACCAGATACAAATACTACTCCAAACCACACCCCCAATTCCCACGCCCCCAGCCACCTGCCCTCAGGGACCACTCAGTCAATCCCATCAGGGGATTAATGCGCTGAGTTAAGGCTCTCCTGACCCAACTTTTCTTCCCTGAACCTTCTTGCATTGTCTCACACCTAACGTCTAAACCATCACGCCCATGCTGGTGGGGGGCCCCAGAGAGATGGCTACGGGAGCTCCCACTGAGTTTTCCCAGTGTCGAGGCCACACTGAGCAAGAAGATCCTTTCACTGGAAGCCACCAGCTGCGGAAAAAGGTCTCAGGTGGAAGAGGTGGGCAGTGGTTACCAGAATGGGTCCGAGGCAGCCCTGGGATAGGCCTGGGTTCAGCCCCGGCCCTCAGCCCTCCCACTGCCACCTCAGCTCTGAGCCACCATTTCCTCCCTTGCCATGTGAGAAGACCCCAGATGCCTCGGCCCAGCCCTAGGGCCCAGGGTGTCATCAGCCCTGCACAGGCCACAGAGGGCAAGGAGGCCGCCACACGTGTCCTCAGAAGCCGGATTAGGAAGAGCAAGCAGACGGGGGCAAGCAGCCCACAGGCATGGTTATGAGAGGCCCTTGCTGGCCACGGCCTGCCGTTGGCTCCTCTCACGGGACATGTTCAAGGGGGACCTCACACTTGAGGGCACGAAGTTAACACCAAGAGTCAGAAGGACACTGAAACAAGGACCCAGCGCCAAGCCCAGGACCATGGCTCTTCCCTCCTAGCTGCCAGTGCAGAGTCTGGCTCCAGGCAGGTCCCCCTGCAGCGCCTCCTTCCTGAGGGGGCCTGTTGGTGACAGCCAAGGCCCAGGCAGACCAGAGCTACAGGACATGACTGCCCTGCTTCCTCACCTGCAGGAACCAGGCTCAGGCCTGCCAGCAGGTGCCCACTAACGGGGGCAGAGAGGGTTACTGGGCGATGCAGGGGGTTCCCAGCCAGCCCTCCTGGCCACCCCTATGGGGGTCCAGTAATAGAGCTGGGCCTGCTTCTGGAGGCTCAGTGGCAGCCCGGCCACATCCTGGATTCACCCCATAATACCTTCCACCTTCCTCCAACAGGACAGGGCCCTTCTGAGGCATCTCCCCCTAGGGGTCCCCCTGAAGTGGGGGGCTCAGTTCTCTGGCACAGCTGTCTCCTGCCTGGGCCAGATGACATCTGCTTCATGGACTCCCAGGGTCAGAAACAGCCCTTTCAGAAACGAATTTGATTGTGCGTCCCAAAGTAGAAGAGTCACAAACAGTGCCTCTGAACAAACCCTCCCTAACAGGGGATCCTCGCTCTGACCCTTGAGTGACTTCTCCCCAGTTTACAGATGAGCGAGCAACCCCGTCACTGGCCCTGCCAGACCCACCCGCCTCTGCTCTTCAGTTTCCCATTCTGCCTGCCAATCGGGAGCTCAAACCTTCAGGAGTTCAGTATAAAAGAGAAAAACAATAAATGACTCCCTAGACCTTTTTTTTTTTCTTTTTTTTTTTTAAATCTAAAAACTTATCCTTCACTAGCGTTGGGTCTATTTTAAAGCTTAGCTGATTTAATGGATTTATTTTTTTTAGAAAAGAAACAAATGAGAGTTTCTGTGTGAGCCAATGTGAGGGCAAGTCACTTCACCTCTCTGGGCTGTGGTTCCAGATCCAGGGGATGGGGGGTTGGGCCCACACATGCTCCTCACTTCTACCACTCTTGCTCGCTGACGGGTCTCCCATCGGGCGCCCCTGGGAGCACGGGTCCAACCACATCTCTTTCAATGAAGCATGAACAGTGTCACCACCTAGAGCTGCCAGATCTAGTAAACAAGAATAAAAGAACATCCAGTTAAATTCGGATTTCAGATAAAAAATGAATGATGTTTTTGTAGCATAAATATGTTTGGTACAATATTTGGGACGTACTTATGCATTTCTCTAGTTTCTTAGCTGGGGCTGCCATCACAAAGCAGCCGCTGACTGGTGCCTCAATCAACAGATCTTTATTTCTGGGTATTCAGTTCTGGAAGACGGAAGTCCAAGGTCAAGGTGTTGGCAGATTCAGTTCCTGGTAAGGGTTTGCTTCCTTGGTGGCAGATGGCCACCAATGTGTGCTCACATGGCCTCTCTTCAGCGCTTGCCCAGAGGAGAGAGAGACAGAGGCAGACAGGGACAGAAAGGCAGAGAGAAAACCAGCAAGCTTGTGTCTCTTCCTGGGTTTCTAAGGGCATCCACCCCGTCATGGGAGCCTCACCCTCACATCTCGCCTAATCTCACCTCCTCCCAAAGGTCTCACCTCCAAATGCCATCACAATGGTGTGAGGGCTTCAGCATAGAAATCTGGGGGAGAAAGAAGTTTCCCAGGGCATCCTACATTTTATTTGGCAAGTCATACCACCCAACAGCATGCAAAGTCCCTTGGGCTGGACAAATCGAGGTACCCTGTGAACAGAGTATTAAGAAATACCAAATCACACCACCCAAATTCACCTCCTGCTGCCTTGGACTAAAATGGACCCCACTCCTCTCATGAGTCCTTTGTCTTCCTTGGGATTTCATACAGTGACCCAAGAAGCATGCTCGGTAATTTCTTAGACATGAAACACTGAATACACTGTCTGCTATGGTATCCTGGTTATTATTATTTTCTTAATCCTGGTTCTTGTGGTTTCATCATCTCTCTCTAGTGCAATGAGGCAGAAGCATAGCACTGGACCAGCATTGAGAGCCTGTGGTCTAATTTTGCCTCTGGCCCTTACTTGCTGTGCAGCTTGGGCAAATCACTTCGCCTCTCTGGGCTATGGTTACTCATTCACACAATGGTAGTGCTGAACTCCTGTAACTGCCAAGTCTCTTCTGCTCTTTTCTTTTGTCCTGTCTCATGACTAATCACCAGTGCCAGCGGAGAGCAAGAGTTTTCAACTCTTTTCTCTTCAGCTGGCCATACAAACAAACGCACCTTACTCCCAGCAATCATTAAAATCTGGTACCCGACGCCATTTAGGCTTCTGGCCATCACTCTTGGGCAAAGGAGAGGTTTTTTTCATTTCTGTTCCCTTTCCAGCTTGGGCTTAGCTTTCCTCACTTACATCCTAAGCTGTGAAAATGGACAGAGCGGGCGACAGGGAATAGAAGATGAACTGAAAAAAAAAAAAAAATCCCACTACAATAAATTGTATCGCAGTGGAGATCTCTTTCCAACCAGAAAATTCGGAGCCCAGACAATGGCTCATCTGTTTCAAAGCATATTCAAAGCAACAGAATTCCAGGTCAACGAAAGGGATTCTCCACGTTCTTCGAGTTGACTGCAAAGGGATTTAACCCACACTTAGAAAAAAGAGCTCCTCCGTGGTGGATTCTGGGTGTGAGGGAGACCTGTCAACACACCTAGGGTGGTTGGCTGGAGTTGCTGCTACTTCCCTTGGGGCTCGTCCCACCTAATGACAGCGTGAGACAGAAGAGTCTGGGGCCCTGCCTGGGAGGACAGTTGGGTAAATATTTGGGCAGCTCTGGCTACTGCTGGAATGGTGAGCAGCAGCCGGGACCAGAGGAAATGGCCCCCGTCTCCCAGGCCCTCCGATGATACATTTTTATAAACATCCAGGCAGGCAGCCGCGAAAAGCTCCTGGGCTTTACAAACACATTTCATATTCCACCGTCAGCGCAGAGCACGCTCGGAGCATGGGCGGTGAAGAGGGGGCAGGAAGCAGGAGGGGTCTGGAACCAGCTTTCTAAATTTAACACGCAGTTGCTTTTAGGCCAAGTGGATAAAAAATAAATTCCAGTGCTTAACACTCTTATCTTTGTTTACCGTTTCCCCAAACAGTGAGTGGCCGGCACTGTGACTCTGAGGCTGAATTATCAACGAGATTCACGCAGGAAGGAGGGATGGACGTGCCTGGGAGGGTGGGGGTAAGATAGAGCTACTTGACCACTCTCTGCCTTCCCATGACCTTTATTCAGCCTGACAGAGTGGCCAGGATCTGCTAAAGTCACAAGGCTGTCCCTGGGTGGACGAGGTATGGCTGTGATGTTTCAGAACAACCCAGAAATAGAAGGCACCATGAGGTCACCCATGTCAAGTGACTATTGATGAGGAGCCTATTAAGATCCTTCAGTGACCTTTTTAGGTGCTCTGTCACTGGTCTTGAAAATCCCCAGTGAGCAGAGGCCCACCTCTTCTGTGGCTAAGTTGTGGTCACTGGAAAATCCTTGCCTGAGTTGTCAGGGTCTTTCTCTGGGCCTTACACCATTGGCCTGGTTGCCCTCTTGGAGCTGCGTGGACTTTCCTGTCACATACTGCCCCACAGACATGCAAGGGTGCCCTTGTCTCCCCAGGGGTTCCCTGGTCCTTCCAGGGCACCTGGGAGAGTGGCCTATCATAGTCACCTTACTCCCTGGTGCTCAGTCCCCTCTCTGCCTGCTCATCCCTTGACCCCACTGGTACCCACTCTGTCCTCACCCTCCCCCAGTGGACAACACACTGGCCCCTCCTCATCCCTAACCCCCAGCCCCATCCAAGAGGCAATATGAAGGGTCCTCTGAGGTCCCCTGCTGTCCAGCCATTAGGTTTTCCTGGGCAGCACTGAAGGTTCAGTTCCGTGCTTTTCTTTCTCAGCCTTGTCCCAAAGACTCATCCACCTCTGTGTGGCTGAGCTGGACACTGTCACTTTTCCGCTTTTGGCATGAGCTGCTGTCCATCCAGGGCCTCCCGCACGACCCTGCCACCATCAAGCTCCTCCCGCACCTCGACAGACCCTGTTTCCGTCTTCCTTTCAGCCACCCAGGAAGGCGGCCTGGAAATGGCTCTTATCTCCCTTCATTTGCTGACCCCTCTCCCTGTGAGTCTTCGTTTATAGCAACGATTGTGGTATCCAGGCCACATGTGGTACTCCCCTGCGGAGCTTGGACAGGGATACCGAGTCCTAAGCCCCATCCAGACCAATTAAATCAGAGTGTTTGGCTGTGGAGCCCAGCAACGACAGGGACAGCTGGGACATGTGGCTAACGGGTAGCTGGAGGCTGGACAATGGCGGTGGCCTGCTCTCACTGACCCGCTTCCCTGCTCTCTCCTCACCACTCCAACAGGACCTTGTCGGAGCACAGGTAGCATTTCCAATGTGTCACCTCTCCTCATCGAAGCCCTCAGCGGCCCCACCATAAGAACATATCACTGAATGAACAATTAAAGGGTCTCCCAAACACACAGCCAGTTCTTCTTGCTCTGGGGTCACAGCTATCTACCCCTTCCCTCCCCCAGCCCAGGTGGGGAGCAAAGCCTCCCTGTGCAGTGAGGGAAGAAGCTCATTTTCTCTTCAGACTAAGTGCAGTCCACTCTTTCCCCCCCAAAGCAGAGAAAGCAGCCGGGGTGATTTAACTGTCATTTACTTAGGAACTTATTTCTCTGAGCATCAAAAACAATCAACTGTGAATGATCCTAAATATTGCAAAATAACAGATAATTCAAAGACTCGAATCTACTTGGTGTTGGAATGCATTTTTGCTGATGAGTGCTTGCATCTGATAATTGGGACAATCCTTTCAAATTAGGTAATTAGATGTATCTTATTTGTTCCTACCCCCCAACACACACACACACACACACACACACACACACACACACACACACACTCTATAGGAATAAATAACTCAGCTCCCAAAATAGTGCCCTATTTCTTTCTCTCAACTCTTTCCTGGAATAGAGATAATGGTGACTTCAGAGCACTCACAGGAGGGGGTTGGGAGAGGAAAGGAGAAGGAACCCACAGAGTAAACAGAGGAACTAGATGTCAACAAGCTGC
This sequence comes from Ictidomys tridecemlineatus, assembly GCF_052094955.1. Taxonomy (NCBI): domain Eukaryota; kingdom Metazoa; phylum Chordata; class Mammalia; order Rodentia; family Sciuridae; genus Ictidomys; species Ictidomys tridecemlineatus. Next base: position 217,235,678 of record NC_135478.1, read on the forward strand.
TTTCGAAGTCACCCTTAAAATTCAGACAGCATGAACAACCAGTTTGTAAAACTGCTCGAAATAGCTACTCAAACTGGAAATACACATCTCATAGGACCCAGCAATTCCACTCCTGGGTATATACCTAAAAGAAACTTGTGCACATGTTCACCAAAAACCGTAGTCAAGAATATTCACATCTGCTTTATTCAAAATGGTCCCCAAACTGGGAGCATCTCAAATGTCCACTGACAGTTGAAAGGATGAATACGCGGTTACATGGTAGCAGTGCACAGCAGAGCACCACACAAGAATGAACACACAACAACTATAGCTCCACACAACCACAGCTACCTACCACATGGAAGAATCTCACTAAGAAAACAGGCAGATGGGAAAAGCCTGCCCGCTGGATACTCCACACCGATAGAAAGCTCTGGCGAAAATGCAAAAGTCTTCTGTGTGTTAGAAATCAGCTTACTCGTGAAGGGGTCCTGGGGGGACTCAATGTTCTGGAATGTTCTGTCTTGGTCCAGACAGTGCTACACAGGTGTGTTTACCTTGTGAAAACTCTACACTCCTGTTTGTGCTGTTTTTCTACACATACGTTATTCTTCCACAAAATGCACAAAAGGAAAGGAAAGAAGATAGAGAGGGAGGAGGGAAGAAAGGTAGGCCCAGGAGCAGGGCAGAGTGGGAAAGGCTTGGAACTTGAACATCTGGGTTCAGTTTCACTCTGCCTTGGCTAAGCCATTTACTGTGTGAATCTCTGACTTTTTTCATTTATAAAATAGACAAGTCTCCCTACCTACCTCACAGTGCAGCTGTGAGGACCAAGCGGAATAGACGTACGAACCATCCGGTGAGCAACACGGTCCTGCACAAGGCAAGGCTGTAATCATCACAGACCTCTGAAGACAGGAATCCTGAAGTGGGTCAGCAGGATGGACAACGCTCCACCCAGGGCCCTGGGCAGAGGACTGACACCCCTGGGATGTGTGTGCTGGATGCAGGTTGGCCATGGCCATTTATCACATCCCCACACCTGATCCCTTAATGTCCAGGAGCACCTGGGATGATCCCTGGGTTTGTATGAGACGGGTTCTGTCTCTTTTCTTATAAAGTAGATATAAACAGATGCTCTGTACACTATCCCAGGTGTTTGTCTAAGGTTTAGGAACATTTCTCCACCCAAATCTGCCAAATTCTTTAAGCTAGCCCATGGGCCTTCCTGAGCATTGCCAGTGATGTTGATAGAAGACTCTTCACACCGTCCCCTCAATACCAAACCCTCAGTGGCCTCTCACTCCCCGCCTGAAACAGCTCACTGGCCCCCGATGACCTCCAATGACAGATCTATGGAATCTCAAAGACAAACTGTCAGAGCTGCGAGGATCTTGGCCTCCCAAGTCAGAGAATCAGTCAGGAGGCCACCAACCTCCCTCAGCTGGCCAGGAAAACTCAGGTTGCCAGGGAGGGGTCTTGCTTCTCATCTTGTGGTTAAAGGGCAAAGTGAGGTGACCACATTTTCCATGGAGGGGTTTCATATGATAGTCTTCCGTTCCTCAGGGAATCAGAGCGCATGGAAATCTTTCTTCTTCATATAGCGGTGTGGCCCCTAGCTGTCCCCATGCTTAAAGGGTTTCTAATTCCCTGCTTTTAGAGAGCAAAGGCTGGCCCCACTTGTCCCTCTGCAAAGTACCCAGGCCAGTGAGGTATGGGAGAGCCCTTACACATGCATTTGATGCTGCTATGGCTACTGCTCAGCAAGGACAGTACTGAAGCCACCCCTGCTTCTGATTCCTTTAGCAAAACAGGAAAGAATTTTTCTGTTAGATCTGGAGACAATCTTTATGGAAGCAGTGACATTTTTCTTTTCTTTTTTTCATTTATATTCCAGGTCATATCCAGTGAGTGGTATAAGTACATGAGTGACTCTGTGTAGCTGTGTGTCTGTGTGTGTGTGTGTGTCTTTCAGAGAGAATAATACACAAAAATCTAAATGTAGCATGGTGCAAGCCTGTAATCTCTATTACTTGGGAAGCCAAAGTAGGAGTATCACAAATTTAAGGCTAACCTGGTGATTTCAAGACCCTGTCTCAAAAAATAAAAAGGGCTGAGGATGTAGCTCAGTGGTAGAGCACCTCTGGGTTTAATCCCCAGCACTGAAAAATAAAGACCTTAAGTATAGAAATGCAAGACTGGTAGGAGAGAACAGTGTTATTTCCTGCTTAAAAAGACTTATCAATAGATTTTCCACAAAGTTCTCTGGTCTATTTACAGCGTTTCAACGTTGATTTAGAGATCTTCTGCTATATGATAGCAAGTCTAGGAGACCAAGAACCTTAGAAATAAAATTAGAAGTTAGTGTCACTGAAGATTACATATAAATCAGTGTCCCTGAAAATAAAGGACCTCTGTTTTGAGAATGTAAACCATGAGGCAAAGATGCCACTTACTTCTTTATTTTCTGTTTTTCCCAATATTTAATTTTCAACCTTCTAAGGGCACATTTATTTGATAAAATAAGTCCCAGTTGAGATGAATTCAATAGGACTTTAAATTGCTTTCTTCCTAACACATCTTTATAGAGTGATTCAATACCGAAGACAGAGGCCTCCAGAGGAAATGAGCTCCTGCCACTGAATATGTCCAACAGAAGTATCCCCTGCTGGTCGGGCCCGTTAACTTTCCAGGGACTTTTGCCTTTGTCGTCTCATTTGCCTTACACTGCCAGGTGGGAGGGACAACATCATGATCCCAACCGGCAGCCATGGTGACCTGTCCATGTTGCCCTGGTGACTGGCCCAAGGTCCCAGCTGATAGGTGATCCACCGGGATCTGAGCCCTGCCTGCCCTGGCCAGATCAGGTGGTTTCCCCAGACACAGCCAGGGTGAGGGAGAGAGGCTGCAGATTCTTCCCAAATTCTGAGTAGTTTGGCCTTTGCGGCAAGAGTCAGGAAGATCCCTGCGAATGACTTTAACCTTATCTTTTGGAAGCGCTAAAGTTTAGCATGTTGCCTGGCTTGGAACTGGAGAATATCCTGCTCAGTCCACCAAGTTTTCCTGGCCCACCAGGCCTTGCAGACCTGCCTGAGCCCTGACTAGCTCTTAGTAATGCATCTGCTGGGTTCTGCTGGCAGGGGGCCTGGGCATGTGGAGGCCGAAGGCACCTAACAGACTGTGCCCCAGAGCTCAGCCTGGGGCTCCTGTCCTCCTGTTTGCCTGGCTGCCCACAAGCTGCTCCCATTTTCGACAGGCTGAGTGAGCTCCAGCCTTTTCTTCCAAGGAAAGGCGCTTCCTTCACTAAGCTTCCTTCCTCTCCCTCTTCACCCAAGTTAGATCCCACCCCAGTTTTTTGTTTCAGGGTTTCTAGATGCCAAAGAAAAATATGCAGCATCCATACCAGCTACCATCCCCGTTTCCTCTCTTGGCAGCCACCACCCACCATGTGCTTCCCACCCAGGGCCACACCTGTGTTCTCCAGCATCTTCAGGCTTGGCCCAAGCGGTTGCCCTCATGAGATGCCTTTCTACCCCTCTGCCTGGCAAACGACCACTCTCCAGGGCCAGCTCACAATGGCCCCTGACCTACTGGGCCAGCCTGACATTTTGTACACATACCTCGGGTTTTCTGAATAGGTGTTCCATTCACTATTGTCACTTAAACTTTTTATTTACCTTTTTATTATGCAGAGTGTCACCCACCTCAATAGGACCCACCTGAAACCACCCAGCTTCATTGATTTCCACACTCTTCTTCCTCCGCTTCCAACTTTTAAAAATATTCAGACATCATATATATCCAGCCATCTGTCAATATTCAGCATATATGTCTTTAAAATGAGAAGTCTTTCCTAAAACATGACCCCAAAGCCATCATTACACTAAAAACAAAATAGGCCATAATTTTTTTTTAAAGGATCAAATATCCAGCTGGTTTCAAAGTCCCCTGATTGATCCATGGTATTTGTTTTTCATTGGTTTGTTTGAACACACATCAAAACAAACCTACCCACTTTTCATCAGAAAGGTCTCAGTGTAGACCTTGGTCCCTGTCCCCCCACCCCAGCCTCCTAGGTCCCAAATGTCTGGGGTGCATGCTCTTCATCTGTTTTCCATCCTCCTCTCCACTGGATTGTATCCTGACAGACAGAGAGAGAGAGAGTCTCAGGGAGTAAAAGAGCCAGTGTTGTTAGTCACACCTCCTGGGCTTAGCACAGTGCCTGCTCCATAGTATGTGCTGGCTCCATACAAGTTCCTAAATGGCTGAATAAATGGTCTCCCAAGAACTAGCCTTCCACTCCTCCAAAGCCCATTCTAGCAAACTTTATACATCTAGTACCATGATATGCTTGGAAGTGCGTTTCTCCAAGGGGCAGGGCCCTCATTATATCCAGATCCCAGAACCCAGCATGAGATGTTCGCTGAGGGACAGCTAAATGAAAGGAGCACTTTTCTCTCCGTGAGATTTGGGGCTCCAAGGCTTTCCTCTCTGCATCTCCTTTTTTTTCTCATCTCTATCTGAAGAATTTGGATGCAATGATTTCTAAGGTCCTTTTCAGGAATGGGAAACCCTCATTTACCATACGCTTGCTGCCCTCTGCTGGCAGGACTGGCTCAGGACCCTGAATCACTGAGGTTCAAAGCAAGAACTACAGGCCAGCAAATAGGGATGGGTGGACGGAGGGTCTGCACCTGGGATGGGAACTTGACCTTTGTTGCCTTGTTTGGGTTACACTAGAACATAGTGGGGCCTCCCTCCACCCCTGCCTTCCACTCCTCCCATGTGGAGGCACTCATGTCCCAGACAAGCTTTAAAAGAACTGGTGCCCAGTCCCCACCCCGGGCCACCCATTTAATCCCTGAGGAGTGAGACCAAGTGCCCGCATGGATTAAAAGCCATCCAGCTAGTTCTGATGCGCAGGCACACCCAGACCCACTAGGCTAAGGTGATGGTCACATGTGAACCTTGAGTAGGAAGCTAGAAACACAGAAAGCCATCCAGAGGAAGGGTGGATGGAGACTTTGGTTTTATAATCAACCTATCTTAACTACTTCCCTTGACAAACCCTGACAGCTTATATTTTTCACTGGGAACCTACACTATGTACCTGCTGGGAGCATGGCTTCCAGATTCAGTGTTGTTTCTTTTGTTTTCTTTTCTCTTTTTGCCTTCCTTCCTTCCTTCCTTCCTTCCTTCCTTCCTTCCTTCCTTCCTCCCTCCCTCCCTCCCTTCCTTCCTTCCTTTTCTTCTTTCTTTCACATTCTGCATTTGTTAAGACTCCTTTGGTTGCAGATAACAGAATTCAGATGCTACCTTTGGCCACAAGTGAGAATTTGCTGGAAGAGCCGCTGAGATGCTACCCCCAGGCTACTTGCCAAAAAGCAGATGGCCAAGGGGAACCGGAGCTCAGGAAGACACCAGGAAACAGTCTCCCTGTCCTTTGCCTCTGCCTCCCTCCACTTGTCTAATTTGTGTCTTTTTTCCCAGGCCAACTGTTGTTTTCTGTTCATTAATCCCTGAAGCAGAAGGTGGCCACCAACAGCTCATGCTCAACCCGTGTTCAACTTCTGCCTGCTACACAACGCTCCTTTTTTCCTTTCTCCTTGGCCAGTCATAGTCTTCGAGCTGACTATATAATTTGTGAGCCCAGAGCAAAGTGGAAACGTGAGGGCCTATCTTCAAAAAGCAGGAGGAGGTGCCACCAATGGTGCAGATAAACCTCTCCCTTTCTTCCAAAACACAGGCTCAAAGATAAAGTTATGCCAGTCGTGGTGGTGTCGCATGCCCATAATTTCAATGGCTCAGGAGGCTGAGGCAGGAGGATTGTAAGTTCAAAACCAGCCTCAGCAACTTAGCAAGGCCCTAAGCAACTTAGTGAGATAGTCTCACTAAATAAAATTTAAAAAGGGCTGGGGATGTGGCTCAGTGGTTAGGCACCCCTGGGTTCAATTCCTGGTACCAAAAAGAAAAGATGAAGTTTTTAGGACTCTAAGACAGTGCCCACAGAGCATCAGCCCCCAAGCACAGGGCCCTTCCCACTGCTCAGAGCTCATCTGGCAGCCCTGGTGGCCTGCAGTGGAAGTGGGAAGTGTGGTGTGAAGTTGTGAGACCCTAACGAAGGAACAGTACCCAGAATTGAGATGAGAGCGCACTGGGAAAACCAATCATTGTTATTTTTTATCACAAAGTGCCAATACTTCACTTGTCTTCCAAATTCACAAACATATAGACCTGGGATTAAACTATAAGGATTCTGCAACTTGACTCAGGGGCATCAAGAACAGATGCACCATACTGAACAGCTATACCATCTTAGATTAACTAAAACATTTACCATGGACTTCAAGACTCAGTGCGTCCTAGCCCTGACCCTCCTGCCACCTCTGTCCCTTCTACCTTCTCTGCATTTCTAGCAGGTTCACAGGCAACAGTACTGCTACTGCCCCCAGGGAAATCACTGGGAGATCAAGCCACATGGTGGCTCCCAGGTTTTAAGTGGTTCCCCCTGCAAGGGGAGCCAGGACCCGAACCTATCTGTGGAAGCAGTGGTGGCAGAATGAACTTGTCCAGGAGGTCTATCTCATGGTGCTCCGGGGAGGGGCAGGGACATAAGAAAGCCCCCCCCCCTCCACCGTGGGGATCCTTCCTGGATTAGTGTTAGCTAATTGACCTACCAACCCACTCTCTTGGCCCTGAGGAATGTGGTGAGAGGCTGGGAGGGTCCGGGGAAGTCCTCCCTTGCAGAAACCAGCCCAGCAGTCAATAAACTGAGCAGTGAATAAACTTCCGGTGCCTCCACCCTGAACCACCCTACCCACTGGTGTGCCCACATCCTGCTCCACCCACCTGCAATATGTTCCCCCCCTTCAAATGTGGGTGAGAGTCAGGGAGTGATGCTAGGATCCCCCAATACCTGAACCCCCCCAAATCTGAGTAGTTCCCAACTTGCCCTAATCTGCTGTGTGAAAATGGGGATCCCATTGATTTACTTTGGTTTCTCATCCCAACCACTTGTAGTTCTTCGGTTTGGCTATGAGCATCCTTTCAACAGCTTTCCTAGTGAGTTCTTTTCTTACTGATTTATAATAGTTCTCTGGGTTTTTGTTACTATTAAGGTTTTATAAATGTTGTAAACATTTTTTTCTTCTTTACTATTTCATTATTTGTCTTCTAACTTTGTGGTGTACCGATTTCCACCCATGTGACAGCCTCTCTCAGCCTCAGTTTTCTCATCTAAGAAATGGGAAAACAGCTTCCTCATTGGTCTGCTGGGAGGTTTGAAGGGGTAATTGATGTGCAGAACTCAGTCAGCCACATCATCAGATCTTAATAAACACAACTACTGCTGTAATTTGGAAACAAAATTTATGTTACTTTCACCCAAGTCCAAGACTGTACCTGCTCATAATGTCCAGCACTGTGAAGTTCAGCGCAACAGAACAATGTGGAGCGCGGGTCTGATGCCACCTAGATGGCATCTACTTCTCCTCTTGTGGGTTTTTCACTTGAGTGTTTGCTAAGGTCGCAGCGGAACTCTGAAGTTCATGAAAAAGGCATAGTGCCATGGGGCTCCAGTTAACATGACCTTCTTCCGTTGTCCCTACCCTGCATTAGAGGGCCCCTGAGTACCACAGCCTCCAGGAAGGCCTGCCCTATCTGGACATGGTGATCGCAGAGACCCTGAGGATGTACCCGCCAGCATTCAGGTATGTGCGCAACCCCCACCCTGCCCTGCACTCTGGATCCCTTCAGCATCGCGGTTTGGAACCCTCACTGGTCCCAGCCTGTGACCAGCTGTGTTATCACATATGCTCTTGATGACAAAGTCTGAGTCCTGGGTTCCTTTGTCTCCCGTGACACCAGGCACAATGCCCCGGACGTTTGGCCCATTCTGCTGTAGGTTAACCACTTTCTCAAAGCATCACCAGTCTTTCCTTAATGTAGTCTTCCTCCCCGACTCAAGCCAATCTCTTTGGCCTCCTGCCTTTGATGGAGTTTGCCACTGTCCCTGTCTAATCATTTATTCATTCAGCAACTGTTTATTAAGCATCTACTTTGCCAAGCACTGGGAAGTCAGCCTGGATACAAAGCAGATCAAAGTCCCTGCCCTTGGAGACAACATCATACAGGGCTGGGGATGCTCCTCCCTGGTGTCCAACAGCTCCAACCCGTAACATCCTCCAAACTCCTAGACAAGACTTCCCAGCCAAGGACATCTGACTCACCTGTCGCCCCTCCTCCCCTGCCAGCACTTTTAGCAGTAATGGTACTTCATATTATATTCTCCGATACACTTTTACCACCCCACAACATGTCACTAACGTACAGTCAGCAACGCCAACCTGAAAGTGCCCTGAGAGTAGGAATCAAATCTGTTTCTTTCAATTTTCCCCAAATGGGGCTCCTCTTGGAATAGGGCATCTTAACCTTGGTCCACAGGCTCTCAACAGCAGCAAAACTGTGGCCAGGTTTTAGGTTATAGAAACAGAAGAAGCACAGGCAGTTAATTGCATCTCATGAATTCCAGTCAGTACTTCCATGAATCAACATACCACAGAGACCATATGGAGGTACCTTTTGCCATTTCTAAAGAGAAAATGTGGAAGATTTGAGGGTATCTCAAAGTGATATTTCAAACCAAAAGCATTACAAAGAGTGTGACTATAGATATTATGCAAGATGTTCAAGTTCAGAAGCAAATATGAAAACTTAGAGTGGTGTGCATGCCCGGTGTCTTGGTACAGAGAGGCCAGTGAGTCAGGGGCTCTCCCAACACCAGCATCAAGACCTGATTCCGTGGCTCGCTCTTAATTTTCTTGGGAGCCTCAAACAAACTGCTTTCCAATCTTTCCTCCCCTCCTCGCCTCCGGGGCCCCCTCTTCATGATTTATATCTAGCTTTCTTCCAAGGGGACTGTGGGCAGTGGTATTCACATTAAAATGAAGCTCAAAACAAAACAGTCAGTGATAAAACTGAATGAGTCTGCTTAAAGGGCCCTTACTGGGCTCAGAGATGGCTGCTAACTAGGGTCAGACCTCTGCTTGGTGGCTGAGGTTCCTGGCAGAGAGCAGAACCAGCTGAGTCGAACAGTTGTGCTCCCCAGTGGGAGGAAAGTTACAAACTGATTAAAGACACACTATTTCCTGGATCTAAACTCAATCAGGAATTCACCCCATGAGACCTCATGTAGGTGGCATGTTGAAGAACAGAGTGAACGGCCTCTAAAATAGAAAAATCAACCTGGACAGGTGTGGGGACACACAATGCTATGGTCAGTTCTCTTGGCAACCCCTTAATAAAGAGTCACTTGGTACAGTCATTGCTCTGGGGACCAGGTTACCCAAGATCTCAATTGAATCAACATACCACAGAGACCATCTTGAGATACCTAGAGAATCTGGGTGGACTGACTAAAGTTCCCCCATAGAAATGTACTGGGGGATCTTGGGAAAGCCCCACACTGGCTCTGGGCTTCTCTTTCCCATGACACCTGTGCTGCTGGCCCCACAAAAACTCAGAGAGACTCCAGGAAAATAGATATGGAAGCATCTCTAGGCAGCTGCAGCATTCAAGTTGTGGAGAGGGGACAAGGCGCTGGGCTTGATCCAGGACAGCTCTTTGGCAGCTCACTTCCCCAGCCTTCAACCCCCACCAGACAGCAGACACAAGGGGTGGGGCAGAGTGACATTTAGGGGGATATAGGGATAGTGAGCATTTTGTTTATTTTACTTTCTCCCAGAAATGCATGGTGACTTCTCCTGAGCACTGTCACAGCTTGACTTATCCACAGAAGCAACTCAGTGTAGAAAATGTGATTCTTGGTTAGTGATCTGAATGAAGCCACTTGGGCACAGTACCATTCAGCTGACCACAGGCCTCTCCTGAGGCCTAGTCTAGCCAGGCAGGAGACCCAGCCACTGGACGGGCGGGCCCTACTAGCCAGCCTCCAGTAGTCAAAGCTGATTCTGGTAAAGATGAAAAAGCACAGGTGCCAGGGGATGGCCTGTTTTGTCCCCTTCGGGACAGGTTACAACTTCACAAACCCCTGCCCTGGTCTTAGTGTGGGTGTTTGCTACCATCCCAGGCACATGCTCCTGCATGAGTAGGTCAGGATCTGAATGGGGTCTCCTTCCTGGCATCTTAACTATTCCAGTCTTAAAGAAAAACTTAAAACAGAGGAGAACAGAGAGAGGAGCCTCACATTTGCTCTTGGTTTCTTTTATGAGCAGGAGCAGGGTATCATCATAACTTATGTAATAATTATATTTCCTCTAAGGTATTTAGGTAAGCTTCAGGGCACAGTGGTGCACACCTATAATCCCAGGAGGCTGAGGCAGGAGGATTCCAAATTCTAGGCCAGTCTCAGTAACTCACAGAGACCCTGTCTCAAAAAATAAAAAGGGCTGGGCGGGGAAGGGGGGCAGATTTGAAGTAAAAGCCAGCATAGAAGTATTTTTAATTTTTGAAGTGATTATATTACCAAAATAACTTGCTTATACTTTAAAAAATAAAGAAAGATCCAAAGGAATCCTTCTTTGCCCGAGTCCAAGACCCTTGAGAAGCCACTGGTACAAGTTGAGGCATTCTTCCAGAAATGTTAGATTCATACGCAAACTTCTATAGTCTACCCTAAAAATAAAACAAATGGCATTATGCCATTGCCATTAGGCATGACAACCTGACCAGACCTCCTCCTCTCTAGCAGAAGCAGTTATCTGCAGAGAGGCAGACAATGGAGAACCCCAATTTCCTTTAGGTAAACCTCACAGGACTTATAGAGCAATCTAACTCACAGAGACAGAAAGCACAAAGGTGGGTTCCAGGGACTGGGGGAGGGGAAGGAGGTCAGTGGTTAATGGGGACAGTCTCCCTTGGGGAATATGAAAAGACCTGGCAGTAATGGTGGCTCAGTAGGCATGGACTTAATGCCACAGAACTGTGCACTTAAAAATGGTCCAAATGGTAGGTTTTATGCTATTTACATTTTACAATAAAATAATAAATAAATAAATAAATAAATGAGTAAATCCAACCTCACCAGGGTCAGTTCTGGCATTCGAATATTCCAGAATTACCATAGCATCTGACTCATCAGCTTTGAGGCTGTTATAGTCAGACACCCTCATGTTCTGTTTTAGGGATTAATATGCAGGAGATTTTCCATTGATTCTGGGCACTTGGGGGGGAGTTGGGGTGGTACAGAAATGAGCAGGGGTAGGCTGGCAGAGGGGAGGGATGTGCATCCCTGAGATTCCAGTCAGGTTGGGGAAACAGGCCTCCTCTACAAGGGAAAGTGTGTTGGAGACCAAGCCTTGACATGGGCTGTGACTGGCACCCCCACCAGCCCTCCTGTTAGGAAACATCGAAGGTGAGGAAGTGGGATTTGTTTCCTTACTGTGGTCCATGCCTAGTAAGGGCACAGTGGTGCACACCTATAATCCCAGGGTCTCTGTAGGTTACTGAGACTGGCCTAGAACTTGGAATCCTCCTGCCTAGTAAGCGGGCTGATGTTGAAATCAGAAAGAAACTTCTAACACCATATTCCCAGAAGTAGCTGGGAAGAGGGTGGGCAGGTGGGAAGGGGCAGTGTGATACAGAGAAGCTAGTGGCTGTGACTCCGCCCTTGTCCTGAAGGTTTTGTCCCATCTTTTAAAATTCCAAACAAACTATGGCCAGAACTCTTAGAAGCTTGTGCTAAACCAAAAATCTAGAATTCTACATTTTTGTAACCCAAACTGAGGAAATGAGAGGTTCTTTGGCTTTCCATCTCAACTTTTGTTTCTGGGAGATTCTAGATCTAAAGTGTAACAGCATATTCATTTAACAGGACCTCAGAATGAGGGCATTATATAGGGTTTAAAGGTTTAAGGTGAAAATGGTTGAAGTGGGGCTGAGTCTAGGACACAACCGTTTAGGGGCTGGTAGCTATAGGGAGGCGAGGGTATTAAAGGGAGGCTTGATAGTTGACACTCCTCTGTTTTATCTCAAGTGAGCAATCTATTGTTCTGATAGGAAAGCTGTTTGCCCAGATAAATTAGTTTGCTTTACTTTCTAGAGCAAACAGTGGAGTTATTTCTTGGTTTAGTGGCTTATCTTCCTGGGCAAGAATTTTCTGGAAGAGGCAGAAAGCCACCTTGACCTGAGGGGCGGCCATGCTCAGCCCCAAGAGTAAAGTTATGCTGCTCCGAAACTGGAGGCTCCATTCTCAGGTGAATTTCTGTCCACGTCGAGCAAGGCAAAGCTTCCATGAGCGCTGTGCTGGGTTGTGCGGCTGCTCCGTGTTCTGGGTAACGGGTGCTCAGTGTAAGAAACCGAGGTGAGATAAGGACACTAGAACTCAACCTACTAGAACTCTTCAGGACCCAAAAAGGGCCTTCACAGGCAGGCTCATGGAGGAGGCCCGGGGTCACCTTGGGGTATGGTCTCACTAGCCCTAGGAGCTGTCCATAGACCCTCAGCTCAGCCCTCGATGTAGCCTGAGATGGCCCTAGTGCCCCAACCTACTTCAGGCCTTAATCCCAAATGCTCCCCAAAAGGCTCTCACTGCACCCCAAACTGCTCCCAGTTTTCCTGGGTTCTGATCTCCTGCTTCCTTCTCCTATTCATGGCTCCATTACACCCACTGAACTTGACATTCAGCTACAAGCTTCACTGGCCACTAACTTTGACTCCATTCTCCACTCTGGGGCCACACAGCCTCAGACACCTGGGACCCCTGCCCAGCTCCAGGGCTCTCTCCTAACAAGATTGACAAGCCACTCTGGTTGCTGCCAGAAAACTGAATTGGAAGAAAAAAGATCAAGCTCTCAATCAAAGAGGAGGCAGTAAAATGCGATTGTCCACTAAGTAAGCCTCACGGCAAATGTGCAGAAAGGGCAGAGTCCAGAACCGCTAGAGGAGAGCCAGGAGGGGAGGTGGGCGACTGTTGTAGCGGCTCTGCTCACCTTAACTTTGAGGAGCCTGTGGAACAGCCCAGGGGAGAGGTCTAATCTGCAGCTGGAAATACGAACCTGTGGTTTGGTTTGGGGCTGGGGAAGGGGCCTCAGGATGTAGTGGAAGTCATGAGTGTGGGTGACATCCTAGGAGACACCAGGTATAAGAGGTTGAAGAATCAGAGGAACCTACTAAAGAGGAGGGGAAGGAACTTTTGTCACGCAGGAGGAAAACTAAAGCAAGTGATGTCATTAAAAATCAAGTAGTAGATGGAGAGAGGAAGAGGAGGAGGAGGAGGAAGAGGAGAAGGAGAAGGGGAGGAAGAGGAGGAGGAAGCAGCTTATTTTTCAGCTGTTCTGTGAGTTCAAAATTATTTCCAAAGAAAAACCAAAACCAAAGCAAAGAAAGGTGCAAGGAAAGAGTGGCCCAGGAGGCCGAGGAAGAGGAAGCCGAAGAGTACCCACCAAATGGTCTTTGCCGATCTCTGCATGAGGACCGTCTGCAGGCCGGGGAGGAGACAGAAGCTGGACAGTAGGCTAGGCAGTGAAACGGAGGGGACGAAGCAAGGGGGCGAGGAACTGAAAAACTACCCTCCAAGCCTCTGCCAGGAACAAGCCCTTGGAAGGCATCCTTGCACCCCCAACCCCAAGCACACAGAGGGCACTCCACTGCTTCCTTTTTTTTATATATTTTTTTATTTTTTTAGTTTTCGGCAGACACAACCTCTTTATTTATATGTGGTGCTGAGGACTGAACCCAGGCCGCACGCATGCCAGGCGAGCGCGCTACCACTGAGCCACATCCCCAGCCCCATCCACTGCTTCCTTGATGGATGGACAGAGGGGTGGCTGCGGGCTTTTGCAGCAAAGGCCAGGCACACCTGAGGAGCTTGGAGACTAGAGGCTCCTGGCCAGTAGAGGGCTCACGGGATGGGGGCTGGGCCTCCTTCCCCTGCCTCATTCCACACCCTACATTGGCTACACCGTCTGCTGCAGCCCACCCACCTGCAAGCTCTCTTGCGTATCTCTGCAGGTTCACGCGGGAGGCGGCGCAGGACTGCAAGGTGCTAGGGCAGTACATCCCAGCAGGCACTGTGCTGGAGACAGCAGTGGGTGCCCTGCACCATGACCCCGAGCACTGGCCAGACCCTGAGACTTTTGACCCTGAAAGGTGAGCACTCCCCTGTTAAATGGGCCCTGAGCCATGTTTGTGGACTGAGACTCCTCAGCGGAGGTGACAGAGAAAAGTACAGGCAGTTGTCCCTCCAAAAGTCAAAGGTCATGACAATTCAGATATCATTTGTAACATTTTAAAATGCCCCAAGTTGAATCCAGAGATTTGACATTCAGCAGCGATGCACTAAAGAACAATCTCTTCCATTTGTTCAAGCAGGATGCAGGGTGTGGCGTGGTATTTGAGTGTGCACTGGAGGGAAACAGTCGTTTCAACACAATCCTATAGTGTCAGCTAAACTTCCCTGCCATCTACATTCATGAGACCTGGATCCTCCTCCTTTTCCTGACAAGGATTTGGTCCATTATCTAATTCTGTGATTTAAAATGCCCAAGCAGGCCTCCACACCCTGTCACAAGTCAGAATCAATCGCTAGCCCTCCCTTTGCCATCTGCAGGAGCAGAGCTGGCCAGCCATTGTGTCTTCACCTTTATGGCACCATCTGGACCTAGCCCAACAGTACAACAGGGTCACTAGGAAACCCTGGGCAGTGGGATCTAGAAAAATTATATCCCACTGCTTAGCAAGTCCTAGAAATACAGTTAAAGACCAAGAAATACCAACAGCACCCAAGTAAGAGGTAGTAAAAAGCAAGTTGGCTGTTACAAAATGTGATGGTCCCCTAGCTCCACTGGCACAACACACCTGGCAAATGCTGCAATTTGGTGGCAGATTCAGCAATTCCAAGGAAGGACCTCTGGTGTCCAAATATCATAAGTCCCAGTGATTCAAGTTTCAGGTGCTCAGGTCAGCAAAGCCAGTGTGGTAGGGGAGGCAATTGAGACAGCAGGACAGGCCTTGGGATGTCTGTAGGGAGCACAGTGGCCGGTGTTCAGGGACTTAACTGAGGAAGGAGATGGGTGATGCCTCATCATCCTCTGGCTCTAGGTCAGGGCTGGGATTTACCACC
Organism: Ictidomys tridecemlineatus; assembly: GCF_052094955.1. NCBI lineage: Eukaryota > Metazoa > Chordata > Mammalia > Rodentia > Sciuridae > Ictidomys > Ictidomys tridecemlineatus. The sequence continues at coordinate 217,250,739 of NC_135478.1, forward strand.
TGGATTTCATTTAGTTCCCAGAGCCTTAGGGAGAGTCCTGCAGGAAACCATGCAGGGGTTATTCCTACTTGGGGTAATGGGGGCTCAGATGAAGGGCTGCTCAGCCAGAAGGAGGGACTTCAGATGGAAGGGAGCAGGCATTCGGGCCAACACTGACCTTCATACTGACTTTCAGGTTCACAAAAGAGGCCCAGAGGCAGCGGCAGCCCTTCACATACCTGCCTTTCGGGGCTGGCCCCCGGAGCTGCCTTGGGATCCGGCTGGGGCTGCTGGAGGTCAAGCTGACACTGTTCCATGTCCTGAGCAAATTCTGCTTCGAAGCCTGCCCTGAGACTCAGGTGAGGGCCCACTGTTCTGGGGAGAGGGTGTCACTCCAGTTCTCTGCACCACAGCTGGTCAACCAGGGCAGCCTCAGGCTGTGTATGAGGGCTGGTGCTGGCTCCTTAACCTCCCTGGGCCTGTTTCTTGATCTGTAAAGGGGGTGATGAGAAAAATACCCTCCACCTCTCCAAGTGAGAATCTTGTGAGTTAATACTTGGGCTTGGACAAAAGCCTGCCTGTAGTGGCCCCGTGATGTACACTCGGACTGGGCCTCATGTCGCTACAGCTCTTCCCTCCTCAGCAGAGAAGCCAGATGATGTGTGCATGGCTGTGAAACGTTCCACCTTTGAAGGGTTTGGGGTGCATGGCTTGTCCTGCACCTTCTCTGGCTCCCCCAACGCATTATAGTCCTCTCTGCATGGATGGAAAGCAGAAGGGCTTCAGTTCCTTGGAGGATGCTCCCCTCCCCACTGTACAGATGGTCACTCTCTTGTCCCCCATTGCCTTGGCTCAGTCCCTGTTACAAGTGATGACACACATTCCCCAGCAACATATACCTTCACTCCTAAAGTTCCAGTGAGGCTCACCCATCTGGGACCTTCTCACGCCCGCCCCTACCTTCCCGTCCGGCCTCCCTCTCATCCATACTCTAGGCCCAGAGGTAGGCCAGGAAGCTTAAATCACCACCTTTTGTGGTAGATTTTATTATTCCCATTCTTTAAATGAGGAACCAAGTTCAAAGAGGTTAAGTGACTTTCCTGAGGTCACACAATTGGACTGCAGATTCAGTAAGGGCAGGGTCAATGGTACTGTGCCCAGTACCCAGTACCCAGCTGCGTGTCAGGCCATGGCACTGTTCACTCATTCATTAAACAAATTCTAATGACAAATGTGTGACTGGCCAAAAAGAAGGTGGGTTCAAACCTAGAACCTTTACACTCCCAAGTGCTCCAGCATGACATCAAGCTACCTCCCTGCATAGCGGACTGACTCTCAGGACGCATGGTCCTGCCACCAGGAAACCCTTCTGCACAGCTGCAGACTTGAACAGGCAGTGTAAGGGGACTGATAAGGACACAGTGACAGACAATGTTTCCAGATCTGGAGACTGGCAGTGCCTCTGACACACAAACTGGACTAGGTGGGTGTGGAGGAAGATGGATTTGGCTGGGGTACACAAAGACTGAGGCTCTGCAATGAAAATGTCCACCAAGGGCTGATGGTAAGGGTGGAACAAGTGAGGGGTCAAACTGAGAGGAAGGACAGGGCATCTGATGGTCTCAGTATTCTAGGGTCAACTACTTCCTTTTGGGGGCTTTTCAGACACAAATATCCAGATCAATGTCCAAAAATACATCCCTCAGCTCAAGAACCAGCCATGAGGGCTGGGGTTGTGACTCAGTGGTAAAGCACTTGCCTGGCATGTGTGAGGCATTGGGTTCGATTCTCAGCACTGCATATAAATAAATTTAAAAAATAAAGGCCCATCAACAACTAAAAATAAAAAAATACTAAAAAGAGAACAAAAACCAGCCATGAGAACCCAGGGCCTGCTGGATCCATTCTGAACCCATTCTAACTCACTCTGAATTAAAGATGAGCCTGAGCCCACCTTGAAACTTCCCACCCAACGTTCTACCCCAAGAGGGTTTTGCCCTCGGACTACTGCCCCACCTTGAACATCATCCCTCCTACCTCCTCTAAGAAATCCCACTCCCATGGCTTCACCTTCACAGCCCCTCCCAGTTCCTTCAAAATCAGAAGCCCTCTCTGATTTTTCCAGCCTCAACCCACCTCCCCATTTTTGGAACTCCTGTTTCAAGTTCATCTAGACCCATGCTGTGCCTCTAGCCACATATGGCTATTTACGATCTAATTACTCGAATCAAATCAAAACCTCAGTCCTTTGCATGACCATATTTTGGGTGCTCACTGCTCAGGTGCAGACCATCTTGTTTCATGGCAAATACTCTTTCTCCAGCCTGACACAATCCTCAAAGGCATCCAAATAGGCCTAGCTGGGGCCTCAGCACTGAAACCCAGTGGATCCTTCTTTGCTCTGCGATTCACATCAGCCACTGAATCCTCATTTTACACACACTCCAGGGGTGTGTAAACTGGCTTCTTTAGTAGTTCTTCGGGTTTCAAAACCCCAATCCCATCATGGCCTCTGCCTTTGAAGTTAGACATGGCAAAGTTTTACGAACATCAGGGACCACAGCATGGGTGAGCAGAGAACAGCCTGAAGCTACTATCCCCAAAGAGAGCAATGAGATGTGAGGGGACCGCAGGGATGGCAAGAATAGTGGAAGACTTTATTCTCCATGTTCTAGTCATGTGACCATAGACGTGTTGATTGGCATCCCTGAAACTGTTTCTTCATTTGACAAGTGAGATATTACTACACCCTAACCAGATTTCTTGGGTGGATAAGTGCAGGGCCTGATAAGCTCCTCATTTGTGGCATTTTATTCACCAGAAAAATGGGATGTTTTAAAAATTTCATTAATGGTGTGCTGCTGGGGCCCACGCCAGGCCACAAGAGGCAGATTTGTTAATCTTGAGGAAATCTCACAGACCCTGCTTCTGGCCCAGTTCCAAGAAGTTTTCCTGCTTACAGTTAACTCTGATAAATATTTTCATTTCCTCTATTTTAGGTTCCACTGCAGCTAGAATCAAAATCTGCCTTGGGCCCCAAAAATGGAGTCCACATCAAGATTGTGTCTCGCTGACACAGAAGGTGTCTTGGAAAGGAGGGAATATCTCATGGCTACAGTATCTGCAAACTGGTGTTTTATAAGGGCACCCCTAAGTTCTAAGAAAACCCTCACATGGAAATGCCAATGTTTTAAAACACATCTGGCATGATTGAGAGGGTGCCTGGTATGCAAGTATAAAGGAGGTTATTTATGAGGTATTTCCTACATGCTTAATAAATATTTGTTGTACTTGGTTTTGACACTGCCAACGGGGTTTAAACCACTGATTTAAGTAAAGATTATGGATAAATAAGTGAATGTATAGTTTTGGCAAAATGACTGAGAACATGGTGTTTTAAAGGAAGTCCTGGCCTCGGACAAGAAGGATTCTACAGTTCAGGGAACACACGGAGCCCTCAGGTGAGCCTGTTCTGATGGCACTAGAACAGAGCTTTTTCAGTTTCTCATGCATTGTGCAGTTTTGGAGAGTGAATGATATTCACATACACTCAAATTCAAAAGCACTCCAAAACTCTATTATGCTTTGACTTTTCTGGGTAGAGTCATACCAACTTTATTATAAGTTTCCACAGATAAAAAAAAAATGTGGGCTGAAATATCCTTTTTCTCTTAATGGGCATCAAATCTTTTCTTAATTTTAATCAAGGAATCAAAATACAGAGGTGAATTTTAGTAAAAATAACAATTGTGTTAGTGAGGTCACTTTCAGCAAAGCACTTGCCAACTGAATCCCAGCTCTGCCCTCAGAAGATGTTTGGTTGCTGGGCTTTGCCCTCCTTGTGCCTCAGTCTCTTCACTTATGAAATAGGGAAGCCCCTCTATTCAACATGTGAGCAGCTTGAAGGGGCTGAACGTGAGAAAGGAAGGCAGCCTTAAAGCCAGGCACAGTGGCCACACACCTATAATCCCAGCAGCTCAGAAGGCTGAGGCAGGAGGATTACAAGGTCAAAGCCAGCTTCAGCAACTTGAGACCCTAAGCAACATGGTGAGATACTATCTCAAAACAAAATATAAAAAGGGCTGGGGATGGGGCTCAGTGGTAAAGTGCCCCCTGGGTTCGATCCCCCCCCCCCAAAAAAAGAAGGAGGAAGGCAGCCTTATTCCCTATGCTGTCCCAGCCCTATAAACCACCACTGCCTCAACGGCCCTAGTTCTGGGAGGCCCAGGCCAGTCGGACCACATGACCCTCTCCATATACCTGCTGTCACCACTTTTTCTGGGTCATCCCAGACTCTACAATGCCTGGGCCTGGAACTCAGACTCACTGGAGAAAACTATAAATTCCTGAGGACCCATCCACCTCCCTCACTGGCCCCATAACCCCTAAGCACCCTACTGCCACCTCAGAACCTAAACTTGCAGATCAGCCCAACTGAGCACTCAGATTCCTACTGGAGCACAGTCCCTACAACCTGCAACTCTGGCCTTGTGGCCCCAGCCAGGCTCTGGCCCTGCGCCCGCAGCCCATCAGCTCCATCGGGCCTCCCTCACCTTCCATGTCCAGGTGGTCACCATCTGCTCACACAGTGAGTGTGCTAGAATCACTGGAATCTCAGACTTTACACTGTTGAACCCCATAATCCCTGGTCCTGCTTAAATCCCTCAGTTCATGCCCACCATCTATCATGGGGCAGGAAATGGCAGGGACAAAACTGGTTGGATCCTCCATGCAATCATTCACTATATTCCAACTGTGTCCTCACAAACATCCATGATCAACTCCTCCAGCTGAGATGCCTAGATCCTACTATGCCTTAGCACCAGACATCTTCAGTGTTGTAATCATTCTGGCTCCTTTCCATCATAATGCCCACCCTCTCGTAGACCCATCAAAACAGCTCCCCTGCACCCACCAGGTTGTCCACATGGACCATGCCCTTCTCTAGTGTTGATAGTCCAAGGAGTTACTCTAACTTGCTTTCTCAAAGGTCACCAAATCCAGTGGCCTCTCTGTTCTTCATAGCTCACTTAACTTTCCCAGCGCATATGACTACTTCCCACCTTGTTCCTCTGGCCATTCTTCCACCCATACTCCCAAGTGAGCCATTCCTGGTTACAATTACCCCTGGGGTAATTGGGTGGTTAAGAAGCACAGGAGTGTTCTTTACATTCAAGCCTTTATGTTCAAGGCAAGCACCTGATCTGGTGCCTCTCTCTGGCCCCTTCCCCCACTACTGTAACAAAGACTTGGTAACCAATGACAGTCAAAAAGCAATGAAGGAAGCTGGGGTTGCGTCTCAGTGGTAGAGCACTTGCCTAGCATGTGAGGCACTGGGTTCAGTTCTCGGCACCACATAAAAATAAATAAATAAACAAAAGTCCATCAACATCTTAAAAAAAAAAGCACGCGGGGGGGGGGGGGGCAATGAAGGAACCTTCAGGATTAGTCAGGCTGTAGGGGAACATCATTGGGGGATCTGAAAATCACACCACATGAAGCCATGTGGCTGGCCCTGCTGGTGGTTGAGGTGGAGTTGCTGGTCCTTTTTCTGGTCATTGAACTCAGCTCTTCTCTGGCTTGATCTATCACCTGGGTAAGGTTGCAGACAGCTGCAACACTGCAAAGATGGGGAAACTAATTACCCTTGGATCTGAATATCACAGGACAAATCAACTGAAGCAGAAGCACCAAATCAGGATAGAACTCTTCTCTTAGGAGGCTGACAGCCTCTCTGCCAACTGGGCCAAAACCAGCCAACACCCAGACACCACAGCATGCTCTGTTCATGATGCACAGGATCAACAATGAACCTGCCTGGGTTTTGTGGGGCTGAAACTTTCTGTGAGGGGGGATATAAAGGAATACAAATATGAAACTTTTGCAAACTTTACCAAAACACACAGTCATGTGACTATATATTGCTAGGGCCCTCCTAAGGCCTTGGAAGTGTTCAACCAAGGGAGAGGCACAAAACCTTAGCTTTGTGATTAAGTCCATACACAGCCCTATAAGGCCAATGACAGTTCTGCTGTACCCAGCTAGGGACTGAATTTTGTTTCTTCTCCCAAACCCATACATTAAACCCTCACACCTAAGGTGATGATATTGGGCAGTGGGATTTTAAGAAGTGATTAGGTCCTGGGGTGGAGTGAATGGAATTTGTGCCCTGTATAATTAAAGGCCTGAGAGACCTTCTACCATGCAGGTTACAGTAAGAGGATGCCACCTGTGAGAAATGAGTTCTCACTAGACACCAAAATCTGTAGGTACCCTAACCTTAGACTTGCAGCCTCTAGTTGGGAGCAATATATGTCTGTTATTTACAAATCACCAAATCTATGGAACATTATTACAGCAGTCCAAAGGACTAAAACAGTTCCCAGTATTCAGAAAAGAATCTGGTACCCAGAAGCTATTCAATAAAATAGACACAGAAGAATAAGCTCCAGTCTTCATCCACTTCAGATAAATAGTCTTTTATTTCCATACTCTCATGTGACATTTGCAGCACAGGTATTCAACCTCATAGGGACATAAAACCCACACTTGGAGGTGTCCAATGTGCTTAAGGGATACAGATATGGGCATTCACAGGCCAGGC